>NC_090928.1:597617565-597923945 GCF_040938575.1 Ambystoma mexicanum | reverse complement strand
TGACACCCACCCCGTGTTATCACTATCCAGCTTCAAAATTTCCAGCACAAATTGACAGTACTTAAAGCCTATCGACATCATGGCCCAATCCGGCTGAGCGGAGTGCAGATTCAGCTGCTCAATGACTTCTCGCTGGAGGTTTCTAAGTGCCACAGGGAATTCAATCCAATTTTCGAAGCTCTAAAGGGATCGACCCATGGCTACTACCTGAAGGTTCCAGCAGTTTGGTGCTTTCAGGTGGGTGAGCAGTGGCACTCATTCGACTTTCCGGCCGAGGCCTGGTGGTTCTTGGGCTGGCACTACATTTTGGGACCAGATTATATTCCTGACCTGGACACACAGGCCACCTCCTCTAGAGAAGACAACATGGAACGCAACATTACCGGCCAGATAATGACGTGGCAAAAGAAGAAGGGTAGACAGCCCATGGGGCAAGCAAGACCGGCTGCGGGTGGCATGCAGAACAAGGCAGCTGACTGAGGGAGTGGGCGCTGCAAGTTCAGGTGGCACTTTAGTGTGATGTTGGTGTGGCTATAATTACATGGACGCAGTAGCGTCCATGTAGTTATGGTTAAGTTGGTGTGTCCATAGGAAGAGCATTTTTTGGGCGGCTTATAACTTCGCTCCCTCTGGACGAATCCTCATCAAACTTTGCAAAAAAAGTATATGGCCCACTCAGAATTTCTTTGCAAAGTTCGGAGAGGTTTGGACCAGGGGGGGCAAAGTTATAGGGGGATCCCAAACCTTTGTTTTTTCCCATAGACATAATGCCTACAGCCCAAACCGCTGGACGGATTTACACCAAATTTGCGGCAGGAGTGGGGGCTTCGTCCCGAAAGCGTGCTTTTGCAAATTTGGTGTAAATCCGTCCAGTAGTTTTTTAAAAAATGACCAAAATGTAAGGCAAAAAAATTTGTGATATCTCCGTTCGCTCCATGTACGGACTTCCCGGTTCGCTCCGTGGACAGTGCGCTGATTGGCCGAGCGGCTTGCGCGATGTCCGCGGACATCCGACGTGTTCGCTGATTGGATGGCGTGGGGCGTGGAGCGTGTCAGATTTTTGGTGGCGCCCGACATCTTGCATTCGCGGATGACCGCAGACAGCGAGGTGAAACTTCGTTTAAAAATTGTATTTAGTGGAGTGTGTTGGTGTGTAAGAGTGTTTGGGGAGGGTGGGGGAGTATGTTATATTTATTTTATGTGCTAGACGCTTTTGTTGTGTTTGATTTGTCTGCGGACAACACGGCTGTTCTGAAATGTTCGTAAATAAACAGAATGGATTCGGTGTCAAGTTGAAAGTGTTCTAAGAAGACTCGTGGGGTCCTGGAATGTTCGCAGGGGGTGTCCTGAAGACGTTGTCTGTATTGTTCGTTGTCAAGCTGAAAGTGTTCTAAGAACACCCGCGCTGTCCTGAAATGTTCGTACATAAAGAAAATGGGGGTGTCCTCACGATGCTGTCCGTATCGTCCTCTGGCAAGTTGAATGTGTTCTAGAAACTTCCTTGTGTCCGCGGACATTAAAATGGTTGCAATGCTTGAATCTATGGGTGTGATATGCTGCGGTGGTTGTGGCCACGGTATAGAATGGTGGGTGCATGGCCATTTGGCCATGCACCCAAGACTCTATGCCCTGGCCACAACCACCGCAGCATATCACACTCATATGCCCTGGCCACAAGCACCGCAGCATATCACACTCATAGTGGCTTATAACTTTGGGTCAAAAACAAATTTATAAGGAACAATGTTATAAGCCAATATGGGTGTGATATGCTGCGATGGTTGTTTTTATCATGTTATACTTACTATTTGGTTTAGTAACGGGAGTCCAAGTTTTTCTTGTTCATTTCTGTGATAAAAGAAAATAGCATGTTAGTATTAGTATTTTATAAAGACTTATTACATTGTACAATCAACATTTTCTTCTTTTTTTTGACCCTCATATTTAGTAGATGACAAACCAGAGTACTGTGCAATTTGCTCAGTTTCTGTGTTTGTTGCTAAAATCATTGGGTCTGTGGGAGAAAAAAAATCCATGTTGGATTAAAAAAAACCTTTTTCTGTTATGCTACAGTTTATTTGTTTGTTTGTTTTCAGTGTTTACTTGTTGTTTCTGGCTAATGCTTTATACATTGGATTGTTCCAGTTTTTGGGAGCAGTAAGATATTAGGTATTTGTTTGGATATTGTAAAATTTTGGAGCAGTTAGATACCAGTAGGCGTATTCTAACTGTTTATTTTTTTATATAATTTCGTGGTATTGATTTATCTGTTTGGATATTTCTATATTTTGGGACAGTTAGATACCAATTGGCGTATTCTAACTGTCTGTTTTTTGCTCTATTTGAGTGGTATTAATTTATCTGTTTAGTTGTTGTAGCATCTTTGGGTAGTTAGATAGCTTTTGGAATATTGTGACAGTTTATATTTTTTTTACTACAAGTGTACTTAAGGTTTAAGTACAGTTTAGTTATCAAATTTTGGTTTTAAGAACATTAAATAAGCGTTTGTAAGATTTGCTGGTAATCTCTGCTTTGGAGTAATGGTACTATCATTACATTCACACCATCCACATTTCTTTTTTATATATGCAGTGTAGTGCCCAGAATTGGTTGTGGCTCCTGGTGGTAGATTATACCTATTGTTGTGAAGGTTTTCCTACCAAGTGATATTTGACCATGTGTGAATCCAGTCAGCTTGCAGTTGTTTTTGGTACCATCTGCATTGTAACGTAGAAGCATTAGTATTACGTATTTACTATGTGTTTGTATTACTAACGTGGAGCGATTATCTGAATTGCAGGTCGAACATAATCTACCATGGTTTGCATTTTGTACAAGTTGCTGAAATGGAACAGATTCACAATTAGGTATTGACATATACACAAAGCGCTCATTGGGGATTTGTTCTTGTGTCACATTATTGCAGAGAGTGCATGTATGTTTCCACATGTATGAAATCTGGAAGATTTCATTTATAGGTATGTTTTTGTTTTCCAGTACTAATAGTAAGTACATTAGAAATTCTTGTGGATCTTCCTGTGAGTTTATAGCGAATTTCACCATTCCAGCAGAGTAGTCCAATTCTTGTCTTATTCCATGAACACTATACGGGTTGTCAGGATTGTTTGTTGCGTTTCTATGAAGTACTAACATTTGCATACACAATGGGTCTGTAAAGTGTAAGTAAATGTTGTCAACAATTGGTGGTAATTGAAATAGAATATTGATTGCTACATTTGCGTATCAACTTACACCAATTTCATTTATAAGTTTAAATGGACCAGGTAGTTCTGTATCTGAGTGATTTTTTTTTAGTTTGTCTTCCTTCTTTGACAAAGTACTTGGTTTACTTTCCCTAATTGGTTCTTTTTTGCTTGTGGTACTTGATGAAGTTTTAGTTTCTTTTATTATCTTTGGAGGATTTGCAGTGACATCCTGTTGCATTTCTGTTTGATTTAGTTTTCTTTTAGAACATTTTCCTTTTTGTGGAACAGGATATGTTTCTAGATGGGGGGTGTATAGTGAACGAAGTCTATTGTATTCTAAAATGCAAGGAATATCAGCGTTTATTTTACTTGCATCAAAGTTGATTAGAAATAGACCGTCAAGTGTACGTAAGCGTGATAGTGCTACGTAGCTCATGCCTTCTTTAAAGACTGTGTTACCAATGTCTATCATTGCTTTGTCTAGGGTAAGACCTTGTGATTTATGAATGGTGACTGCATATGCAAGAGTTAGAGAAAATTGTTCTCTGCGTACGTACATGTCTTTGAAGAGAAGGAATCGAGCTGTTGAGCGTCCTATTCTTTTTACTTCTGAAAGTTTGTCAAAGAGAATATTGACAAACTGAATTTTGTTGTCATGTGGGTATGTTTGAAAGCCAACAACTGTACCCAGTGCTCCATTAACTAGTCCTGGGTCCACGTCAAGGTTACGTTTCAGCATTACTCTGCAATTTAAGGATAATTTTAATATCTTTTCCAAGCCTGCTGTGTTTGAGATTGATTTTTCTAAACTATTTAGTCTTGTTGGGTAGTGTCATTCCATGTACATCTAGTTTGTCTGTGGCGCAATTTCCATTATTGATTGCAT
The DNA here is from genome assembly GCF_040938575.1 of Ambystoma mexicanum. Taxonomy (NCBI): domain Eukaryota; kingdom Metazoa; phylum Chordata; class Amphibia; order Caudata; family Ambystomatidae; genus Ambystoma; species Ambystoma mexicanum. The sequence goes on along the minus strand of NC_090928.1, from coordinate 597,919,853 downwards.
TTCTTTACTTAACATTATTTCATTGAATTTGAAACAGCTTGCAAGAGTTGGCATTAAGGCCATTCAATTGACATTTGTGTGGGCTAATTGTTCCATAACATCTGTAGCACATGCATTATCACCATAAAGTGCATGAATGTGCCGGGTTTTCAATATTGCTTCTGCTTCTTTAGAAAGTATACCAACTCTGATACTTTTTAAGATGTTGGCATAGGTGAGATCTGCAGATTGGCTCATGTTTTCTGTTAATTCTCTGTATTGGAAATGTTGCCAAAGGTTGACATTTCCAATGCTGCCAACAGTTTTATGGCAGAGTTTGTGTCCTAATGTTTTAAAAATAGGCTCACCTTTTACTGGTGTCAATTGAAGAAGATCTCCGAAAACAATAATGTGTTTTCCTGCAAAGAGCTCTTCATAGTTTGTTTTGAGTACTTCTTGTAATCTGAGGTGAATCAAAGCCAACATTAGGTTGGACACCATGCTGACTTCATCTATTAGTAGCATTTTCATTTGTTTCAATACTCTGCGTAGTTCCATTGCAGCTTCTGCAGAAAGTTTGTAATAATCTAATTTGTTTTGGTGTTCTACTGGCAGGAGTAGTAATCGGTGTAAAGTGACACCACCTATGTTGTAGGCAGCTAAACCTGTGGGGGCAGTGACAACAGCTGACAGTTTGTTGTTTGTCAATTGTTGAAGGAACTTACTGATGATTTTGATTAGGAATGTTTTGCCAGAACCAGCTTCACCACTGACATACAATAGTATAGGTTTGTAATTTTGACAGGTGCATTCTTTGTTTTCATGTTGTACACCATGTGCAATTTCTTTTGTTACTTCTTGAAAAATGCTACGTTGCTCATTGTTTAGCTTTGATTGTAGTATAGTTAAGTCTTCTTTATCTTCATACTGACACATGGTGTTTTCTACTTCTATCATAGCTAATTCTGCCTCATTTGTTATTAGTGGGTCTCCCAGTGGTTCTTGGCTTCCTATGACAGAAGGTTGACTACTGTCAGGAGTGTCCTTATCTAGTTGGGCCTGGAGTTCTTCTTCGTGTTGCTGTTCATTGTGCAAAATTGTTTTGTACTGTGCAAAGTTTACATCAGTTATACTGCTTTCATTTGCTTTGAAAGCGTCTTCATATGAGTCATAGTTATCTAGTATTTCTTCTTCTTTTCTCCATGGTTTAAAGAGTTGTAGCAGGGACATGTAATATAGTTCTTTATGTTGAGGAGTCTTTAATGACAATTTGATATGATTAATTAAATTTGGTTTAGTGAGTTTAACTAAGCTGCCTTCACAGTTTGTCACTCTATATTTACCTTTTTTTCATCAGGTTTCATATTATTTTTGTATGTGTAGTTTTGGGCTATGTGGTATAGACACATGTTTTCCAAAGTATTACTTCTGTTTGGGTAGTATGTGTCCAATAAATTGTTTGTTAAAATTTCTTGGCTGTTGGGATCATGTTTGGCTATTGTTTCCATATCTTCGTATGATTTCAGAACTCTTTTTCTAGATTTAGCTGGACCAAGACTTAGCCATACTATATTTGCAGATTTACCATACACTGCAGTACCAGTTAATCGATCAGCTGCTTCATAGTATCCACATTCTCTATGGGACAGCATTTTTATGCCCAAGCTGTATAATTTCTGAGACTCTGTTTTATCTGATGACAGGTCATTCCAGAGGTCTTGGAGCTCTGTCTTTTCTGATTTGGTTAAGTATGCTGTGACATATCGTGCAACTGCAGTAGAATTGTCTGCAATGTACTGCACATCTATGTTTGCATTCCATAAGTGGGGAATGATTGCATTGTAATCATTGATATATTTTTCTTCTTCTTTTCTTTTTATGCAATATGTATTTTTAGGTGACTTACCTTTAACACTATGTCTAACTGAAGACATGAGGTTGTTCACTTGATCTCTGTTTGTAACTGGTCTAGGGAAACCAAATCGGCATTTGGTGTAGTATTTCCCTTTGTTTTTGTATTTGCGACGACAATATTTGCCACATTTGTGTCTTTGGAATTGTAAAATTTTTGTATGAAGATCACTATTTGTGGATTCTGATGGAATTTCACAAGTGACATATTTTTCAATAAACTGTAAAACAGTGGCATCACTGTCTTGACCACATTTAGGAGCATCTTTAATCCATAAAAGCATGTGGACATGTGGTGCTCCTCTGGCTTGGTATTCTTTTCTCCAAAAGAAGTGTTGCACTTCTCCAAGGGGAGGAACAGTTTTATTACAGATAAAATGTAGCATAGCAATGAAGCAATGGTGAAAATATCTTGAAACATTAACAGGATCCTGAGAACAAAGTTCTCCAGGTGTTAGTATATCTATGTTTGTTTTGTTTTCGTTTGATATGCGTAGGAAAGCATGTAAATCTTCCCATGCATATTCTGCACAACTTAATGTAACAAACCAAGGGGGTGGGCCAAGGTTTCTGATCATACAACGTACATCTCCATGACGTTGAAACCAGTACTCTTTAGTACCACGCATATTTGCTAATAGATTTGTAAGATTTGCTTGTAAAACCTCATCTTTTTGTTGAACTTTTTGTAATAATTGTGTAGCTGTCATATTTTGAAAGTGTGATCCTGATTTTAATATGTGTGCAACTCCGTAACATAAAGTTGCTAGTTCACTTTCAAAGAGTAGGTGGAATATGTATTCCACATTTTGTCGAAATCTGGGATCTTCAGAATACATTCGTAATGAGCGATATTCTGATGCTGATATTTGAATAGGTCTATCATCGTATCTTCCTCCTTTGCCAGTAGGGAAGAGTAGAGGAAAAGCACGTGCTTCTATACTTTTTTCCCATATGCTGATTGGTGATCCTTTTGTTTGACGCATTTGGTACGTTCCCAGTACATCTTCTATGGTGTCATTAGAGTGCAATGTATGAATTGTATAATGGTCTAAAGTGTTTGATATTGTAGTAGGATCTAGGAGCTCAAATTGACCAGCTTCTTGTGTCTCTTGAATTATTTCAGTTGTATCTTTCAATTTTTCTTCAATATCAATTTATTTGTAATATTCATTATTCTCTTTAAGATATTGCAGGGCTTATCTAACTTTATGTAAATCTACCGGTTGTTGCCAGATGTTTTTGTCTTTTGTAGGTACTCCATTTACCAAGATAATTAAAGATTGTTGCATTGGACGTTGCACTCCTAGAGTGTGCACATTTTCATTTAGATCTAATGGTAAATACACTACTTTTCCACGAATACCTTTCACTAATTCAGATGGAGGTAATTTTGCAGTTTTTGGTTGAAGGCGTATTATTGCTTGAAATGGGTGCACTGTTTGAATTATGATGCTCTCATATAAATTAAGTTGTTGAAGGGGTTTTGGTAGTGGATGTAATTCCAAGTTATTTGTGATTACACATGAAGGAATTTGGTTGTTGTCAAGTTTGGTAGTGCAGTCACTGCAAAGTATTATAGGATCAGTTATTTCCTATTTGTTTTCTGCTATAAGGTAGAGAGCTAATTCAAACCATTTAGAATCTTCATTGTCTTCTATTTTGTATGATAGGTCTACAGTTTTTGTGTTACTTTTATAAAAAGTTCTGCGGCAACATACACACACGTGGTTTGGTACTTCAGCTGAAGTACTTTCAAATTTTAGTATTTCTTTTTTGTATGTGTGTAGTGAAAGGTTGCCATGTGCAGAATTGTTACGAAGTTGGTTTACAGCTAATTCATCTTGTAAGTGGGTTTTACTTCCAAAATATTTTGTCTGGATATAGTCGATTTCTTCTAGTAGGTCTTTTGCTGTACCATGTAGAAGAATGTTATTTAAATTGGCTAGTGCTAAAGCAGGACTTTTAGCATAGTACAGTTTATAAACTACATTTCTTATACTTGCATGATGTGTTGATATCCTTTTGATATCATGGAAGGTTATTTTGCAAGTAGGTCCTGTAATGCAGGCCAATGAATGTCCTTGTAGTCCTGTGTACTTGCGTACTGGACAAGCATCCATATTTTGCAGTAGTTTAATTTTGATTTTGTCTTTGTTTTTCACATATTGATTGAGGAATTGGCGTAAAGACTTGAACTTTTTATGGGAATGTTACACATTGACGTGCATGGCCATATGTACACTAGATGTTCTGATTCAGTTGAATGGAGGGGTAAATCTACGTTTTCAGGGCATATTTTTGTAAGGAGTACTTCCTGTTCCATTATGGTATTATTAACTTTTTCATAACCTCGACCACTGCTATGTATGGCAATTGTATTTGTTTGCTTTTGTTTGTACGCTTCTTCATTAAAGTATGGTTCTGTGCTTGTAGTGTGACTCCATTCACCTCCACAGATATTTAAGAAGTTATTTCTGTTGACATTTCGTTTATTGAGAAGTCTTTTTTGTAATTTAGTTATTAGTTTTGTTAGTGGTTTCATTCTGTTTAACACTAAAATAAATAACTTCCTTTTGAGAAGAATTGCACTGTCTATCAACTCTTCTAAGATTACTTTCCTACGATAGGTTTGAAGTGTTGAACCTGGTTTCTCTTCTGTTTTTATAAGATTTTGAAGGACTTTGTGACCGAACATTTTGGCTAAAACACTTTTCTTGGTATGCTTACTTTGTACTACATCACGATTTATAGAAGAAGTTTTATTTATAGTGATAGTTGATTTTCTGTTAATTGTTTTTTGGGTTGTTTTACTCTTTGATAGAGGAGGCAAAGTTTTTGTACTAGAAACCTTTTTCTGTTTCACTACATGACTGTATTAGCTGTTGTGTTTCAACTTTTTTTTTACAAATTCTGCTATAGATGGATGTTTATGTTGGAGACTTTTCTTTTCATTTGCTCTACTTCTGCGTTCCTTACTACAGAGTTGCTTTTTGGCAGGCATTCTTTAGGGTCTGTTGAAAAAAATACAGAAGGTATGGGTTGGGGTGTTCTGCAATGCATCTGTGTTGTGTGCATGAGTGTTTGAGTAAGATGATAAAGATGTATGTAATGGTGTGTGATTGTGCATTGGGAAGTACAACTACTAGGGATGGGTATTACTGAATTAATGTGTTACTAAACTGGGGTTCAGATGACAGAAAAAAGTAAGCCAGTGGTGTGCAGAAGTATAAATAGAATATCTAAAGCTATACAATGAAAACAGTTGTTTCCTCTACAACATCTAAATTCAGAATGGTGCAGAAACTCTATTTTTAGGCACAGAAATAGCATGAATTAACCTTACAGTGTGTTTGAGTAATAATTCAAATATTATGGTAACAATCTACTTACTTTTTTTCTAAAATGAGCAGTTTGCTTCTTAGTTGTTCTTTGTCATTCAAATTTGGCTGCTTCTTTTCAGGAGAATGGTCTTCACTGCAATTGTAAAAGAAAGAAATTAGTAATTTGGTTTGTATATAGCACTGTTTTTAATTTAGACATAGATTTTTTAAATTGAAATGCTCAGCGCTTTCCTCAAAACCATTAAAACTATCTTATAACTAACTGTAGGAAAGAAAATATCTTTACTATGGCTTGTGAAATTCATAATGTACCACTGTATACCACTATTCCTGTAACTAAGCTTTTCCACGTAATAGTGAGTCCATGTCAAAGCCTGCTTTTCCACGTAATAGTGAGTCAATGTCATAGCCTGCTTGTCCTATATAAATGTAAGTAATTATATAAACTAAAAAAATTAAAACCAATTATGTGTTTGTACAAATATTATTCTTTGAGATTTGATCATAGAGTGTGCATGTAATTTTGTTTGACTATATGTAGTCTATATATTTTATTTCAAAAATGTTACTTTAACATTATTTGTGTGTGTGTGTGTGTGTGTGTGTGTATGAAGAAATTAAACGGTATTAAGGTTTGTAAGTCACAGTTCATTTTAGGACAATGAAAAAATGATCGTAGATTCATTTTACAGATTATACAAGGTAAAAGTCGGTTCAAAAATGTGTTCATGTACTGTATAGAAAATATGCATACCTGTAGTTTGTGTTCATGCATATGGATATGGACGAAGCTGCAAGTAGAAATCTTGGAGACTTGTATAGTATTTCTCGTAGATAGTGCTTGCCAATGGTATGAGACTTGTACTCCGAGAGATTCACCGTACATTTGCAGTGCTGATCTATGATGGTGCAGTTACATGTAGAGGTCTTGGATTTGATTGGTGGATGGTCATGTGATTTCTTAGCTACATCCAATGAGGGAATGGCACAGAGAGTGAAGTGGAAATGGTAGAAGGGATGTCCATGTTACAATATGTTCGCGGACATGGCGGTAGTTCTAGGACACCGCGTATTACATCCGGGGAATTTGGGGTGGGGAGGCATGCAAATGAGATTGAATGTGTCAAGGGATTGGTCAGTAAAGTTTAGTGAGTGTGTTGTGCTAGGAGAGGTTTTCTCAGATATTCTTTTTGCTGAGAGAAGAACAGATAGCTATGACTGAGTGTTTAAAAAAACAGATTGTGTGGATTTTGGGAGACTCGTGGATACATTGGTTGAAGGTGCATGCAAAAAAGCTGTGGAGTATCTATAGATCTTGGATTCCCACATGTGGAAGTGCACTGGCATGGAGTGCATGGAATGAAGTGGTTGGATTTGCTACCTCTCTGTGCAACTTTGAAGATAGAGGAACATCCAGACATAATTGTAATTCATTGTGGAGGGAACAGTTTAGGACATGTGTCTGGAATTTCTTTGCAATTTGCAATGAAAGAAGGACTTCAGAAGATCATGGACATGTTTCCAAACTCCAAAGTAATTTTTTCACGGATTGCGCAGAGACAAATGTGGCTTCGTTCTTTCTCATGTGGTCCACAAATGGAGAAAGACGTAATGTCAATAAGGCTGTTTGTGCCTTCCTAAGAGATTTTGGCATGTACTCTTTTCACAATGAAAATATTATGTTTCATAGTACATACATTTTTCGCAGAGATGGAGTCCATCTTACTTATGCTGGCAATCAGATTTTTCTGAGAAATGTACAAAATGCATTGCACCTTTTTTAGAAATACAGCATCCATTTTAAAGTAGGTGTTAAGTATTTATAATTTTTGACACACAAACACCTCCCAAAGGCTCTTTTCAGAGCCACCACTTCCTCCCAGAGAAAAATGCAATGGTTACAATAGGGTAGCACCCCAATTTTCTTTATGTTTGTGAAATGCGCTGACTTTTAAGATATACAAAGGGCCCTGCTTTATTTATCTTCACTTCTATTTTTTAACTGTGAAAGGCAGCTCCGAAAAGAACCTTATTTTTTTTTTTTGATTTTTGTTATTTTGTATTTTTTTGTTTTTTATACACGACACACTAGGAGAGGAGGGGAAAGGAGGGTAGAGGGGGGGACACCAACCACAGGGATAAGAAAGGGCGAGCTGAGAGAGGAAGATGTAGAGTGGGTTTTATTTGGTTAGTGAGCAGGTCTTCTCGTGCTCTGAGCCGATAGTCTCAAAAGCACTCCGAAGTCGCTCCCCCCTGCAGAGTACTGGGTCACAGTACATACATACAACTGTGTCCCTCGAAAGGTAAGGGTCATCAGAATTCTGTATGGCCTGTGAGGCAGCTTGAGGACGACGCTGTCCCACAGAGGTGTTCCTTGTGGTGACAGGATCAGAAACGGAAAATGAAGTAGAGGCAATCAACCTACTACGCTCTTCGCAATGTACAACCTTGCGCATGGCCCCAGTTGGAATGAGTTTAGGTGTCGCTTCATGGTAGTGGTCCCAAAGCTATACGCACTGTGCCTCCCGTGAATGAGTACCATTTTGCACTCATTGCAGGTGACACGGTTTGCACGAGCCTTAGGACCATTCCCATGAACGGTAAACAACCGCCACACCCAAGAATCACGCCGAGTGCGGGTAGTAGGGATTTCCTCTACCTCATCCTCGTCATCCTCTTCTTCCTCCTCTTTATCCTCACTCCTGTTCCCCTCTTCAGGCCCTTGGGGAGATGGTGGTGGTGGAGGGGGTGGGGGTGTTGCTGAGGCAGATGTAGCACCAGGTGGCAATAGTGGAGCCATGGATGTCATCAGCTTGCAGATGGAAATCTCAAAATCTGCAAAGTATGCAGCAAAATGTAGTGTGCTCTGTTGAATAGCCAGAAACACAATGAGAATGAGCTCTAGGGCGTGGTCTTTTATAGGGGTGCTTGTACGTGGTTCGCGGACATGCGCGCCGTCCGCAAGACAGATCAAACACCAAAAAAGGTTCAAAAAGTCACAAAAACTATGTGGAAACTTAGGGTTAGTATGTGGGATTTGTGGTATGGTGAGTTTTTAATGAGAAATATTGTGGATTACTTGGAAATGTACTTTTAAACTGTTCGGGGACACGAACAGTGTCCGCATTCAGAACACGCGATCAGCGTGGGCGCGGTCACATGATTGCTTCGTGAGCATGTTCGCTAAGGAAGCGGCCGTCCGCAGGACACCCAATGTACGGACATTGTTTTGCGCATGCGCGTTGATGTTCTACGGACAGTGTTTGGGTCCTGAACTAATTAAAAGTGCGTCACACGTAAAACGAACAGTTATGGACAGCCGTTTGTTCTTAGCACAGTTTAACTTACTTGCGAACAATACGGACAGACATAGCGTCCCTAGCACACCTCCATTTTCATTTATTTACGAACAATTCAGGACACCACGAGTGTTCTTAGAACAGTTTCAACTTGCTAGCGAACACTACGAACAGGCATAGTGTTCTTAAGGACACCTCCATTTTCGTTTATTTTTGAACAATTGAGGACACCATGAGTGTTCTTAGAACAGTTTCAACTTGCATGAGAACATTACGGACAGATATAGGGCCTCATTACACGGAAGGCGGTGAGCCATGGCGCTATTAGCGCCATGGCTTATGCCGGTAAAATACCGGCACCGCCTTGGCGGAAAGGGGATTTACCACCCCATTCCAAGGTTGGAGGGGCGGTAAATCCCCCTTCTGCCATTGCCCTTCCCCATTCCCATTTCTGCCCCATAGGGCTCTATGGGAATGGGAAAGGCGCTAATTACGGCAGCGCAATTTTGCGGTGCCGTAATTAGCTCCGAGGTCCCTTAGCGGGTTGGTTTTTAAGGCCTGCAAAAAGCAGGCGTTAAAGCACCAACCCGCTAAGGGACCTCGTAGTAAGGCGGTAATGGTTAACGGTCACCGTTACCATTAACGGTGGCCGTTAACCATTACCGCCTTCCGTGTAATGAGGCCCATAGTGTCCTCAGGACACTTACATTTTCGTTTATTTACGAACATTTCCGAACAACCGTGCTGTCCGTGGACACCTAAATTGGTTTTAACACAAAGAACTGAAAGTAATTACAACACAATATAAAAAAGTAACTTTATTTGACATATATAAACAATTTATAACTGAGAAGGTGGGGCAGAAATGGAAACAAAAACAGGAGAATTAGGGATTTCAACATAATTGGGATCAAGTGAAGAAGGGATGGAAATGTCATCAAAACGTTTTGGTCCATGGAGAGGGTTTGGGGTTAAATGAGTGGGATATGGTGAGGGGGGACAAGTACAGGTGGGACAATGGTATGTTGTTGGTAGTTTTAGGTGATCTTCCACAAAGTTCTTTAAATCGTTAAAATTTGCCATAAGTTGGTCCATTTTTTGGTTAATGTGTTCCAGAGTGTTATCCACCGCTTCTTTTTCTGTGGTAATGGCAATTTTTGTATGGTCTGTAAAAAAAAATGTATATGTTAAATGTATACAAAATAATATTTATTAATTGGTTTATGTAGTAAAGTGTGTACCATTAGGTGCACTATCTTCTGACATTTCATCTTGTGGGAAATGCTCCTCTAGCCACTCCAGAGTACTACACATTTCTGTGAGAAAACAAAAAAGTAATATATTTTTTTATCTAATACAGAAAGTTTATAAATATATGAGTAAAATGAAGTGCACTTACTATTTCAGGTAAGATATGTGATGAGTAGTCTGTACGTCTGGTCTTGCGCTTAGTTGTGGAGTGTCTGTGAGGTAATTATGTTGGAAGCCACTTTATCTTCTTTTGGTATATTCCATTTTAGAACATATTGTATTTAAATGAATGGTTAGTGTGTTACATATATGGGTTACATTTCTTAAGTATCACTACATATACTTTGTATGTGTGCTGCTTTGTGAATTTGTTAAATGTTCCTATGTTATGATATAACAATTACACATACCCCCCCAGAGTTTTTAGGTGGTGGTACTGTTGTGCGAACATGTCCGTGGACAGTCAAATTCAGTAGAAAGGGTTCAGTATGTTCCATATTACATGTACATAAAGTCAAAGTTATTATTGTTAAGTTGTGCTACTAAAAACTATGAAATTCAGTAAAAAAACTTTGTTAAAGTATGGTTAAGTTGCGCTACTAAAAACCTATGAAATTCAGTAAAAAAACTTTGTTAAAGGGACGTTATGGTTAAGTTGCGCTACTAAAAACCTATCAGGAGTGGGCGGAGAGTGGCAGTCCTGCAGGAGAGTCTGGAAGGTCTGTTGCCCATTTCTACTGTTTTCGGTGTGGGGGAGGACCCTTACATAAACCCCTTCCATCCGCGGAGCGGACGCGGAGTGGACTGAGAGTGGCAGTCCTACAGGAGAGTCTGGAAGGTCTGTTGCCCATTTCTACTGTTTTCGGTGTGGGGGAGGACCCTTACATAAACCCCTTCCATCCGCGGAGCGGACGCGGAGTGGACGGAGAGTGGCAGTCCTGCAGGAGAGTCTGGAAGGGCTGTTGCCCATTTCTACTGTTTTCGGTGTGGTTGAGGACCCTTACATAAACCCCTTCAATCCGCGGAGCAGACGCGGAGTGGACGGAGAGTGACAGTCCTGCAGGAGAGTCTGGAAGGTCTGTTGCCCATTTCTACTGTTTTCGGTGTGGGGGAGGACCCTTACATAAACCCCTTCCATCCGCGGAGCGGACGCGGAGTGGACAGAGAATGGCAGTCCTGCAGGAGAGTCTGGAAGGTCTGTTGCCCATTTCTATTGTTTTCGGTGTGGGGGAGGACCCTTACATAAACCCCTTCCATCCGCGGAGCGGACGCGGAGTGGACAGAGAATGGCAGTCCTGCAGGAGAGTCTGGAAGGTCTGTTGCCCATTTCTACTGTTTTCGGTGTGGGGGAGGACCCTTACATAAACCCCTTCCATCCACGGAGCGGACGCGGAGTGGACAGAGAATGGCCGTCCTGCAGGAGAGTCTGGAAGGTCTGTTGCCCATTTCTACTGTTTTCGGTGTGGGGGAGGACCCTTACATAAACCCCTTCCATCCGCGGAGCGGACGCGGAGTGGACGGAGAGTGGCAGTCCTGCAGGAGAGTCTGGAAGGTCTGTTGCCCATTTCTACTGTTTTCGGTGTGGGGGAGGACCCTTACATAAACCCCTTGCATCCGCAGAGCGGACGCAGAGTGGACAGAGAGTGGCAGTCCTGCAGGAGAGTCTGGAAGGTCTGTTGCCCATTTCTACTGTTTTCGGTGTGGGGGAGGACCCTTACATAAATCCCTTCCATCCGCGGAGCGGACGCAGAGTGGACGGAGAGTGGCAGTCATGCAGTCATGACTGTCAGGGCTGCAAGGGCAAACAGAGAAATGCGGGAAATTGATATTAACTCGGAGCAGAACGACCCCCCGAGAGAGGAAGAAATGGAGGAAGAGGGTAGACGCCTGAGGAGCGCCAAACCTAACCAGAAACAGCAGGGTCAAAAACAACAACAAACATTAACCTCCAAGGAACATCTTGCGGCAAACATGGGTTTGCTTCAAATGGGCTCCCCAAAACTGACGATGCAGCAAGAGCAAGCGACCACCATAAAGGCGCAACCCACCAAAAGCAAAGTCTACCGGCCACCAGTGGTCTTAGAAGACTTTAAACCAGTCCAACACGGCCCCCAGCGACGACCATCCTTACTTGGAGGGGCGACTGACGTGCTGTGGGCAAAGAGCCTGGAAGTCAGGACAGCCGAGGCTTCTGCCTGCCGGAGAGATGCCCTGTCGCCACTCTGAGCCGCTGCGGTTGAGCAGGACCCCGCGGAGGCGGCCCTCGAAGGGGGACCGCGGCCCGCATGGGACGGCGAGGAGGGGCTGACGGAGAGGGAGGGTACGGCTGAGGAGGTTGGAGCCGCCGGGAGAGCGAGCCTTGGAGTGGGAGCCAGGCTCGACGGTCCGGCGCAGTCCTCCATACTTCCCTTCCCCCTCGGAGCGCCGCAGGGCGCTCCCCGCCCCATAGCAGAAGCTCTCGGAGGAGGGCTGCCGGGCGTGGATGTTACTGAGGGAGGGAGGGGAAAGGAGGAGGACGGTGCAATGGCCTCAGGAGAGGCAGAGCCAGAGGAGGCGGCAGGCCCCCCACCTGAGGAGAACGGGCAGGGGGAGCCCGATAGAGAGCTGCACACTGCAAGGGCATCACCGCCGTATCCACTAGCGGAAGCGAAAGTGAAAGTGGTGGCTCTCATTCACAAAGAGGCGATGGAAAGTGCAGAGACCAGTCTGGTCTCAGAAAAAATCAATGAACAATGGCAATCCAACCCTAATAAAAAGAACAGACAGAGAACAAGTTCTTTGCCCCTCAAGAAACTCAAGAGCCGCAAAATAACGAAAAATAAGATCAGTATCAGAATGAAAAAAAATGCCCCAGAAGCTCGAACAGCAACAAAAAACACCAGAACAATTGATGGACAAAATAAATGAAAACGAGCCACAGAGAGGAGAAGGAGGGGCACTTAAAAATTCTATAAAGGATTATTTTTATGCAAAGATAAGGCAAAAAGCAACAAAAGAGTACTCCCAGAGGGAATTTACAGATCTTCAAATACTGGAAGCTTTAAATGATTGCTTACCGGTAGCAAAACTATGCAGAGTTGAGCACTACGTTAGTGATAACCTGTCATACAGTAAAAGATTGGCCTCAGAAGGCAGTAATAAGGCACAAGGACAGCCAAGTGTCAAAGAGAGGGCTGAGGGGGAATCACCGAGCTCGATGCCACCCCAAAAGAGTCCTATGAATTCACCAAGAGGCCAGTTAAATCCAGAGCCGACAAAAGACACAGAGAAGGGGGAACACAAGAGAAATGCGGACAAAGAGTCAGAAATGGGGGCTGTCATGTCTCAGCGCAAAGGAAACCCCCATACCATTCAAGAGGAGAGCCTTACTACAGTTGATACGGAAGGTCCAAATGGCTTAACAACAGAAAATGAGGAAGGCTCCTGCAAGCTAAACCCTGCAACACCCTCACCCCCTGAGGGTACAGCCCCGAACGTAGACAACTTCATAGGAACAGACAGAGACAAAGCTCACAAAACCCCAAATAAAAGGCTGGTGCCTGAAAAACTCAATCAACCAGGGCTCTCCAAAGCCCAAAGAGAGAGCACGACAATAGAAAGGCCATCCACAGCAGGCATAGACGATCTAAATCAAGATAATCTTATGAGACCCCAAATCAATCAAAACTTGAATATGGGGGGAAATGACAACCGAAGTTCCCATATCGACAAAAATCGAAAAGGAAGAGCCTCATTAGAAACAACAAGGCCATCTCGAGGCAGCTGGACAAATCAGACAACAATGTTAACTGAATCACCTATAAGAAGAATCTCTCCACATCAACTGACCAGCCCGACGGATTCCTCAAATAAAAAAAAATTGACTTATTGTCAATTATGTCATCAGTGAACATTGCATTGGCACCATTTATGAAGCTTTACAAAACTATTACTGACTCCTTGAAAGACCATACAAGCATCCAAGCGATGATCCACAGCAAAGTTATCTTCCTAGAAGCATATGTCATGGCTTTGGAAGCCAGAAAATCAAGCACAGTCATAACAAACGACGAGGGCTCGTCTTCCCGACAAAAAGAGCCGTATGGAGAAAAAGAACAAAGACGGTGAGCAAAACAACGGGGACTCAAACTATAGCTACAATAGACCTCACAACAAATAACTTACCAACAGAGGGTGCAAATAAAGAGGCAAAGTTAATACTGACCGGGAGCCAACCAACAAAGAGACCATCACCTAGACAACCCACTATTGGAAACCAAACTGCAGAAGGTATTTTTCAATCAATTTTTTACACGACCAGTAAATCAAAAGGAAATATCACTAATTAAAGCCAAAGAACCAGAGTTGAGGCAAACAAAAAACCTAGAAGTATCAGAAAAAAGAACCTCCAGCCTATCACCATCAATAATTGAACGTATTGAAAACGAAGAATTGATGAACCTGAGCCAATACCTGCCAGAAAACTCTCCTATGAGCCTAAAGGCACATAGCCCCAGCGAAGCTTTAACTTCACAATCACACAAAGAAAAAGAAAATATAGAAACCGCAGGGAGACATGAAGAAGCGACTGGAGAAAAAGCTGCAAAAAATTCTAGGGAAAATGCGAAAAACACAAAGAACAAGGGCGTTAGATCAATTGAAACAGATAGACAGACAAAGCTAAAAAGGATGATGAAAGAAACAAAAAAAGAAAACGAAAGGACGAAATCGAGACCCAGAGACAATCAGACCCCAACAAATCGGAAAAAAGAGCAAAGACATAACTCCTTCAAACAGAAAGATGGTGAACGTGGTAAATCAAGAAGGAGATCAGAAGATAGATGGGACGAACAAAAACATAAAAGAAAACCGTACAGAAATACATCACCAGGCAGACCTCTTTCTCAATCCAGGAACGCCCACAACAAAACCAATGCTGAAAAGCGAATCAGCCCATCACAAGATAAAGGAGAAACGATCTTTCGGTACAACTTAAAACCGAGAAAAGTGGACAAAGCTAAATGGCGCATAAAGCTGACACAAGTGAAAGAAAACAGAGATGAAATAACCTTGAACCGAAATTCGGTGTTAAAACTTTTTAAACACATTCAAAAGCTGAATCAAATAAAATCAGAAGACCTGCTTGTGGTAGAGCCCAGCCATGTAAACGCAAAAGCAAAAACGGTACTCTACGTAACATCAACAACGTTGAAAAACCTGGGTGTTAGGCTTAGCAGTGCACAGTGGTGGCACGAGTTATGGTTGCTTAGCTAACCATAACTGGCGAATTTCAGGGGGTTTTCGGTTTTACTTGGAACCATAACGTCCCTTTAACAAAGTTTTTTTACTGAATCTGATAGGTTTTTAGTAGCGCAACTTAACCATAACGTCCCTTTAACAAAGTTTTTTTACTGAATATATATATAATATAATAGTATAATGTATACTGTATGCTACAATGGCTGCTGACGGGCTGGTTATGTGCATAAGTGACTCTTAGGCACCATTGTGCTTATCGTTTTGAGCTGGGGTAGAAACTATGTTTATTCTTTTGGATCTCTTTGTTTATGAACAATTCGGCCCATCCTGCCCCTCTGTTGTTGTGTTATAGTGCAACTGTTCTGTCGCTATAAATGATCACTACTGTTTGCTAAATGTGAGCAGGACTCGTGCAGTCTCACCCATTTGTTCCGCATTGGCTGTTTATTCTTCTTATTGGGCTCCCCACTTGGAAAATAAATGTTTGACTATTCTTTCTTGCTTTATATTGTTATGCTGGGAGGGAGGATGGCAGGTTGTAGGTTGGCCATTTGGGGAATTCATGAGGGTTAGGTATTTTGGTCAGCTGGGCTTTATTATACGTAAGGAGATACTGACCACCAGAAGGGAGAGATGGACATTATCGATAATCGGATAAGGGGCCTACACTATCCTGGGCGACCCAGCGGGTCTGGGGGTGTATCTGGGTTTTGTAGATCTTTGACATGAGTAAGAACTGGCTTATTTCCCTGAACATTCAGGGTCTGGGGGACCCTATTAAGCGCCAGAGAATGTTAAAGCTGTTGTGGGATGAATGGGTGGGGCATAGCCTTCCTGCAGGAAACCCACTTAGATGTGACTGAGTTGGTGAAGCTGGCACGAGGATGGGTACGGCAGGTATTTCATGCTTCCTTCCTCACCCAAGCGTGGTGTGGTTATTCTTCTTCATAAAAGGCTACCCTTTACCCAATATCAACTTTGTCTTATCCGGATGGGCACTTTGTGCTGGTGCGGGGGCCGCACTTTCAACAATGTGTCACTCTGTTGAATATTTAGGTTCCATGTAATAATGTCCCCTCAAAAATATCGGCATGCAAAACAAAATCCGAAAAATTTCCTTTTTTTTGTGGGTACATTATTACATGGAACATGCGGGGGACACCCCTGCAACCCCCAAACCCTTTTTTATTTTTCATAGGATGTGGGGGACACCCCTGCATCCCCCGTCCCTATATATATGGTCACCTATATAATGTTGGCACAACCTTTTCCCGGCGACATTATATACAGCGACCATATTTATAGGGATATTATTATCTGATACCAATATTTATGGCACAACGGATGATAATGCAGGTTTTTTTCCCATGTGTTCACACAGTGTGTCCCATATATGGGTCGCTTGACATTTGTGAGGGGGGGACTTAAATGTAGTCGTGGCTCCTGATGTAGATAGACAGCTGCCTCATTCTCCTTGCGTGAGGCCTCCCAGAAAGACTGAGGCCCTTCTGACCCTGATGCAAGAGCTTTGTTTGCAGGACGTATGGAGGGAGATATGTCCACAACAGCAGGACGTTTCTTTCTATCCGAACCACCATGGAAGCTATGCTGGTCTTGATTATTGGCTTCTTGGCTCGCCCATGCTATCCATGGTGGACCAGTGCGAGATCCGACCCATTACCATTTCGGACCATGGCCCGATAGTCCTCCAAATTGCGTTCCTAATGGAGCGGCTCCAATTGCCACCATGAAAGTTGAATCTTGCTACCCTGCAGTACTGCAATTTCATTGATCACTTAGAGCAGCGCAGCACATAGATTGCTTCTGGGGGGAGAACTTGGTGGAAGGTTACACGGCAGTTAGATGCTGGGATGCCTTCAACGTCTCTTTGCAAGGGCAAATCATTGCCTAATGAGCCTTTAAACTGAAACAGTGGCAGCAGCGTGAGAAACAGCTCCCGAGTGACCTTCAATGATTGAAGCAAGCTCATAAAACCACACATGATTGATCTCTGTTGAGTAGAATCAATCCTTCTTTGAAAATAACAATCACCCCCTGCGACCTATGGCGGTCCTATTGAACTCATAGACACGATTAAATCCAAGTCTGGCTCGGTCCTTACTGATACTAAAGCAATCAATGAGCACTTTGTGGAGTTCTACCAAGAGTTATATGCTGACGCGCCACCGTCAGAAAAGATCTGGCCTTTCTTGATAGCCTTGGTTTAATTATTATATCTATGGAGGACTTAGAGCTGTTGAATGTCCCTATTGAGGATGGGGAAGTGGCTGCTGCATGGCGGGTCCTGTGGGAGGCAAGGCTACTGTTAGGAAAGATTTCATGATTGTATGTAATTTTCCCTCCATGTGTCAACCCCCAAACTTTTGCTGCTGTTTTACACCCTGATCTAGACTTTGCCAGAGAAGCGCAGCCTTCCGCTGCACTCCTCTGGGCTTTCGCGCAATTCTTATGGGGAAACTGACATGCCCTTAAGACAGTCAGTACTGGGAGACTACGGTTCCCTTAGTCCTTTCCTCATGTTGCAGCTTTTGTGCAACATGAAACAAGAGTGCACTGTAACTTACTTTACCGCGCTCTTGGGTCTCTAGTCATTCCAAAGGCCCTAGAAACTCTCGCTGGACTTATTATGAACTGTGCAGGTGTGTCACAGACAGGACTGGTGGCAGCTATCGTTTCTCTTGTGTTTTGAAGCCTTTTTTTGCCATGTTATCCGCGCTTACCGCGTTTGGCACGAATAAGTGGCCTGGCTCCAAAATGGCCATGCCACGAGGTTCTTTGTCCTGTCCTTTGGCCATCTTGCCCCTTCACCTTCCCCAGGTCGAGCCGACCCGGGTCAGTCTGGATTTGGTCATGCACTTTCCCGCGAAACCCAAAGCTTTCGCGGGCTTCTGCATGCCTTGTGTGTATGCCTCCAGGATGTGGGCTGGGATGTCTGTTCCCAATACACATCCTGGGTGCCAGAGAGTCTGGAGTGTCCTGAATGCCTGGGACCACTGTGGTCCGTGATAGGTCCACGTATGGTGTGAGTGTTTGTGAGCAGATCTCCCATTGGGTCCTCTCCGTTTTGGCACGAAGGGAACTTTGGATAAGAGGAGGCTTTGGACACTGAACGAGGGATTAGGAGGCAAGTATCCTGCAACAAGAAGCTGAGTCGAGGAACTGCTGGTGACCCGCTGAAGGTTTGGCACCCTGAACAGCTGTCGTCCTGCGAGACCCCTCTGCATCTGATCATCCTAGAAGGTCTGCGAAGGCGTGTCGACCCATTGGAATAGTGGGATCAACTATTCCCGGCACCTTCATCAAACCCTGCAAGTAAGCCTCTTCGGAAGTGTCCCTTGGCCAACCAGTGGGCTGACCAGCTTACACAGAACGTTTTGCTCTGTCACCGCCGCTGTTTCGGGCAAGCCCTCGAAACTTGGTCTACTGCTTGCTCTGCGTCCACGGCACCCTCACACCGAATTTCGTACACTTGGCATTCCCAGGTCTGAAGTGGGACGAGTGCGCCCGGACCAGAATAAACGCGGTTGCCGTGTTTCCCTGCTGTGGTAACAACCTGTGCATGTTCGCTGCATTTGGAACACCCTCGACCCTGCATCCTGCTACACGGAAGCTACGCGGTATCGAGACGTCCTGATTATCGCATCTGAACCTTCCAGCAACGTGAACTGAACTGGAGAAGTCTGGAACTGCCTGCGTCGGGGACCGGTGAGTAGTCCATACCCCAACCGGTGGCCCCTCGTGCAGGAGCCCGTTTCTTTTCTACTGCTGTTGCGAAATAGCGACTCTATCCCGCACTCTCACGCTGCCTCTCACAAGTGGAGGCCTTGTATGAGTAGTGGGGACTTGTTCTTCATCGCTTCACTCACCTTCCTGAACTGCCTGAGACCCTTGAAGAGACCCTATTTTTGTCCATTGGCACAAGCACGTTCAGGTACTTTTGAGCATAAGGCTCCTCTCTTCGTAGGGCTCGGACTTCCTACTAGTTAGGTGTATTTCTGATGTCGAACTGGGTCTAATGATTACGTGCACTGCCTGTTTTCCTCCCCATCTAGGTGGTCTACATATTACGTGCTCATAACTCCTTAGACCCCTCGGTCTTGTATATATAATGTATTGATGTATTGATCGTGATGTGCTGGTTTACTTTAGTATTATTGTGATTCTTTGCTATGGTCGATGTTACAAAGGCCTTGTAATAAATGTGTCTATATTTTTAATATAACACCTGTCTGGAGTAATTTGTAAGTGTCCTTGCTTTGTGTGCTCATTGAGGTCTTTCAGTCACCCTCACCCCTCTTGAGACTTAGGCCCTCATTACAACACCGGCGCTAAACCATGGCGCTATTAGCACCATCGTTGCTGCCGGCATTGCAACGAGTCCGCCATGGTGAAATGGGGAAGTACCACCCCATTCCAAGGTTGGCGGGGTGGTACTGCCCCATCCCACCATGGCCCTTCCCCATTCCCATTTTTGCCCCATAGGGCTCAATGGGAATGGGGAAGGCGGCAATTACGGTACCGCAAATTGTGGTACCGTAATTGCCTTCAAGGTCCCTTTGCGGGTCCCTACTTTAACGGCTGGTCCAGACCAGCCGTTAAGGTCGGGACCCGCAAAGGGACCTCGTAGTAAGGCGTCAAGGGGCTAACGGCGCCGCAACCTTTTACGGCGCCGTTAACCCCTTAACGCCAGGGTCCTAATGAGGGCCTTTGTCTTGACCGCTGCCATCGCTACCCTGATTGGTCTGACTTGTCCAGAGGTTACCCTGTTCCAAGAAACTAGGCTGGCCTTCTGAACCTTTGCCCCTCAAGGTCAGAGTTCAGAAATCCATCTTAACAAATTGGTGTACAGCGGTGGGATAGGACTGAAGGTATCCAGTGTTGCATACGAGTGAAGGCATTTCGAGTTATTCCTACCAGGACACATAGTGAATTGTCGTAGTATAACTTTTTAAAGGCCATACTCCTATCTAGCAGTATGGAAACAAGTACCTTGTTAACTTTAAATGCTTCTAAATCCAAAACATTGAAAAAGATGTGTGCTGAGAGGGGTGTCTCCTCTCAAGGCACCAAAATGGAAATGATCCAAAGAATCATGGCCTGTCAAGGAGCTCAGCTTAGTGCTATAGCTTCAGAGGACAGTGCAGAAGGAGGTGGGGCTGCTCTCACTGGTAGAACTGACAATTCTGCCGCTGCTTTGGTCCACAGCGACCATGAGGACAGGGAGAATGAAATGTCCAATGTTTCCGCTGCCAGTGCTAATGGGGAGGCCATACTTGAATTCAAGAAGCAAGAACTGCTGTTTAGGCAGAAGGAGCTTGAGTTCAATATGGCCAAACTAAAAATCGAGCAGGCAGAAAAACAGAAAGACAGGGATCACCAGTTGGAACTGGCCAAGCTTCAAGTTGCCAATGGATCCAAGGGTCCTGGACATGTGTCTGGGGCCTCCTCTCATCCAAGGTTTCCAAAAGATCTGCTCAGTGTGTATGAGGAAAAGAATGACATTATGGACTGGCTGAATACATTTGAGTATGCAGGTGAAGTTCAACAAGTTGACAATGCTGATAAAATTGCCTGGTTACTTAGCAGACTGTCCCATTCTGGCTGCAGTGCCATTATGGAAATGTCAAAGGCTGAGAGAGCAGATTTTGCAATGTTGAAGCAGACTGTCATTTTAAAGTTTGGAAAGACTCCTGCCCAATACTTAAAAAGATTCAGAGAGTATAAGAAAAAAGAAGGTGGTACCTGGGTATCTTATGTAACTGAATCCTTAAAAAACTTGACTGGCTGGGTCGAAGGTTATAAGGTTTCTACCTTTGAAAGTATGATAAGTCTTGTCATGCTGGAACATATTTTTGCATCTTCTTCCCCTGAGCTTAAGCAGCATTTGGCAGATTCAAAGGAGATAGATCCTAAGAAGCTTGCCATTGCAGTAGATTTATGGGTGTCACATTGAGTGTCCCATAAGGACAAGACTCATCCTGGTAAGCAGGAGGAAGGGGAAAAGTCCAAAGATAAGGAGGGTGGGGAAACTGATAAATCCTCTTCCCAAAAGGGCCACAAAAAGAAAAATAAGGGTAAGACACAAGAGAACTCACAGGGTAGTGGAGGTCAGCCTCCGAAACAGAACTCTGGTTATAATAAGCCTCCCTATGTGAACAGACCCAATGGATTGTGTTTTGCTTGTGGAGAAACTGACCACGTGAAGGGGGATCCCAGATGTAAGGTCAAAACTTTGGGGGTCCACTCTGCTAATCTGGCCTTCTCCTCCTACGAGGAAGAAGAGATTACCGGAGCATCCTTCTCCTCAGACTCCTTCCCCAGTGGGATAGAAGCTGAGGTAGATTTAGTTTCCCTGGGTTCCTGGGAGCCTAAAGTCGCAGAGGCTTATGCTAGGATTCCAGATAACAACAAGCACTACTTTAAAGAGAGTGTGCTGATCAATGGAGTAGATACTCCAGCTTTTAGGGATAGTGGGTGCAGTCGAACTGTAGTGGATTCTACCTTGGTAGACCCAGAGGAAGTTGGCAGAGCTACTCTGATGCCCACTAAGTTGGCTGACGGCCCACCTCTCATGTTCCCAGTAATACCTGTAAATCTTATTATCAATGGTACAGCAGTCAGGATTCCAATGAGCATTCAGAGGAGTGTCCCAGGAAAGGTCTTGTTGGGCAATGATCTCAGAGCTTTAGGGCTTGTGGGAGATACTGCTGACAGACCCTGCACAAGGTCTCAAACGAGGGCAGCACTGGCCAAGACCAATGCCCTGCCCCAGGCAAAGGGGAAACCCAGACTGGAGAAGTCTGGGGCTGCCTGCGTCGGGGACCGGTGAGTAGTCCATACCCCAACCGGTGGTCCCTCGTGCAGGAGCCCGTTTCTTTTCTACTGCTGTTGCGAAATAGCGACTCTATCCCGCACTCTCACCCTGCCTCTGCCCACAAGTGGAGGCCTTGTATGAGTAGTGGGGACTTGTTCTTCATCGCTTCACTCACCTTCCTGAACTGCCTGAGACCCTTGAAGAGACCCTATTTTTTTCCATTGGCACAAGCACGTGCAGGTACTTTTGAGCATAAGGCTCCTCTCTTCGTAGGGCTCGGACTTCCTCCTAGTTAGGTGTATTTCTGATGTCGAACTGGGTCTAATGATTACTTGCACTGTCTGTTTTCCTCCCCATCTAGGTGGTCTACATATTACGTGCTCATAACTCCTTAAACCCCTCGGTCTTGTATATATAATGTATTGATCGTGATGTGCTGGTTTACTTTAGTATTATTGTGATTCTTTGCTATGGTCCATGTTACAAAGGCCTTGTAATAAATGTGTCTATATTTTTAATATAACACCTCTCTGGAGTAATTTGTAAGTGTCCTTGCTTTGTGTGCTCATTGAGGTCTTTCAGTCACCCTCACCCCTCTTGAGACTCACAGGGTAATTCATAGAATTTCGCACAAAAGTGGTGCACGCGGCTGGCGCAAAGTGTCCCCGTGCGATACACTGCGCCAGCCGCGTGCGATAAAATCCATTTCATCGCACAGCGTATTCATGGATTTTAGCCTCCAAAACCAACTGTGGCGCAGAGTGGCACAGCGACCCTGCAGCAGCACCAGTTACGCCCCCAAGAACGCCCTCGCGCAAGGAAAAGCCATCAAAATCCCCAATCCATCGCAAATGTCTGTGCTAACCCTGGACCAGTTCACAGGGCTGCCAAACAGCAAACGCCAAGCGGGGAACGTGTATTTCAGGGGTGCGCGGGAAGTTCCACACGCGATTGTCCTGGGTACGTGTGTTCCAGGGGTGCGCAGGAAGTTTCACACGCAAATTCAGCAGGGTATGTGTATTTCAGGGGTGCGCGGGAAGTTTCACACGCAAATTCAGCAGGGTACGTGTATTTCAGGGGTGCGCGGGAAGTTCCACACACGATTGTCCTGGGTACGTGTATTCCAGGGGTGCGTGGGAAGTATCACACACAAATTCAGCAGGTTATGTGTATTTCAGGGGTGCGCGGGAAGTTTCACACGCGGTTCCATCAGGGTACGTGTATTTCAGGGGTGCGCATGAAGTTTCACACGCAAATTCAGCAGGGTACGTGTCTTTCAGGGGTGCGCGGGAAGTTCCACACAAGATCGTCCTGGGTATGTGTATTCCAGGGGTGCGCGGGAAGTATCACACGCAAATCCAGCAGGGTACGTGTATTTCAGAGGTGTGTGGGGAGTAGTACACGTGAATTGGCCGTGTGGGTCCTCCCAGGTATTCCCTCTACACCCTGCACAGCCCCTGCAGGCAGCCCACACCACAGGGGACTGCTCTGCACCCCTGCTCATGTCCCGCAGGCAGCCCATCCACCATGGGCATGCCCCCCATCCCAGCCACATGTCACCTTGCACTACTGATCAACACCGCATGTCTCCCAGCAACCCCACCCCCCAGCACTGTGGGGCACCTGCCAGCAGGCCCCCACTCATGTCCAACTCATGTCCCCCTGCACCCTCCCAGCATCCAGGGGCACCCTCCACCAGGCCCCCACTCATGTCTCGCAGCACCCCCACCCCTCAGCAGTGCAGGGGCACCCTCCACCAGGCCCCCACTCATGTCCAACTCATGTCTCCAAGCACCCCCAGCCCCCCGCAGTGCAGGGCACCCTCCACCATGCCCCCACTCATGTCTCCCAGCACCCCCACCCCCCAGCAGTGCAGGGCACCCTCCACCATGCCCCCACTCATGTCTCCCAGCACCCCCACCCCCCGCAGTGCAGGGCACGCTCCACCATGCCCCACTCATGTCTCCCAGCACCCCCACCCCCCAGCAGTGCAGGGGCACCCTCCACCAGGCCCCCACTCATGTCCAACTCATGTCCCCCGGCACCCCCAACCCCCAGCATCCAGGGGCACCCTCCACCAGGCCCCCACTCATGTCCAACTCATGTCCCCCTGTACACCCCCAGCATCCAGGGGCACCCTCCACCAGGCCCCCACTCATGTCTCCCAGCACCCCCAACCCCCAGCAGTGCAGGGGCACCCTCCACCAGGCCCCCACTCATGTCTCCCTGCACCCCCACCCCCAGCAGTGCAGGGGCACCCTCCACCAGCCCCCACTCATGTCCAACTCATTTCCCCTGCACCCCCACCCCCCAGCAGTGCAGGGGCACCCTCCACCAGGCCCCCACTCATGTCTCCCATCACCCCCACCCCCCAGCAGTGCAGGGCACCCTCCACCTGGCCCCCACTCATGTCTCCCAGCACCCCCCAGCACTGTGGGGCACCTGCCAGCAGGCCCCCACTCATGTCCAACTCATGTCCCTCTGCACCCCCACCCCCCAGCATCCAGGGGCACCCTCCACCAGGCCCCCACTCATGTCTCCCAGCACCCCCACCCCCCAGCAGTGCAGGGGCACCCTCCACCAGGCCCCCACTCATGTCTCCCAGCACCCCCACCCCCAGCAGTGCAGGGCACCCTCCACCAGGCCCCCACTCATGTCTCCCAGCACCCCCACCCCCCAGCAGTGCAGGGCACCCTCCACCATGCCCCCACTCATGTCTCCCAGCACCCCCACCCTCCAGCAGTGCAGGGGCACCCTCCACCAGGCCCCCACTCATGTCTCCCAGCACCCCCACCCCCCAGCAGTGCAGGGCACCATCCACCAGGCCCCCACTCATGTCTCCCTGCACCCCCCCCCAGCATCCAGGGGCACCCTCCACCAGGCCCCCACTCATGTCCAACTCATGTCCCCTTGCACCCCCCCCAGCATTCAGGGGCACCCTCCACCAGGCCCCGACTCATGTCCCCCAGCCAACACGTCATCAGAATCTAGATCCCTGGCCCTTATAGGCTGCCTCCACATGCCAAACACCCACCCAAGTACTGCATCCACCCACTTAGAAATGCCAATTACATGATACAACCCCAATGGCAAGTATGTAAATGAACACATGTCCCTCACATACACACAATGGGTGTCAGTGAATATCAAAACCCATATCATGACATGCACTAAACCAATGAGATGCTACTACACATTGAAGTTTGATGAAGAAAATGTATTAAAAGCTACATAAATGGATTCAAAAATAAACGACAATGGGAATTAAAAACAAAAAGCAGCATGTCTGTAAAATAATGTAAAACCACAAATCATAATCCAAAGGAAAGGTGACCAAAGTCACAGTTCAAAAAAGTAAATCCAAAGGAAAATCAAAACCGAAAACCATTGCTCCATGGGTAAATTCCAAATAAAAAAATAAAATCCAACAGTCAACTATATACAGCTTAACCAATCCAGGGTCCATGATCCCAACAGAAGAAATGAAACCTATGTAATAATACTACCTAATTAAAAAAATATATAAAAAATGTGGTCCATTGTCCAAAAGGTCCAAAAAAAAAAAACAAACCTAACACTAACTACATAACTATTTACAAGGGCAGCGGGCTAGTCCGACGGCTCACTTCGGGATGTTCCGGGCCAGGGCATCATCGAACTCCTGCTCAATGTCCTGGAGGCGGTCCTCCTCCATGGCCCCGAGGGTCCGCAGGGCCGACGACATGTTCTCCTCCAACTCCCTGCGGATTGCCTCGAGGCACTCGGCCCGCCTCAGGGCCCTCCGCATGGAGTTCTCGGCCCTGACCATCGTGAGCCGTGCCTCTTCCGCCTGCTGCCGCTCCGCATCTATGGCGTGGCCCAACAGCTGGCACACGGAAGACACTTCCCGTCCTGGGTCCTCCTGCCCTCCGGCTGATGCCTGCCCCTCCGATGTCGAAGGCCCCGAGCCATCATGGCTCCCACCTCGTTGCTGCTGCTGCTGTGCCTGTGCCCGTGCCCTGGCTCCTGCTGCCTGCACATCCTCCACCGGCTGGGGTGCAGTCGTTGATGTGGCCACCCCTGCTGGACGTCCGTCCGACTCCCGACTGTGGCAGGGATGTGTCCTCCACCAGCCTGGCCGCACCGTCAGAGGCAGCTCCACAGGGCACCCAGGTGACAGATGGGCAGGGCTTTAAGTGGGGTAAGAAATCGAGGGGGGGCCCTCATTTGGGGGCGTGGCTTGTGGGGGGCATGGCCTAAAACGTAAGCAAATCGTAAGGTATGCACACACATATATATGCATGTTATATATCTTTGTGCGTACCTTACTATGGTTTGTGTACTTTGCAAGCCGTCTTTTCTAAACATAGAAATATTTATTTCTATGTTTAGAAAAGATGGCTTGCAAAGTACACAAACCATAGTAAGGTACGCACAAAGATATATAACATGCATATATATGTGTGTGCATACCTTACGGTTTGCCTACTTTTCAGGCCATTTTTTTTTTAAACATTTCGGTTTTATAAAAGATGGCTTTGAAAGTACACAATTCAAGCCATCTTTTATAAAACTTTGACTACGGACAAAATTGTCCGTCGGCAAAGCTTTATAAAAGATGGCTTGAATTGTGTACTTTTCAAGCCATCTTTCATAAACCTCGAAAAATGTCGAGGAATCCCCAGGTTCGCCGAGGGTTAAAGACGCCTCGGCGACCTGGGGAAACAAAGGGACAGTAACTGCCTCTGGTGACCCCTCGCGCGAGAGGTCACCAGAGGCAGTTACTATGACTTACAGAAGTGGCAGCCAGGCACAGCATCGCTGTGGTTGGCTGCCACTTCTGTCAGATGCCTGACTTCATGGCAGGCGCATCTCCCGTCGCGGCGGTAATGCATCCCGCCAATGTTGCGTGCAGTGGAAGGGGGGGCCCCAGCAGGGCCCCGGCTCAGTCCCACTTTTTGGAGACTGCCGGGGCCCGGCCCCGGCAGGCCCCGGCCCACTTAAAGCCCTGCAGATGGGTGGAAAGATGGCACGGAGGACGACTGGCGCATAGGGTGTTCAGTTGAGGAGGGGGTCGGAACAAGCTCCAGCAAACGGAGGAATCCGGCCTGGGTGACCTGTCCCAGTAGGCCGACGCGGTCAACGAGCCATTCGAGATGACGTGCAGTCTCCTCATGAAAAGACTGCAGGTCACCTCGCATGGCCCGTTGACGCAATGCCACACCAGTCAGGACAGGCTCAACCCGTACCTGGATAGCCACGTCCGCAGGCAGACGAAGGCCAGTTGTTGTAAGCTCATCCCCTGCCTGAAAACAGGTCTGGACGTAGGCATCCCTGCTGGTGCAAGATGATGCAGTGACAGGATCAGGGACAGGATTGCACACAGGCACCTCCGCGGCAGCCGGTGCTGCCTCCTGTCCCTGGTCCTGCACTGCACCACTAGCACCAGTGGAATCCCCACCTCCAGACCCCGTCTCTGTCGCTTGCACGGACTCCTCCTCCACCAAACACCCCACCAACCTGGATGACTCCGTGCCATCTTCCCCCATTGGGCCCTGTGGGGTCCCAGCTGCCCCTTCTGCTGCCGAGGAGTCCAACTCCGACCTCCGCCTCTTGGACCTCCCCCCGGCAGCTGCGCCGGACTCCTCACTCCCCGATGAGATGACAACCTGGGAGGGGAGCCGGGCCTTGCGTCTCCGGCTGGCGGTGGGATCCCCGCCGCTGTGCTCCACAGCACCTTCTCCGCCCTCTTCATCAGTCGACGCTGCAGACAGGGAGAAATAAAACACAGGCATCAGGGCACTGTACAATGGACACATACACACATGACAGTTGTACATGAGTGGCATTTGGAAACCTCAGACATGGCATCACATTCGCCAACACACATGTCATTTCAACTCACACACTTGAGCCATACACAGCCATATTGCAACAGCCAGCACCATCCATACACATACAACAGCATGTTAGGCGGAAATCTGTGCAGTTCCCTCTGGGACCACTGCAAAAGATTTAGGACTACAGGTGTTTGGCGGTGAACCCACTTGGTAGCAGTCTGTACCACACAGATTCACTTGGTAGCTGTGGCTGAGCAGTCAGACTTCCCTCAAGAAGAGTTGAGCAGTATGTGGAGTATAAAAAATAGGGCAATTCTTCACAGCAAGACAAGCAAACACGCAACGAGGCTTAGTGTAAAGATATTAAGGTATTTATTTATAACAAAACATCTATGAAAAACACTATGGCACTATCACGGCAAACAAATCAAAGACAATTACTCTATGAAGAAGAAACGATCAATCCCCCTAGCAATATTTCGACAAGTCTAGGTTCTACCGGCACCACTTATTTTCAGACAGAGGTGTATACCTCAACCTAGATGACACTCGAACATTAGTTAGGACGGGAGAGAAAAAGATAGGCAGGTTATGAAATCAACACAGTTCAATCCTTCGCGGATAAAATGCAAGGCAGGAAGGCAAGAATCACAATAGATCATAAAGTTCAGAGGCCAGGGCCACTCGGAGAGAGGCAAGGCGCGATGTCCCAAAAAGTCTCTAGTGGAGATGCATTCAAGTCTTTGTAGCAAATTGTTATTGGCAGATTGAACCAGTTCAGAACAATAATTGAGAAAAACTTGGAGGCGACCCAACGGAACGGAGAGGATTCAGACACCTCACTCGAACCGATCGAAAGGGAAGCCAGGCAGACACGGTACCTTGTTGTGGAGGGCAGCTCCGGCGGGGGAAGTTGTTCCTGGTGGTGGGTGCACGTCGAGTCTTTGCCAAGAGTAGAGATGTTCTCGTCGTCGAAGAAAAGTGAAGTCCGGTGCACCACCAGGGAAAAGTCCAGCCGCGGAGTGCTCTGTCACAAGGCACCACCTTTTGGTTGCGGTACAGGGGTAGTGGCTATCCGGTTGCCGAGGTGCTCTGCACGGGCAATTCGACCACTGCGTCCTGAGGCGAATAAAAAGCAAAGGGGACTGGTTGTTCCCACCAGCCAGGGGAAGAGACTCTCCGGCAGGGAGATCTCCTCTGTCGTCGGGAAGTGGTGAGTCGGTTCCGCAGGGCTCCACCGGAGGCGTCGTCGTGCAGGTCGGCTCAGCGTTACCCTCGTCGGATTCTTAGGTCCTGTGGCGACTTCTGAAGATCCAGTCCCAAAAGCCCTGCTTTTATGCAGAAAACCCCCATTCATTCAGCCTAGCTGTCAATCAACACATGCTAAGTGGTGAGCGGGAAGGCTCACCACTTGGGCCAATCACTCCAGAGTGCGACCGGAGTTGGCAAGGCAACTCGGTCCAGGGTGCCTAAACCCCCTCCCACACCCCTGTGGTAACCCAGACAGAATGGCACCACTTTGGAGGGTCTCTTGTACAGAGCCTGCCAAAAGTGGAACAAAGGGCTCGACCTTTGGTTTAGGAGTCACAGAGACGAACAGAGACGCCATTTTACAAACCGAGTTCTGGCAGAAAATACCATCCGATAAACTTATTTAAGATAAGTAGACCGGTGGTACGTTAGAGATTAACGAAGAAAAAGTATCAATCTCCAACAATGGGACGAATCCCATAGGGTTATGTTCGGGGTCGAACATAACAAGTAGTTTCCACTGCCACCAGCCAAAACTCGACAAGGGGGGACGGGACAGTGCCCCCTCGAATAACAGATCCAGGAGTAATCGAATTACCCCTTCTAGTACGTCCACAATAAGATGGTTGGTACCAGTTCTGTTAGTAAATTTAGGTCTAGTAAAGCCAATGGTGACTTTACATGCCCGGGGAGACAGTAGTCAGTCTATAGTGGAGTCTATGGTGGAGGTCCGCTAGGACGCCCCAGCGTTACGGCACGTAGGGTGCGGTGTAACACACATAGAAAAACATATGAGACCCTATGGAGTAAAAGACCCCATAGCCCATAGAACACATTGACATTCAAAGGAATTACACCCATACATGTCCAAGAGTGGCAGGAAAAGAGTCTCCCTCTTGGCAGGATGGAAAAAACAAACTCCAGAAATCCAGCAAAGCTGCTGGGGGACTCACTAGGTTAGGAAATTCAGCCTAAACAGAGAATTCTCCCTAACACTCGCCCCCCTCAGACTAAGGGACAGGAGGATTTAATCCACTCCTGGATGAATCTCATACCTCTAGTCGATGACATACATCCTAGAGAGACCATCAGCATTTTGGTGGTGACACCCTGACCTGTGCTCAATGGTGAAATCAAACCCTTGCAGGCAGATCGACCATCTCAATAGTTTTGGGTTTTCCCCTTTCATTTGCATTAACCATCTCAAGGGTTGGTGGTCAGTCTGAATGACAAAAGTAGAACCATACAAGTACGGCCTAAACTTCTTCAGAGCCCACACGATAGCAAAGCACTCTCTTTCGATTGTTGCCCACCTTGTTTCAGGATCCTTCAGCTTGCGGCTGATGAAGCAAACGGGGTGCTCCCTACCTTTCCCATCCAGTTGACTGAGTATGGCACCTATTCCTACATTTGAAGCATCTGTCTGCACAATGAAGTGTTAGGAGTAATCAGGAGCTCTGAGTACTGGGGCTCGGCAAAGAGCCTTTTTCAGGTTTTCAAAAGCCTGATTGCACTCCTCGTTCCATTTAACCTTTTTAGGACATTTGGGCGAGGAGATGACATTCAGTGGAGAAGCTATGGTCCCATAGTTCTCTATGAAATTCCTGTAATACCCGGTGAGGCCTAGGAAGGCTCTCACCTGAGTTTGAGTAGTCGGTGTTGTCCAATTTTGCACAGCTTCAATTTTACTGAGCAAAGGCCTTATTTCTCCACCGCCTACCTCATGCCCAAGATAAACTACCTTACTCTGTCCAATTTGGCATTTGCTCGCCTTTATGGTCAGATTGGCTCGTCCAAGAGCCTGCAAAACATCTCTCAGGTGGGTTACATGTTCTTCCCAGGAATTGCTGAACACTGCGATGTCATCCAAGTATGCCATGCAGAAGTCCTCCATCCCATTCAGAACCTGGTTTACCATCCGTTGAAACGTAGCAGGTGCATTCTTCAATCCGAAAGGCATTACCTTAAACTGGTATAAGCCACCGGGGGTAGAAAATGCAGTTTTCTCCTTGGCATGGTCTGTCAGGGCTATTTGCCAATAGCCTGACGTCAAGTGAAATGTGCTGAGGAACTTGGCGGCGCCAAGTTTATCCACCAACTCATCTGTTCTTGGCAAAGGGTGGGCATCAGTCTTGGTGACTGCATTAAGAGCTCTATAATCCACGCAGAATCTAAGTTCTTTAGATCCAGCCTTTGGTACTAACACAACTGGGCTAGACCATGGACTAGTAGAGGGCTCTATTACCCCGAGATCGAGCATCTTGCTGACCTCACCTTTGATGTGGGTTCGTACGTTTTCTGACATGCGGTATCCTCTGCTTTTGACTGGCAGTCACCAGTGCGTATGTCGTGCTGGCCCCAAGGGGTCAAGCCTGGTGAAAGCGAGAACAGAGAGGCAAACTGATTCAACATAGATTTGCACTCGTCTTGTTTCTCGGGTGTCAGATTGGAGGAGAGATTTACTCCTTCAATTTTTTCGTCTAAAGGTAAGCCTCTGAGGAGATCTGGAAGAGCTTCACTCTCTTCTTCTTCCTCGGATGATGCTAGAAGCACCGCTCCTACATCAGGTCGTGAGACATACGCTTTAAGTCGGTTGGTGTGAAAGACTGTCGGAGCCTCCTTGGGATTGCCCAAGTCCACCAGATAGTTAACCTCTCCGAGTTTACCCACAACTCGGAAGGGTCCCATCCACTTATCTTGCAAGGCCCTCCGCCTTGTTGGGATCATAACGAGAAGGAGCTGGTCTTGAGCGAACTCAACCATGTTAGCCTTTTGATCGTGTCAGTGCCTGACCAATGCTTGTCCAGCTTTCAAGTTATCGCTTGCTTCCGTCATCATGTGTGACATTCTCCTCCGGAGACCTATCACGTAGTCAGTCACTCTGACTGGCTTGGGAGAAGGAGCACTCTCCAACCCCTCCTTAATCAGGGCCAATGAACCTCTGACGGGATGACCATAGAGTAGTTCGAAGGGCGAGTAACCCACGCCCTCCTGAGGGACTTCTCTATAAGCAAAGAGAAGGCATGACAGTAGAAGGTCCCACTTACGCTTAAGGGGTTCCTCTAAAGCACCTATCATGCTCTTCATGGTTCGGTTGAACCGTTCTACCAACCCATTGGTTTGTGGGTGGTAAGCTGTTGAGAACTTGTAAGTAACTCCACAGGTTTTCCACATGGCTTTCATGTAGTGGGACATAAAGTTTGACCCCCTGTCAGAGATTACTTCCTTAGGAAACCCGACCCTAGTAAAAATACCAAGGAGGGCCTTAGCCACAGCCGGAGCTGTAACAGTCCTCATAGGAATTGCCTCAGGATACCTAGTAGCATGGTCTACTACAACAAGTATAAACCTGTTGCCTGAGAAGGTTGGAGGATCAAGGGGACCAACGATGTCAATCCCTACTCTCTCAAATGGGACTCCCACAACTGGGAGAGGCACTAACGGTGCCACATTCTTGGAGCCAATCTTACCAGAGGTCTGGCAGGTGTGGCAGCTCCTGCAGTGTTTTTCTACTTCGGCCCCCATCTTTGGCCAATAGAAATAGAGAGAGAGCCTTTCCTTAGTCTTCTTGAAACTCAAGTGACCAGCCAAAGGAATCTCGTGGGCTAACTGCAAGAACTGTGGCCTGTTCTCTTGGGGTACTACAAGTCATTTGTAGTCTCCAGGTGCAGACTCGGTTGGTTCACCGTAGAAGAGGCCATCTTCCCAGTGCAACCTGTATTTCCCAGGCTCTTGCCCTTCAGCCTGAGCTTCTGCCTGGTGGCGAAGACCTTCCAGAGTTGGACATTCTCTCTGTCCCTTACTGAAGTCTGCCCTGCTGGGTCCACCTTCTGCCAGTAAAGACTGCAGCTCAGGATGGTCAACAGGATCCAGATCTCCAATGAGTTCCTGGCCTTCCATAAGCTCTTCCTCAGAGTCTAATTCTACCACACAGGGTTGTACCTCCCTCTCAGCCTCGGCTGGAGGTGGAGTTACAGGTGTAACTTTGGACAACCGCGGGGAAGTCCGTGTTGGCTGCACTGGAATGCTGGCTGCTGGTTTCGGGATAGAAGTCTTAGGTTTCCCTTTCACTTCTGATTTCTTAGAGACAGCGGCCGACAATTCCAGTGGAGCAGGAGTGATTTCTTTCTTCATCATCTCCTGGAGAGTACCGCGCATGGTCCTCTCTCTTGCGGGTCTGGTTAGCTCATGTAACCGTTTACTAGAAGGTCTGGGAGCATGCGATAAAACTCTGAGAGTTTTCAAATCATTACCCAACAGTACGCGTCCTGGTACCTCACTCTGTATGCTGACAGGTATCTTCACAGTCATGTCGTTACACTGGATGAGAACTGGTAATTGGGGGAGCATCTGCACAGGCGCTCAAGCTAACTTGGTGAGGCGTTTGGGTGCCTTAGCAACATCCTCAGCCTGAAAAAACGATTTATCCACCACAGTTATGCTGGCCCCAGTGTCCCTAATGGCAGGAGTCTCCTGACCATTCACCTGGACACTGTCCTTATAATACTCTTTAGTATTATCGGGGATAGAATTATAGACATCTAAATTCTGTTGTTCCCACAACCCCAAAGATACTAAAGAAACGCTGGCTGAGACTCCAATGGGTTTGTCAGCTAGCAGTAGAAAGTTTCCACTTGCCATCTGGACTTCCTCCTCTGGAGCGAAGGCTAAGGAGACAAGCTGGACCCCTGAAGGTTTACCCTTACATCTGGGATCTCCTTTCACGTGGTCAGTCGAGCCACAAACAAAGCATTTACCGAATGCTTTCTGGAATGGTGGCTTGTTCTGACCTCCTTCCGGTTTGGCACCAGAAGACACACTATTCTGCTGTGGTTTTCCCAGTGGCTTACCCTTCTGGTTTTGTTTGGGGCCCTCTTTGGAATGTGAGTTATTAGAATTCTCTTTTGAGTCTTTTTTAGGCTGTTTTCCCTCATCCTTTTTCTGAGTTGCCCCAGAATCCTTATGAGTAGCCCTGTTGGCAACCCACAAGTCAGCAGCCTTAGCTAGCTCCCTGGAATCCAATTCCTTCGAATCAGCCAAGTGCTGTCTGAGCTCAGGAGAACAGGCATCATAAATAGACTCCAACATAAAAAGATTCCTCATACCCTCATAAGTGTTCACTTTGTAACCCTTAATCCATCCCTCTAAGTTTTTCAACCCTTCACTCACCCAGGTAACCCAAGGGGTACCATCATGCTTTTTTGAGGGTTCTAAACCTCTTAAGGTACTGGGAAGGGGTCTTCCCGAATCTAGATATTAAAGCTAGTTTCACACTTTTGTAATCCGTCTTATCCGCCTCCCCCAACTCCATTACCACATCAGTCGCAACAGGAGGGAGCCTAGAGAACAACCAGGGAAGCAATGCATTCCCGGTGATGTCCTGGAGCCCATGATTGTATTCAAACAGTTTCAACCAATCCAACACATCCAATCTCGGTTCATACATACCCACTAATTCCTTCGGCATCCGGGGTCTTTTGGGACTGGAGCTCCTAGAGGAACCAGAGGAGAGAGAAGCATTTTCCATAGACAACCTTTTCATCTCTAACTCGTGATTAAGTTCTATTTCCCTGAGTCTTAACTCAGCTTGCTTCTGCTCAGCCTGGGCATTCATCCGTCTGAACTCGAGCTCTTGGTTTCGTTCAGATTGAGCCAAGAACCGTTTGTATTCTAGTTCGAGCTTCATTTTTTCAAGTTCAAAATAAGCAGGGTTACTTGTGGGACCTGGTATGGGCCCCGTAGGCACAGCTGGTAAGGCAGGTAGAGGAGCAGGGGAGACAGTTTCGTTAGCCTCTCCGTCCTCGTCAGCCTCTTCATCGCTATCATCAGAATTACGATTCAGATCAACACCATCACTGTTATCTACAGTCGCTGGAGAGATTGGTTCCTCTGAACCAGTACCCAGACTTTGGTTCGCCAGCAATCTCTCTATTAGTTCTAACTTCTTGCCTCTTACAGGAAGATTCTCTTGCCTACAGAGAGCTCGCAGACTCTCAGTATTTTCACCTGACAAGGACCCTTGACTGTAAGTTTCCATCGTAGACATGTTTTTTGAAAGTTGCTTTTTGTGCAAAGTTTTGTGGTTAGTTATCCTACAGTGTCAAAAAGCACTCTAAACTGTATACTCAATACCAATCCCACCGCTGTACACCAGAGTTAGGCGGAAACCTGTGCAGTTCCCTCTGGGACCACTGCAAAAGATTTAGGACTACAGGTGTTTGGCGGTGAACCCACTTGGTAGCAGTCTGTACCACACAGATTCACTTGGTAGCTGTGGCTGAGCAGTCAGACTTCCCTCAAGAAGAGTTGAGCAGTGGAGTATGCAAAATAGGGCAATTCTTCACAGCAAGACAAGCAAACACGCAACAAGGCTTAGTGTAAAGATATTAAGGTATTTATTTATAACAAAACATCTATGAAAAACACTATGGCACTATCACGGCAAACAAATCAAACACAATTACTCTACGAAGAAGAAACGATCAATCCCCCTAGCAATATTTCGACAAGTCTAGGTTCTACCGGCACCACTTATTTTCAGACAGATGTGTATACCTCAACCTAGATGATACTCGAACCTTAGTTAGGACGGGAGAGAAAAAGATAGGCAGGTTATGAAATCAACACAGTTCAATCCTTCGCAGATAAAATGCAAGGCAGGAAGGCAAGAATCACAATAGATCATAAAGTTCAGAGGCCAGGCCCACTCGGAGAGAGGCAAGGCGCGATGTCCCAAAAAGTCTCTAGTGGAGATGCATTCAAGTCTTTGTAGCAAATTGTTATTGGCAGATTGAACCAGTTCAGAACAATAATTGAGAAAAGCTTGGAGGCGACCCAACGGAACGGAGAGGATTCAGACACCTCACTCGAACCGATCGAAAGGGAAGCCAGGCGGACACGATACCTTGTTGTGGAGGGCAGCTCCGGCGGGGGCAGTTGTTCCTGGTGGTGGGTGCACGTCGGGTCTTTGCCAAGAGTAGAGATGTTCTCGTCGTCGAAGAAAAGTGAAGTCCGGTGCACCACCAGGGAAGAGACCAGCTGCGGAGTGCTCCGTCACAAGGCACCACCTTTTGGTCGTGGTACAGGGGTAGTGGCTATCCGGTTGCTGAGGTGCTGTGCACGGGCAATTCGACCACTGCGTCCTGAGGTGAATAAAAAGCAAAGGGGACTGGTTGTTCCCACCAGCCAGGGGAAGAGACTCTCCGGCAGGGAGATCTCCTCTGTCGTCGGGAAGTGGTGAGTCGGTTCCGCAGGGCTCCACCGGAGGCGTCGTCGTGCAGGTCGGCTCAGCGTTACCCTCGTCAGATTCTTAGGTCCTGTGGCGACTTCTGAAGATCCAGTCCCAAAAGCCCTGCTTTTATGCAGAAAACCCCCATTCATTCAGCCTAGCTATCAATCAACACATGCTAAGTGGTGAGCGGGAAGGCTCACCACTTGGGCCAATCACTCCAGAGTGCGACCGGAGTTGGCAAGGCAACTCGGTCCAGGGTGCCTAAACCCCCTCCCACACCCCTGTGGTAACCCAGACAGAATGGCACCACTTTGGAGGGTATCTTGTACAGAGCCCGCCAAAAGTGGAACAAAGGGCTCGACCTTTGGTTTAGGAGTCACAGAGACGAACACAGACGCCATTTTACAAACCGAGTTCTGGCAGAAAATACCATCCGATAAACTTATTTAAGATAAGTAGACCGGTGGTACGTTAGAGATCAACGAAGAAAAAGTATCAATCTC
Organism: Ambystoma mexicanum; assembly: GCF_040938575.1. Classification (NCBI taxonomy): domain Eukaryota; kingdom Metazoa; phylum Chordata; class Amphibia; order Caudata; family Ambystomatidae; genus Ambystoma; species Ambystoma mexicanum. Next base: position 597,883,192 of record NC_090928.1, on the reverse strand, counting down.
CACCAATGGGACGAATCCCATAGGGTTATGTTCGGGGTCGAACATAACAAGTAGTTTCCACTGCCACCAGCCAAAACTCGACGAGGGGGACGGGACAGTGCCCCCTCGAATAACAGATCCAGGAGTAATCGAATTACCCCTACTAGTACGTCCACAATAAGATGGTTGGTACCAGTTCTGTTAGTAAATTTAGGTCTAGTAAAGCCAATGGTGACTTTACATGCCCGGGGAGACCGTAGTCAGTCCCCGGGTATGGAGTCTATGGTGGAGGTCCACTAGGACGCCCCAGCGTTATGGCACGTAGGGTGCGGTGTAACACACATAGAAAAACATATGAGACCCTATGGAGTAAAAGACCCCATAGCCCATAGAACACATTGACATTCAAAGGGATTACACCCATACATGTCCAAGAGTGGGAGGAAAAGAGTCTCACTCTTGGCAGGATGGAAAAAACAAACTCCAGAAATCCAGCAAAGCTGCTGGGGGACTCACTAGGTTAGGAAATTCAGCCTAAACAGAGAATTCTCCCTAACACAGCATGAGCAGGCAAAGGCGAGCCAGATATCACATGCAACACAGGGAGTGCACTACACATGCACACACACCACCACACTTGCATGCATGTGTACACCTCTGCCAACTGTCGCAGTGTTCAGATTGGCATCCATGTCACATCTGCCAATCAGGCTTCCACATCCCGCTGTCACATGCATCCATGTTGATTCACTGTTGCACCCTTGTCAAATACACACACATGCACATGTACACAGTGCTGATACATACAGCTGAAACCAACATCCATGTGTGACATCAAGAACATGCCTACTTACATACACATTCATCCAAACATGTGTGCCCACACATCTGCATTTGGCATGCAAGCCTACACACACAAGCACCATCCATGTCTCACACATGAGAGCCCTCGCATGTGTTAGCCTCACGGCCCTGTACACCACCCCATACTTGGCCCCATAAAAACACATGTGCAACCTGCAAACTACTGGTACACCTCCACACGCACAGTTTACAATCATGATGCATGTACACTTACCGCTCGACTCCAGACGGGTCTGCCTCTCAAGGACCTGGACGTGGAGCGCTGGGGATATGCGTTCCAGGACCCTCATCTGATCGTCCGACAAGTGGCCCCGGCGCCCCTTAGCATCCGCTGCCTTCAAGAGGCGCTGGGCCTTGTTGAGGGTCCTGGACCTGAAGTCCTCCCAGCGCTTCTTGACATGATGGAATAGTCGGACTGCCACCCCCTCCGCGTTGATGGCAGTCACGATGTCCGTCCAGATCTGAGTCCGTCCTTCCTTGTCGGCGCGCAAACTTCCGAAGAGGGCATCATACTGCCCCAGGACTTGCTCCACCAGGACACCAACTTCGGTGGCAGTGAAGCTGGTGCCCCTCTGCCTCTCTGGCCGGGGGTTGCCAGTGGTGCCAGATGTTGCAGTGCCCGACATGACAACCCCACAGGCAGGAGTGGGTGGGCAACTGGGTCCTGGGGCTGGTCTGTGGAGCGATGGAATCCCAGTCGTGAGTCTTCGGTTCCAGCAGGGGTGGTCACAGCAACAGCACCCCTGGCTGATGTGCAGGCAGCAAATGGCAGGGCACGTGGGCAGTAGGCAATCAGGCAGCAGTAGATGGCAGGTGGGAGCGTGCTCGGGGCTCTGGGGTGCAGTAATTCGGCCTTCTGGGCAGGAGCATGGTCTTCCGTGTGCTTACGTGTGGCCAGCTTGATACGGAGTGATTTGGCACGTGAAAATCAAGCACGTCTGCGTGTAATTCGAGGAAAGGGCCTTAGCGCGTAAGCGCATCAGCACACGTACGCAAATTCATTGGCCCAAAGGCCCCCAGCGTGTAGGCGCGTCTATGACGTTACGCGCACGTGCTTTTTCCATGGCACGTAGAAAAAATAAGCAGTCAGAGTGTCATAGCGTGCAATTGGTGGAAAGGGCCTCAGCGCGTATGCGCATCTGTGACGTGCATGCGCGGGCGTTTCCCTATGACTGCACGTCAGAGTGTCAGCTCGTGTAATTGGAGGATAGGGCCTTAGCGCGTACACGCGGAAGTGACGCTGGACGTGTGGGCATGTTTGAAAGGTACGTGTAGAACGCTATTTCCTTGTACGTGCTTTTCGTGGAGAGCGAGTGGGCGAAATCTGTACTTCTTGTCGGTTCACACGCGATTTACTTCACGGCGTTCCAAGTTCGTACTCCCTGTTACCTCTGACAGCTTTTTCTCTTTTTGTCTTTTTCCTGGGCCTGTTTCCTCAAACAGCGTTCACTTCTTCTGTTGTCCTGTCTCCTCAGACAGCGTACAATTCTTCTTTTGGCGCGGGTGTTGCCAACGCGCACGCGCGCATATTTTTCACACGATTTTTCCTGGCAGACGGTGAGTCGCGCATGTATTTAACATCTGTGCTTGCCCCGTGTGTTGCGTACCCCTTCAGAGGTCAGTCTAGGCTGCGTGTGACACGCATATGTTCATTTTTGTGTTTCTGGGTGCCACAGAGTAGTGCAGATTTATTTTTCCACGCACGTGGTCTAGGAGGGGTTGCGTGCACATTATCTCCCTTTTTTGGGGTGCCTGTGCGTTGCGTGACCCATCATCTTCCCCCAGGGGTCACATACAGCCTTGCTAGAGCACTAGGGTATGAATTCCATCTAGTACCCTACCCCTTTGACCCCCAATTGCCCAGGACAATAGTTTACTGCAACTCCCATGCGCACAACAACATCAGTGCCATGGTTGGGAGGCGAGCACGCGGTAAGGGTGGCAAAGGTGGCCGAGCCACAAGAGGTGGCCGTGGTGGATACGGTAGGGGACGTGGCCGGGACTTGCAGGGTGCCCCTAGCCCCCCGTGTGTGGGTGACCAGTCAGGGACACCCATGCCCCCCCCCTGGTTGAGGGTAACGGGGCTGACACCATCCCTGCTCAGCCCTTGTTGGAGCAGCCCATTGTGACACCAGACCTGGCACAGAGTGACTCCATGGCTGACTTCCAGGTCAGCAGGTCTAGGCCACGTGTGGCGGTGCATGTTGGTGTCACCAGGCCACGTGGATCAGGGGCAGCTTTGTCATCTGCTGCCCCGAGTAGGCAGGGTGGGGAGGCTGCAGGGGCAGCTGCGGCTCCATCCACCCCAGCTCTGAGTCTCCCAGCCAGGACAGTGTCGGTCCCAGTCCATCCTGCTGACGTTCCCCCTGACTACATCACACTTCAGCTAATGCCTGCACCAAGTCCCATGGTGAGTGTTCATTCCCACACCCCTAGTCCACAGTACACCGGGGCTCCTGCCCCTAGTGTCCAGAGCGGCGTAGGACACTCAGGATCCCCACCACCTTCCAAGCGGAAGAGGAAGAGTGCTTGTCCAGTACAGGCTGATGCCCCAGACACGGCTACACAGTCCGGCCCACCAAGGAAGCCCAGCTTCAATCAGGCCGAACTTGATGCACTTGTGGAGTATTTGTCCGCACATGACAGCAAAATGGTGATTACTGCAGGATGCAAGACCACACCTGCACAACGTCAGGCACACTGGCAGACCATCGCGGACATCATAAGTGCCCTTGGATTCGTGAGGCGCACAGCTAATGATTGCTACAAGCGCTGGAATGACCTGAAGCGCAGGGCAAAGAAAAAGCTGGCCTCAAGTCATGCCACAACTCTAGTGACTGGAGGTGGGTCTCCAGCAGAGGACATAGAACTCACTCCACATGAGTATGTTGCTGGGACCTACGTCACCGAGGAACGGATCCAAGGCGTGGGAGACCTGCCAGATTACGAGGCATTGTCCGGTGAGTACACATGCATGTGTGTGTCATCCATGTGCATGGTGTGTGTGTGAGGGCTTCTGATTGAGTGCCAGGTGAGGGTGTGTGTGCCTGAGTGGTTTGGGTCACCCATGTGCTTCATCCAATAGATTCTGCGCACCAGGATTTGGGTATTGCAGTATCCCTTCTGGCAACAGTAGACATTCAGCCCAACCTCACGCCAGTTGCCCTTGAAGTGTCATCTTGCCACAACATAGTTGCGTATTATTCTGTGTTCATTCAGGCTGATTGTTTGCATTCCACCACTTTCACTAGGCATTTCTCAGTCCTATTGTCACATGTGTGACATGGCTATGGTACATGCCATCTGTGTGATGGCATGTGTCATGTATGTGTATTGGACATGCCAATCACAGGCCAATGTGTGATGGCACTGCTAGCCAGTATGCAGCAAATGTGTTGGTCTGCTATCTTGGTGTCATCAATGTGTGCCATTTACCTCCCCTTCATACGCAGTGACGGTGCATGCATGGGAGGGTTATACTCATGTGGGACATGTGTCAATGAAGTACTGTTTCTGTTGCTTCTCAGCCCTAATTGTGTGCCATGGTGCTAATGCCTGTTCCCATTTCTTTTCTTTCATGTCTTTGCAGGGGATGACGCACTTGATACTGCTGGGGTTGTGGAGATGGTGCATACCCAGGAGGGGTCTCAGGCCCGACCGGGCACCAGTGAGGGACGTGGCGTGGTGGTGGGTGAGAACCCACACTTGCTGCAGACCATCCTCTCAAGGGGTGTCTCTGGGTGCACCTCCCCCGAGCTCTATTCAGGTGTCGATTTGGATGATGAGACCTATGTGCGGTTGCAGGTAAGTGTTTCTGGGAGGGATTCTGTAGTGTCCACCTGCACCAGGGGTAGAACCCTCAATGGGGATGTCAGTGTTGGTAGGTCCGCCTTTGTTGGTTACGGATGCAGGGTCACACTCCGCAACATCTGATCCTGTTCCTGGGCCAGCAGATCAGAGGGGGAATGCAGTTCTGCAGCCTCAGGCAGTGCCAGTACAGCAAGGCGCAGTTCGCCTTGCCCCAGACAGGTGTGGTGCCCGCCTCCTGGCAACACCGCATGGGAGCAATCCATATACGGTATGGCAAACCAACAGGCAGCATCATCTGAGATGATGGCTCAGGCCATGGATAGGGTGGCCACTTCCATTGTCCCCCAAGAAAGGCTGATGGAACAACTACAGCAGGCAACAGACTGCATTTGCCAGTCACACAGGGAGGACATGTTGGCGTCCAACAGGGACAGGCGGGCGGCACTGGAGACTCTGCGGGAAGCCATTTCTATTGAGTCCCAGGGCCACAGGGAAGCCCTGAGGGTGGAACTCCGTCAGCTCAGGGTGACTCTTGTTGAGCTTGAGGCTTCAACTGACATGAGGACAGAACAGCAGCTGGAGCGGCTCACACGTACGCTCTCAGCTGAGATGCAGGCAACTATGGAGGAGGTCCGGGCATCCCGTGAGTTGTTGCATTGGGACCTCCGCATGATTATCCTCCAGAACCAGACCTTCCACACCCGCATGCTTGCTGCCATGGAGGACCAGAGTAGGGCTTTGCGTGGGCTGCCTCCCATAGTGCCACCACCTCCTGATGCAGCTGCAGAGGGTGAGGAGAGCGACAGCAGAGAATCTCTCACAATAGGGTAGCCGTGAAGGCCATGAGCCCATGGAGGTGTTTTTTTCCCGCAAGATCCACACAGGTGGGTTTTGGTGTGCACCCTGTCCTCGGACCTCCTGGGTGGCCTCCCCCAGCCCCGCTGGCCCATTCATGGCCATTTTTGATTTTTGATTATTTTGACAGTGTGTTGCCTTGTGCGGCTCCCGTGGGCAAACGCTGTATTGTGGCTGGGCACATGCAGGCTTGTCCTGAATTTGGGTTACATGCTTGGGTTTGTGTGACACACACCCCTCCTGCTTCCCGTTTCCATGGGCTTGCAAAGGGTGTGCCCAAGTGACATTGACTTACACAGTGACGTTGGACTCCCATTTGATGTGTGGGCAGTCTGTAGTCAATACTGTGTATACATTCCTAGTGCATATTGTTGTTGTATTGTACACTGCATGGTGTATTGATATGTGCCTCTGCATCCATCTCCTCCTAATTTGCAGGTCCATTTCTCATGTCTTCACAAGGCGGTCTACTTTGGAAATGGAGTCCATGTTGTAAGCAGTGTACCTACACTTTTGCGTGGCGCTAACACTGTACAGTTGGAAGTGTTCGAAGTGCTGGCATTAACAGGTAGTGAGACTACCAATTTTTTAAATCCGTACTGTCATGTTTATGGTAGGTTGGAGGTTGTGTAGGTGATTAGTATTATTGGTAAATATTTGGTAATGAGTGTTGTTGGTCCTGCATTACTGTGAGCATTTCATGTGTGGCCAGTTTCCATTAGGGACACTGTAGTTTGTGACACTTGTGTCATGTTGTGGGGATTATTTGTTTGCTCTCACATAGCATGACATGCCATGGTGTGTTGTGTGGCGGTGCTGGGGAGTGGTTGGGTGACATGGCACTGTTCTCATGTTGTATTTAGCAAGTGGGTATTCATTTTTGCTGCATAGAAGTGTGTCTTTTGATGACACTGCATTGGTGGTGTTTGTGTAGGTAGGGATGCATACATTGTGACACTTTCAGGTGAAAAATCTCAGGCTACTATGGTTCTGACAGTTGGCTGTCCCTTAATTCATCAGAATTGTCAGATTGAGTCATCATTGATTGTCAGATGGTATGTGCCAGGGCTGTGTGCACTCCACAGGGGTGTGATTTCTATGTGAAGTAATTAGCCACCAGCTGCGTACGGGCTGCCTCACCCCGGGCCCTTTCCCCTCCCATGCGCAGCGGGCGTGCATGTGGTTGGGGATGTGGGGGCACCACCATTTCCACAGCCAGGCCCCGGCGTGTTGCGACATTGTGCAGGACACATGCTGCCACTATGATCCTGCACACTACTGGGGGAGTGTATAACAGCTGCCCGCCAGAACGGTTAAGGGAGCGAAAGCGTGACTTGAGCACTCCGAATGTGCGCTCCACTATGCCCCGGGTTGCAATATGGCTGTGTTGTATCTTACCTCAGGAGGCGTGATGGGGTTCCGAATTGGCGTCATCATGTGGGTGCTCAGAGGGTAGGCACTGTCCCCTGGGGAGGTGGTGATGGGGATCATTAGTGGGTAGTGACATTACTCTGTATCTGTCATGCATGCGTGTGCTGTGGCATTTATACTCACCAAGCAGCCATGCATCGCCATGCTGCCCAGCTTCCATGTCCCGGTTTAGGGTTGACATCCTGTAAATGAAGCTGTCGTGGGTGGACCCTGGAAAGTTGGCATATACTGAGGTGATGATTCTCTTGGCATCACATGCTACCTGGACGTTGATGGAATGCCAGTGCTTGCGGTTTCGATAGATGTGCTCAGATGCCCTGGGGGGACGTAGAGCCACATAGGTGCAATCAATGGCACCTAGCACTTTGGGGAATTGTGCCACCCTGACAGCCTGCCTTTCTGCAGGCGTCTGGGCAGGTATATGTGCCTGCGGACTGATGGGCGTGCAGTGATGATGGCCAACACCTGGTGTAGGCACCATGACTGCGTGGCCTGTGACCCCCCCCCCATGGCACTGAAATGATCCGATAGCCAAGAAGTGCAGTACATTGAGGACCTTCTCCAGGGGGCTCAGTGCTTGAGAGCACAGGGTGGGTGATGTGAGGTCATCCTCCCACTCACTGACCAGGTCAAGTATTATGTGAGGTGGAAACCTGTACCTCCCATACACCTGGTCATCAGGCATACCAAAAAGGCTGGTTCTGGGTGTGAAGATTCTGGCCCTGACTATCCTCCTCCTCCTGCGGTATCCCACGGCCACTGCTGCTAGGAACGGTATATTCATCCTGGCGTCTGAGCTTGTTTGTTGTTTGCGCACACTTTTATGCTGCGCAGGACGTGCGCCTGCTTCATGCTGGCGTACGTGTTTCCGGATTGGACCTTTTTTTTTGGCGCCTTGTAGGCGGCCGTGTAAATCTTCCCGCCCACCCCAGGAATACACGTAACACACTCTCCCATGCCCAGTCGTGAGTGAATATTCCCGCCCACCCCAGGAATACACGTAAAACGCTCTCCCAGGCCCAGTCGCGTGTGGAAGTTCACGCAAACCCGTATTACACATACCCTGCTGATATCGCATGTGGAAGTTAACGCGAACCCCGTAATACACGTACCCTGCTGATATCGCATGTGGAAGTTCACGGGGACCCATAATACACGTGCCCTGATGGAATTGCGTGTAAGACTACCCGCGCACCCCTGAAATACACGTACCCAGGCAAATCGCACTGCTGAGGGGTGGGGGTGCAGGGAGACATGATTGGGGGCCTGGTGGACGGTGCCCCTGACTTCTGGGTGTGGGGGTGCAGGGGGACATGAGTTGGACATGAGTGGGGGCCTGGTGGAGGGTGCCCCTGGATGCTGGGGGGTGAGGGTGCAGGGGGACCTGAGTTGGACATGAGTGGGGGCCTAGTGGAGGGTGCCCCTGGATGCTGGGGGTTGGGGGTGCAGGGAGAGAGGAGTGGGGGCCTGGTGGAGGGTGCCCCTGGATGCTGGGGGGTGGGGGTGCAGGGAGACATGAGTAGGGGCCTGGTGGAGGGTGCCCCTGGATGCTGGGGGGTGGGGGTGCTGGGAGACATGAGTGGGGGACTGGTGGAGGGTGCCCCTGGATGCTGGGGGGTGGGGGTACAGGGGGACATGAGTGGGGGCCTGGTGGAGGGTGCTCCTGGATGCTGGGGGGTGGGGGTGCTGGGAGACATGAGTGGGGGCCTGGTGGAGGGTGCCCCTGACTGCTGGGGGTGGGGGTGCAGGGGGACATGAGTTGGACATGAGTGGGGCCTGGTGGAGGGTGCCCCTGGATGCTGAGGGGTGGAGGTGCAGGGAGACATGAGTGGGGGCCTGGTGGAGGGTGCCCCTGACTGCTGGGGGTGGGGGTGCAGGGGGACATGAGTTGGACATGAGTGGGGCCTGGTGGAGGGTGCCCCTGACTGCTGGGGGGTGGGGGTGCAGGGGGACATGAGTTGGACATGAGTGGGGGCCTGGTGGAGGGTGCCCCTGACTGCTGGGGGGTGGGCGTGCTGGGAGACATGAGTGGGGGCCTGGTGGAGGGTGCCCCTGGATTCTGGGGGGTGGGGGTGCTGGGAGACATTAGTGGGGGCCTGGTGGAGGGTGCCCCTGGATGCTGGGGTGTGGGGGTGCAGGGGGACATGATTGGGGGCCTGGTGGAGGGTGCCCCTGGATGCTGGGGTGTGGGGGTGCTGGGAGACATGAGTGGGGGCCTGGTGGAGGGTGCCCCTGGCTGCTGAGGGGTGGGGGTGCAGGGGGACATGAGTTGGACATGAGTGGGGCCTGGTGGAGGATGCCCCTGACTGCTGGGGGGTGGGGGTGCAGGGGGACATGAGTTGGACATGAGTGGGGGCCTGGTGGAGGGGGCCCCTGGATGCTGGGGGTGGAGGTGCAAGGAGACATGACATGAGTGGGGGCCTGGTGGAGGGTGCCCCTGGATGCTGGGGGGTGGGGGTGCTGGGAAACATGAGTGGGGGCCTGGTGGAGGGTGCCCCTGGATGCTGGGGGGTAGGGGTGCAGGGGGACGTGCGTTGGACATGAGTGGGGGCCTGGTGGAGGGTGCCCCTGATTGCTGGGGGGTGGGGGTGCAGGGGGACATGAATTGGACATGAGTGGGGCCTGGTGGAGGGTGCCCCTGACTGCTGGGGGGTGGGGGTTCAGGGGGACATGAGTTGGACATGGTGGGGCCTGGTGGAGGGTGCCCCTGGATGCTGGGGGGTGGGGGTGCAGGGAGACATGAGAGGGGGCCTGGTGGAGGGTGCCCCTGGCTGCTGAGGGGTGGGGGTGCAGGGGGACATGAGTTGGACATGAGTGGGGCCTGTTGGAGGGTGCCCCTGACTTCGGGGGGTGGGGGTGCAGGGGGACATGAGTTGGACATGGGTGGGGGCCTGGTGGAGGGTGCCCCTGACTGCTGGGGGGTGGGGGTGCAGGAGGACATGAGTTGGACATGAGTGGGGGCCTGGTGGAAGGTGCCCCTGACTGCTGGGGGGTGTGGGTGCAGGGGGACATGAGTTGGACATGAGTGGGGCCTGGTGGAGGGTGCCCCTGGATGCTGGGGGGTGGGGGTGCAGGAAGACATGAGTGGGGGCCTAGTGGAGGGTGCCCCTGACTGCTGGGGGGTGGGGGTGCAGGGGGACATGAGTTGGACATGAGTGGGGCCTGGTGGAGGGTGCCCCTGGATGCTGGAGGGTGGGGTTGTAGGGAGACATGAGTGGGGGCCTGGTGGAGGGTGCCCCTGACTGCTGGGGGGTGGGGGTGCTGGGAGACATGAGTGGGGGCCTGGTGGAGGGTGCCCCTGGATGCTGGGGTGTGGGGGTGCAGGGAAACATGAGTGGGGGCCTGGTGGAGGGTGCCCCTGGATGCTGGGGGGGTGGGGCTGCTGGGAGACATGTGTGGGGGCATGGTGGAGGGTGCCCCTGGATGCTGGGGGGTGGGGGTGCTGGGAGACATGAGTGGGGGCCTGGTGGACGGTGCCCCTGACTGCTGGGGTGTGGGGGTGCAGGGGGACATGAGTTGGACATGAGTGGGGCCTGGTGGAGGGTGCCCCTGACTGCTGGGGGGGTGGGGGTGCTGGGAGACATGAGTGGGGGCCTGGTGGAGGGTGCCCCTGGATGCTGGGGGTGGGGGTGCTGGGAGACATGCGTTGGTGGGCAGTAGTGCAAGGTGACATGTGGGTTGGCTGGGGGGCATGGCCAAGGTGGATGGGCTGCCTGCGGGACATGTGCATGGGTACAGGGTAGTCCCCTGTGGTGTGGGCCACCTGCAGGGGTCGTGGAGGGTGTAGAGGGAACAGCTGGGAGGACCCACATGGCCAATTCACGTGTAGGACTCCCCGGCACCCCTAAAATACACGTAGGCTGCTGGATTTGCGTGTGCAATTTCCCACGCACCCGGAGTACACGTACCCTGCTGGAATCGTGTGTGGAACTTCACGTGCACACCGAAATACACGTACCCTGCAAATTTGCGTGGGAAACTTCCCGCGCACCTTGGAATACACGTACCCTGCTGAAATTGCGTGTGAAACTTCACGCGCACCCCGAAATACACGTACCACGGACAATCGCGTGTGGAACTTCCCGCGCACCCCGAAATACACGTACCCAGGCCAATTGCGTGTGGAACTTCCCACGCACCCCGAAATACACGGACACGCTATTTTTCACACATTGGGTGTCCGTGTTTGTCGGTACCCCTTTGCACCTCATTTGTCCTAGAGGGCCACAGTATGGATCATTCATCATAGCTGTATATAGGTGCTTTTTGTAAGCGCACATTTTGACGCACATTTATTTCAGGCGCAGGGACGCTACCGCCTGCTTTCTTGTGGCGGACTTGTTTGGCCCTGTGCGCGTCTTTGACCGTGCGCTGGTTTGCCCTATTCGATTCCATGAATACGAGTTGTAGGCGAGCGTGTGGGCGTTCTGCGCACTTGCCTCCTGTACTTCCCCCGTGACGCCCATATTTTCACGCGTTGTTCCCCATTCCGAGTGTTACGCCCCGTGTTACGCCTACTTTTGTTATGTGCGCTGCGCTATGTGTGATTTCGCTGTGGCCATGGCGCACGCCGTTGGATGACCTGTGCGCCGGCGTGCGCTGCGGACTTTTTCAGCGCACATCCAATATTTTTCTCGCGCACGGACTTCCATGAATCGATGTGCGCTGGTTTCCCTGCGATTTTCGCACTTGCACTGCGATTCGCACGTTTTGGCACCTCTGCGCCGGAATTTTCGGCGCACATTAATTCCATGAATCGGCCTGTCAGTCTTGACCGCCGCCATCGCTACCCTGATTGGTCTGGCTTGTCCAGAGGTTAACTGTTCCAAGAAACTAGGCTGGCCTTCTGAACCTCTGCCCCTCCAGGTCAGAGTTCAGAAATCCATCTTAACAGCTACCAGCCCTGATGGCCTCCCAATCGACCTATGTAAAGCTCTAGTAGATAAGCTGGCCCCAGACTAACTGCAGTGTTCAATAATGCTAGGATTGTGGGTTCCCTGTCGAATTGGCTCTTAGGGGCCAATATCATTGTCTTCCCCAATTCGGGTAAAGATCCTACTGAGTGTAGGGCCTATACGCCAATATCCCTTATGAACACAGATGGCAACATTTTGGCCAAATGCTTAGCGCGCCATCTGGATCGTGCTCCTCCAAAGCTGGTCCACTTGGACCAGAACAGCTTTATTCGTGGTTGTCACTCATGCGATAATATGAGCCGCTTATTGAATGTGGTGGCAGCGGAGCCGGATCGGAAGGACATCATGCCATCTCTCGATGCCAAAAAGTTGTTCGACAAGATTAAATGGAATCATATTGTAAAGACTGGAGGGGGGTTTTCTGTACTCTTGCCCTCTATATGGCAGAATAGAAGCACAGAGCACCCCAGCCAAGGTTCTCTATTGTTGGTAGCTATGGACAAGCAATCAAGGCTTAGCTCTAAGGAGGTGATGTAGGCTGATTCTTAAGTACAGTGCAGTCCCCAAGCCCCCACAAAGGAATGTCCACACACCATGTTAGTGATACCACAGTGCTTTATATAAATAAGGTTCCAGTTATATACACATACAATAACACACTTTGTGCTCGGGCAATACTAAAATGATAAATATGTACAATATCTATGTGGTACCACAATTCACTCTTGACTCCTTTAAAATGTACCAACTGCTGAGCTGACAGTTGAAATGACATGCAAGTCTAATAGCAATGTGAACCAACACCAGACATGGAGGAAAACAAGTTGGTTAAACAATTGGAGAATGCTGGGCCCCTACCACTAGGCACAGTTCTGTGTGAGGATTCCCCCACCTGGGCAACCTGTAAATAAGATATATTGACAAACCCAGTCTATATATTGTTTAGCAGAGTCTTGTTCTCTTCTAAAAATGTTCTACTACCCCAATGTACCTGGTTTAGCAGAGTTCTTTGATGGGTCATCAACAGATCCTTCTTGAGTGAACTCCCTTTAAGGCAGGAGCCACGGATTGTCGAGATTCCTTGAAGAAAAGGTGTACAATGTCGTTGAGGCAGCAGCTTTGGTCCTTGCGGTGCTTGTTGACGATCGATCCTGGACGTCCTGCGAAGATGAGGCGTGCAGTACACCTCGATGATGATAGTTAATTGCTGCAAAGAGTCAATGAAGAATGTAGGCCCAGCAAGGGTGTAGGGTCTTCGGCGGTTGGCGTCGGCGATCAGACCTCAACCACGGCTGGCTTTTGGATCTTCGTTGGCGTCTTCGAGGACTTTGGGTGGCAGGAAACCCACCGGCGGATTCTCCTCGGTTCGGCGGTGTCCTTGACTTTCTCCGGCGGGACAAAGCGGTCGACGGTGATGAGCAAGGGAGTCCTGGATTTCAAATGTCCTAGGCAATGGAGCGTGGCAGCTCCGGTTGACGATGATGGTCATCGATGGCGATAGACTTCAATGTCTGGGCGCTTCACTTCAGATTCCTCGGCGGTCCCTGTCTCCGGTCGGCAGCCTTTTGATGACTGACTTCCAGGGAGCCTTGGTGAAGGTTAGCTAGTGCATGATGTTCCCTCGTTGCTCAAGAAGAGGTCTCCTAGCCAGGTCCTCTCTCGGATCAGTTCTTGGAGACACGACAGCTTTCAGATTGCATCGAAGGAAAGTAGCAGCAAAACCTTTTTCTTCTAGCTGGGCTTCAAGGTAAGCATCAAGTTTTGACTTCAGCTTCTGAACAATTCCAGTAAGTGAGAGGTCCCCAGATACACTGTTCTGTCTCTCATTTACACTGCTGGGCCAAGCTCAGCAGCCAATCATTCAGCGGGGCATTCAGCAGGCAGGCAGACATCCAAGTGCACAGTGCATTCAGGCCATTCGTCTCCAGCAGACACTCACAGCAAGGATTGTGGATTGGGGCAAGCACACAGCCATTCAGCACTCCACACTGCATTCATACCAGTTTCGGGCAGGGCTGCCTCAGTCATTTTGTCACACACCATAAACCAGACACCCATAACATGAAATGTATATTGGTCACATACTCCATTCATGTAAAAACAGCAGGTGTCCACAATCTTTGTGGAACACTCCCGTCCCCTGCACACCCTTGTAGTTGAAAATACAACCAAATTCTCTTGAGTAATTTCAAAAATAAATCTTTATAAAGGGATGATATCATCATCCATGGATTGTGTGCCCCTCATGGGGTTAGTTTAGGCAAATAATAATTCAACGTGCAATTTGTCACAGTTTATAATCAACATGTAAAACCTAAAGTAAACTGATTTTTACAATACATAGTATTCACAGTAACTATTTTTCATAGTCCAGACAACTGAATATTAACATTTATAGTTCAAATAACCTATAGTAGACAATTTGTACTTGATTTGAACTCCCAATCCAATATGTCTTAGTAGGCAGAGTCCAAGTTTTCAAAGTACTGTATACTTTACGCGTTTCGGGGCGAATAGAACCCCTTCTTCAGAAGATGTCTACTAAACGTGTTTTTCTTCAATTTAGCTGTATTAACAGTAGAAAGGTTATTGTTATTTAAATCATAATTATACATCATAGTCCCTGTCTGTCATGACTGGATTTTTCTTAATATATAATCACCTGTTCGTTTCTTAGTGTGGTCTCAATTGGAGATACCAATTCCATCTTGATCGATATATCTTTGTCAATCCTAAAAAAAATTTTAAAAAATATGCAAAAAGGGGGTTGTGAGTCCCTATCATTTTGAGAAGTAAAGATATAAAATAACTGCAACCATGTTTGCATACTCAAACATGTCCATTAGAGAGAGGATATAGATGTTTACCTCATCAGCAGGTGGTAGTCGGGATTTTGGGTAATTTCCTGCTTTGTTAAAGCTCTATACTCCTGTAGTGGATCTTAGAGACGCGATCAGATGACAACGTGGGCCCTGTAAAGCGGAAAGGGGTTTATCAGGGGCTATATTTATCAATTACCGAAATCCTATAAGATAATTCTATGTGGTGAGTGTAAAGTTCTAATTGAGCTTACCTCAAGGAGGGACATCTTTATGCATGTATCGTGTGTTGAAAATCATACGCACGGCAACTGAACAAAAATGGCCGTTCTGATGTTTATATAGCGTAATGACGTCAATGCGTGTCAACGTCGTGACGTCACAATTTTTACTTTTGACGCGATATAATATGTGGTATACGCAGAATAGGGTAGAGTCTTCAATGCTAAATTAGAATCTATATTTTGAACATATATGCTGGTCAGTAATATGGGTTCCTTGTTTTTTAACTTAAATCTAGAATAGTCTTAAGAATTATCATAGACTCGTGATTAGAGGAAAAATCCAGCCTGCTCACAGTCTATCTATTATTGAGACTGAATGTCTTTTTTAACTCAATTAATTACAAACGTGTAGCATTAATGTGGATGTGTGTATGCATTTCATTATTTCAAGACAAAAAAAGATAAAACAATGAAAATATAAGTTCTTAGCAAATATAGATGGTGTTCAGGACACAAATAATCTAATGGTCTAGATATATTTACCAGGCATTCAAAAATATAGCAGATGAGGAAACTTATAAGAAAACACCCAAATTAAATTCTTCATTCATACCATTGGGGGAAAGACTATTCAATTTTTCAATCCAATATAATTCTCTCTGTCCCATTCTTCTGTCGTGGTCTCCCCCTCTAGGTAATTTTTTCACTTCCTCCACAATGATTACTTTAAGTTGAGCTAGTGTGTGTTTGTTCAAAGAGAAGTGTCTAGCGACAGGTGATTTGGTACTGTTGGTTCGGATATTACTCTTGTGTTCATTCCATCTTTCTTTAGCTTTCCTGATGGTTTGTCCTACGTAAAAAATACCGCAAGGGCAACTGAGTCCATAGATAACTGATTTGGTATCACATGTGGTGTAATGATTCAATCGAATTTTTTGTCCACTGTTAGGGTGTCTCACATAGCTCCCCTTCATCACATTGTTACAGTTCCCGCAGTTTAAGCATGGGAATGTGCCTGTCATCTTCGTCTTCAAAGTCCGTTGTTTGTCTTGTTTAATCTTTTCTGCTTTCACTAGTTCGTCTTTAAAGTTCCTTCCCTTCTTGTATGCAATTAGGGGAGGTTTTGGAAATAGTTTGTCCAGTTGTGGATCCATTTTGATGATGTTCCAGTTTTTCTTGATAATCCTGGTAATGTGATGACTTTGTGCCGAGTATCTCAAGGTATGGAGAAATGGAATATCCTTTGATTTGTTCTTATTAATAAGGAGATCCTTTCTTTCCAGTCTATCGACTTTATCTTTAGCCTTTTCAATGATGTCACTAGGGTAGCCTCTTTGTTTATACTTCTCTGTCAGTAGCTGGTTTTCTTGTTGTAATGTCGTAGTGTCTGACGTAATTCTTTTGAGCCGTAAGAACTGGCTATATGGTAAGTTATTCTTTAGATGATCTGGATGATGGCTTAGGTAGTGTAGTGAGTTGTTCACATCTGTCGGTTTGTGATGAACATTCGTAATAATCACTCCATCTTGTACGATCCACAGTTCAACGTCTAAAAAGTGTAGTTTGGGTTCTCCCACCTCCATTGTAAATTTAATCCGATTGTGAAGGTGATTAATGAATGTCAAAAAGGTTTGTAAGTCCTCCTTTGAACCTCTCCATACGACGAAGATGTCGTCTATGTAACGTTTCCATGTTATAAGGTTCTGTTGCCATTGTTGTGCATTAAGTATCTGTTTACTCTCTAAATGAAACATGAACAGATTAGCATATGCTGGTGCCATCGAAGAACCCATAGATGTGCCTGATGCTTGTAAGTAGAATTGTACAATTCAATCGGATTGTTATGTGGACATGCTCAGGGCCAGTGCCCCAGGGAGATACCACAGGGGCCAAATAGGGCTGGTGGGGCGGAAGGGGTGGGCAGTATGGATTGGGTACTGCGGTCCTTCAACTGGGTTGCTGGTATTGTTAATGTTTTTATTATCTGCGTCACCAGGATGTATGGTTTTTGATCACCTGCCCTTAGGAGTGCGATCTGTTGAGTGTTTTATGTACATGTGATTCCTCTTTTTCTTTTTTCTATATTTTCCCTGCATGTGAATCTCCGAACCCGGACTATGTTCCCTCGATATGGCATTCGTTGTACTGTTCCTCTTTTTCCTTTGTTTGCATGGCTCATATTTCTCTTAATAATAAGATTGAAATCAAAAAGAAAGAAGGAAAAACTGAACTTTAGCAATTTCAGAATTACATCCCTTATTGTGCTGAATGGAAACCAGACACATTCAATGTCAATTAATCATTGGATGTGTCTGGTTTTCATTCGACCCTAGGAGGATCCTGGCCTGTTTGACACACTGACGGGGGAAATAATGTCAGATGGTTTTGGACGTACGTATTAAATGGCATCTGTGGAAGCTTAACTAATATATGCCCACAAGTGAGCATTTTCGCCGCACATCAGTGGTCCTCTCCTGCCAGAACAGAACAAATTGTTACAAAGTCTTCTGACCTGGTGTATTCTCCTGCCAGGCCAGAACAACTACTAACTACAAGTACTTCTGTGGTAACGGTGAACGTCACTTCCAACAGTGTAGCAATGTCTCTTGCTTCACAACATCAAGTACAAGAATTTCTTTAAGGGAAACAGGAACTACACTGGTGCTGTTTAATACACATATGTGATTGCCACCAGCAATACAGGCTATGCTTCACTCCTCCTGAATATCATCTATCAGAAGCGCAGCCTTCCTGCCACTCTTGTTTCTCCCCTTCCTCACTAACCAAATGCTGATAAGGATTCTGTTTCACTTTCACACTTCTTTTGCTTTGGCAATGTAGGTTTAAGCTATCTCCTCATATGACTTCCTTCACATATGTGCAACAGTCTTTCCAAACAATGAAATTCTCAATTGCCTTCTTTTGGCTTGGGCAATACTCATTATTCACAAATTGTCTTGATATTATTTTCTTTTGGCTTTGGCAATTGCAGTTTTTATTTTCTTCTTGGTTTATTGCCCTTTCTTGTTGTTGTTTTTTATATAACCTACTATGTTATAATCACACCCTTCTGGTTTTATTTTATTAAGATCTTGCCATGCAGTCTGCTCCCTTTTAAATCAGCTCAGTCTTCCACAGAATAATTAACCTACTTTATATTAGTTTGGTATTCAAAAAGCCTCTTGTTTCGAGTTACTTTGTTTATCGCATTTCGGGGGTTCAAATCACTGGACTTGGCCAGTGGGCGGTTATGGAGCGCTCTGGGGTCATAATGTAAAAGTGGACTCACCAGGTCTGGCATGCGCATCTGCTTGCTTCGCAGCCTCCAGGACTTCTGATTCAGTTTCCTTGCTCAGTTCAGCAACATCTTCTTCGCTGCTTCCCTGCGGCCTGCAGCGGTCAATTTCAGAGCCCTCCTGACTCTCACAGCTGTCCGGTGCTCACCTGCCACCGGTGCTTGTCTGACAGTCAGAAAAACTGCAAAATGGAGCGCTGTTGCACTGCGCCACCTCTGCAATTGCAAACTAAAGCACAAGAGACCATCTCAGGACCAGCAGTAATTTCACACACTCCAATAGTCCCGGCGTCTCAGCTCTTCATTAACGTCTGCTTCTGCTGCCATGTGGCGGTTACAATACTACTCCACCTTCTGCTACTACTACTCTTCTCCCTCGTGGCCTGCACCTGAGAGGGCCTTTTATGCCTCCCACTCTCCCTGAGGTGTGGGTCATTATTCCTAATGGGCTACAGCCTGCAGTCATGTGCCTCTGCAGTCCTCTTCTTCATCCCACTACCTTGGGAATTGTGGGACCTGAAGTCCCTAACATCAAAACTGGCCTTTTCAAAAGTTCCTATTTTACAACAGGCCATTTGGAGGTTGGGGTCTTGGGGAAAGTTATACAAGGGATTTTCCTATTCTTCCTCACCTGCTTCCCCCCACAGGTGGTCCTCCTGCAGAACACCGCCTTGAGTGTCAGAATCAGAAAGTTTCTGCCTTTCCCTGGCCACATGAGAAGGGTTCCAGGCCAGGCTCTCTGTGTGAATCGTCCTTGATTCATCAGAGAGCCCACTCTGTAACGTCAGTGTAACTCACTATAACTACGGTGACAGCTGAACAATTCCTCTCCACTTCCAGTAAATCAAACAAATATATGTCTAACTCTAGCTAATTCTAATAAGAACTTGATCTCCCCTCCCCTATATATTGGACCCCTAAACAGCGCATGTCTGATATTGAATAATTTAACCTGCCCAACTCTTGACCCATTGGATTCCTTTATTGTATCAATATCAATGTTTAGTTTCCATGATGCCTTGATCTTAGGGTCTACAAGAGCTTAATCCTTATAAGGTGTGATTTTAATAAAATATTATAGTCAAAACTACCTGCCCAGCCTGATGGTTCACCAATATATCAAATCAGAATGCAATGTGCGTGTAACTCTCTACCATGTCTCATATTTCTAAAGTTCTATACCACTTTTTCACTGGGCAACATAACCTCTTCCCTTAAGTATTGTGAATTGGATCAGTATGTTAGTGCAACAACATACAAAGACCGAATTCACACGCTCCTTTACCTTACCGCGGCCATTTTCCTCCATCTACACCCAGACCTCCACTTCTTCCCCTCTGTCTGCAACAGTATTGATAGACCAGATTAAAAGGAAACAATATGTTCACAAAAGGAAGCATAAGCTACAAACCTCTCACACACCCCGCACTCACCTCCCCAGTTCATGTGATTCAAGTATATCCCTTCGTAACCTTCAAGACTTGAACATGTAGTCAAGTATTCGAGGAAAGGACCACTGTGCTTGTGTAGAGAGTCCTCTGAATACTATAGAGGAAAGTACCTAGACTGTGACGTAGAATTCTCTCCTGCATTAGAACGACCCAAGAGGTAAGATGGAGCAGTGCGTTCTCATCTCGTGATAAAGTTCTTTTCCAAATATATTTAAAAGTATCTTTAACACCAGTTGGTGTGTAGCTTCTCATCCCCACCATATTCCTCCACTCCTACCAGCCTTAAATTGAGATGTCTGCTTCTAATGCTCAGCTCTGTGTACATTGCACGCAATTTAGATAGTTCTTCTTTTAAGTCGCTATAGGCTCGGAAACTTCCAGTCATTTCTCCAGATTTTTCCTCTGTTCCCACCTTGCTCTAACCATCCAACCCACTAACTGAGTCACCTTTAAGGACAGGTCTCCAATCTTTATTTTTGTATTTTATTTATTTGATTTATTTTGGTTATACACCCATAAAACCACAAAGATAAAACACATGTAATCAGAGGCATACCCAGGATTGTCTGAGAAGTGGGGCCTGACACTAATGTAGTTGGGCCCACTGCAGTGCCATTAACATCTGTAAATGCCCCCAGAGTGCTGCCGAGTGGGCATTTACAGATTTTGGATGGGCCTTGCCCGATCAGGCCCTAAACTGTCTATGGGCATCATTACGAGGTAGGGGGTAGCCATGGTGCTATTAGCACCATGGCTACCCCCTTACAGCATTCCAGGTCCGGGTTCCCGAAATAGGGACTTACCAGGTCATTCCAACCTTGGAGGACCCGGTAAGTCCCCATTCTGGGAACCATTCCCCATTCCCATTCGAGCCTCCATAGGGCTCAATGGGGATGGAGCTAATAACGGTACCGCATTTTGCGGTACCGTTATTAGCTCTGAAGTCCCTTAACGGGTCCCTTCCATAAAGCCTGGTAAAACCAGGTGTTAAGGAAGGGAACCGCTAAGGGACCTCGGAATAGGGTGGTAAGGGATTACCGGCACCGGTGTCCTTACCGGTGCCGGTAATCCCTTACCTCCCACCTCGTAATGAGGCCCAAAAATCGTATGATCAAGATCTAAAACCATCACCATTATTTCAGTTCATTTTTTACATTGCCATGACTACAGGACTATTTTTCAGTATAATATCAATTTAGATCAAACATAAAATTTAAATGACAGTTATACATCTCGTGTACCTTCAACCAACATAGCCGATCACTGAGCCTACCAATTACAAGCCTAAAAAGATAATATACTAAAACAATACAATCATCGTCATCATTACAAAACTTTATACGACGTTAGTCCAGCAGGTGTTCAAAACCATAAAGCATCACGTATAAGACACACATTTGTCAAAGGTTCATTACAATTATATACACATGTAGAAACTCTAAAATCAGTATTACATTGTGACAATGTTTAAAATATAGTTTCTCATCGATCTTATGTCGTAATGTAATTGTCACATACCTGCCGTTGGGGGGAAGAGCACATGTGCAGTGATGCAGCTGTTAGATCATGATTTTCCTTTTTTAGCCAAGATCTATATATGTATTAACTGATCACTGCAGTAATTACATCATTTTCAGTTAATAGCCTAGCATAGACTTGATCTGGACCTTCCTTTTCCTTAAAAGGGCTTGAGGTATAATATTCTGGTTGTATGTCATATCATTGATAGTCATTTTTATGACGGGTAGTTTTACAAAAACATTTTGCTGAAAAGGTCATAGAAATGTACATTTTTTATTTGTAGTAAACCACCCCCTTGCTCCCCAACCCATCTGCCCTTTCCCACCCCCCAAAATGTCAATGGTTTTTTTCGGCAAAGTGTTTTCGTAAAAACACCCGTCAGAAAAACTGTTGATGAAACAATGTTGTACCAATATTCTATAAGTAAGAAAATGTAAAGAAACCCCACAACACTCACACCAGAGAAAATACAATGCACTAGAGAAAAAGGCCCAGCACACCTCTTGCAAGGAGAACAAGGTTTATTCTCATACAAAAACAAGTACACGATAGCAAAGGACTCTGCTGCCACGGAGCGCTCTGACGAAATCAAAATTGGCGACAGCTTATAAAGGAAAAAAGCATCAAAACTGACGTACATCACATAGGTTACAAATCTGCGTAGCTGGTTGGTGCGATCCCATACATACGCGGCCTGCTCCCTAGGGGATGCCAGGTCATTGTTCCCAGCTTCTCCTGTCCGTCTTCTTCCATGTGGTGTTCTTCTTAGCGTGTCATCAGGCGCCCAACTCTTTAATTGGCAATTAGAAGTTACAAATCATAGCATGCCCTATCTGTGACCTAATGTGCACCTGGTACTGCAGACATGGGTGCAGAGGCTACTTTCAAGGTCACGCTATGCTGCAAACCCTAGCTGGTTCCCAGACGCGTCAACGCCGTTCTTTCTGAGAGATTGGCAATCTAACAGCTTTATGCGGTTATATGTGATTTTACCAGAGGTAAAATCAGAGTGGTAAATTTCACTGAAGTCAAAATAATGAAAAATACTGATTTTTTTATTTTTTATTTTTTATTTGGGGGGAGTCCCCCAAACTCCCTGTTTTTCTATCCTTTTAACACCACCCAAACCCCATCCCCACTCAATTTAACCCCCAACCCCACTACCATATATATATTTAATTCAAATGTTCTGTATTTTTTCGGTATTTTGGGTTTGTGTAAAATGTGCCTGTCTGTTTTATTTTCAGTAAAATGACTGAGTACCACTTTATGGGCGTGGTCTGATACTGACTGGTACTCTGGAATGTTGGGATCTTGGAATAGGGGCATCTGAGCACTACAACCTAGGGTTTGGGCTGGCCGAGATCAGAGGCTCATGCCCTCCGTCTCGTGGGATAACTGCGCACAGGGAGCTCTCGGCCCCCTCATGGCCTGGCATGGCACATTCTTTCAGGGTTACACATGCTGTTAATATGAGACAATAAGAGTTTTATGAATCCCAGTGGATTTGGCCTCTCCCACTGCTGCCCAGGCTACAGCCATCTTCTACATTCACACACGTATTTCTATGTTTCGCGCCTGGGCCTACTGACCTGTCTGCAGCGCAGTTCCCGGCCTCGGTTTCAAGATGGCTGCTGTTTTCTAAGATGGCGTTTCATTTTCTAGTGCAATCTTCACTCAATCATATAATATTCTACCTAAAATGCAGCTTCTGTCAGCGACTCCCTAGACCCTATACCCGCCCCAAGCATCTACAAAACACTGTTAGGCCTCTGTCGCATTCGGAACCTATTGGGGGGCCTGGGACGATCGCCCCCTCTTCCCACTATTCCACCCTTTTGTTAATTCTACACTAAGGAACTGTCATGTAAGCGTCTCTTTCTCCTCCTCCTCTATCTTCTCCCTTTCCAACATCTCAGCTTCCAAATATGGCGGGATTCTCTCCTTGGGTACCCATGCTTTGCACACAGACTGTAAGCTTTCCGATGCTTGTGCATACTGTTCTGGGGTACATGTCATGTATATACACCCCCCATCCCCTGCTAAGTTGACCCAGTGTTCTACATAGTTCTCGGGGTCTAGTGGAGGCATTGTGATGGTAGCTAGGGGGTGGAGGCGTTGCTCTAATCTAATCATGCAGGGCTTGTCAGGGTCATCTGTTTGTACTGCACTGTATTTTGTACCGCTAGGTGCCCCACGTACCCCATTTGAAACAATCATCATTACACTGCTAGGCATTACTTTAGCACAGCATTGAAGTCCCATCTGGCAGGTGCAGAAGATCACGAACACGATCACTGGTACCAGTATTTTCATGATTGCCCTATCCACGAAGGTGCCCAAGAAAAGAGGTTGTCAAACCAGTCGCTTTTCTGAATGCCAGCCTCTGTTTGCATATGGGTGCCGAGGGTGTGCAGGGCCTCTATCATGTGGGTAAGGGACCCATTGTCTGCAACGTTTGGAGGCATGCAACGTTTGGAGGCATGCATGTGCAACATGAATTGCCAATATTTTTGCTTACCCCACCTTCCATAGCTGTAAGCAAGTCCAAGCCATAGCGGTTCTGCAATGTCATCAGCCTGATGGCGTGCATTTCCATTTTTATAGCATTGAGGCATTGTTTGGTGTGTATCACTTCCCACCGGACGATCTGGAGCCACTTGGTGTTGGTCGAGAGTAATGCAGTAATGTCTTCCTCAAACGCACCAATAGGGTCAGGAGGTCTATATAACAAATGCATCGTTATAGTGCGTGAGTTAGTGAGAGGTAATTTTACTGTCAAGAGTTCAGCTGATGTGAAAGGAGGATGTGTTGAGACTCTAAGACCCAGATTAGATTTGGCAATGAAGGCAATGCCACCGCCTCTGGACATTTCTCTGTCTAACCTCGGAATAGTATAGTTGTCTGGAATAGCAAGTGAGAGGGAAGGTCCTGCAGCTGCATGGAACCATCTCTCTGTTATTGCTAAAAAGTCTAATTGTTTAGAGTTGATCAAGTCGGCTATATCTAATGCATAGGCTACCATGGATCTCAAATTGATAAGAGCACCTTTTGATATGTGTGGATTTGTTGTTTAGCTGGTTCAGGTCATAAGGTGAAGTTTTCTGACCAGTCAGGTTATTGTTAGGTTGGTTAGTCTTAGGTTTAAAACTCTTCTTGGAGGAATCTTTTTAGCTTAAGTTTGCAGTTAGGATTAGAAAAGGGTAGGTAGATTTTGTTCAGTCTGGATCCAAGCCTGTAGTTTCTTACATTAGTAGAGCGAGGTTGGTTGGGTATAGGTCTTGTGGCAAATCGTTGAATCCATTGGTTAGCAGGTAAGGTACAAGGAGCCCCAGCGGTAGAGTCATTAACAGTATTCAGATTATTAGCTCCAGAAATTTAGTTGTGGTAAGAATTTAGTTGGTCTAATGATTTTTGACTGGAGTAATGAGATTGTCCGTAATTGGCTGAAGAGGTGGAAGGAATTTAGTTGGTTTGATCCAATTTGGCTGAAGGGTGGGAGTATTCATGGTAGGGGGGAGTATAACCTTAATTAAGTCTCACAACGTGTACGTTTGGAGATCAATCTTTCGGTTAATGATAACTGCAGCTTGAGCAAGTGCGCTGCTGCCAGTGAGTAATATCAAGAAAGTGGTGATGGCATACATGGTTTAGATTGCCAGTAAAGTGCATAGGTAAAGCGGACAACATTGGAGGAAGGTAATGGTTCTGGGCCTATAGTCAAAGTTTGTTGTGTCACGAGGGTACCAAATTAGAACTGAGTATTGACGAGCACTAAAATGAGTCCAATGTAAAGCCAAGGAGGGTTTAAAATAGACATAAGGCTACTGTATGGTCATACCTAATATCTTAGCATGATTCTACAATGCATAACCAAGTAAACATTCTATACAGAGATGTAGAGGAAGGCTACCAAGGTGGCCATACAGGTCATTGCAACATTGTATCAGCATTTGACATAGGTAGCATCTAATGGTATAAGATGATGGGGTTAGCATGCGTTGTAGGTAAACATGCTTGGCCAGGCTGAGAAACTATTACATATGTTTGTGGTATCATATACATAAGAGACATGGTGGTGCCAACCGTGCAATAGTTACGTGCACCTAATAGGATGGTTAGCAGGCAGGAAGTGCTTAGCAAGTTATCAATAAGCTAAAAAGCAGGTAATGTAACCTCTATGCAATAGTACACGTAGCTAAGCAAGCACAGTGAAATTAGCCAGGTACGAGCGAGTTATAGCAATTGTTCGAAGGTCTGTTTCTGTTACCGGTTGCTGAACACGCAAGACTAGTCTAAGACACCGATGAGAAGGGTGCGGCAGTATAGCAAGATTTACAAGTGGTCACAGATATTGTGATTCGTGAATTAAGGCAGCGTCTTGTGTAGATACTGTTAACAAATTGCAACCCAAAACGAAAATGCTGATATCAAAAAACGATGTGTAGTTGTAATATGTACACGGGCTCAGGAACAGTAATACGTGTAATTACTCAGCATATATTACAGTTGGTACACATTTAATATTTACTCAACCTGTTTGGGGGGTACGGTATTGGGTGTTTTCCAGATGTCTGAAAGATGCATTCCAATACCGCAGCTCCCTAACCTTTATCGCCAGGTGTAAGGACCGTTGTACCCTGATTCACTCCACCGATGGACAAAATTCTTGACGAATATAAAATCGCTGGGGAATAGCTGAAGAGCTGGTTGGATCTTCAGATCGTGATGGTGCTATCTGTTGAGAAATACATGTTATTGCTTTTGTTAAGGCAGAAAGGTAACGTTGAAACTCATCTCCCAGCACAGATGCAGCCCTGTGAGCATCTGAAGCCTTCCTAATGGGAGATAGGGGCATACGCGTTCGTCGCACCATCACCACTTCATGTGGTGATAAATGATGATCCTGACTGGGCTGCGTGCACATGCTAAACAAAGCCATGGACAAACAGTGCAGCCAATTGTTTTTTAGCGTGGTGCACAACTTTAACAATTTGCTCTTCAATAGACCGTTGACACTTTCTACAACTCTGTTGGCATGGAGTTGGTAAATTGTGCACCTCTAGTGCCTGATGCCCAGTCATGCTGTTATTTCCTTAAACAGCTTGTTGCAAAAAGTGAGTGCTGTTGTCAGGTCTTAATACATTGCACACTCCCCATTGAGAGAAAACCTCTCTGACCAGAAATTTGGTGGCACATTTAGCATCTGGATGTGCACATGGACCTGCCTCCACCCATCAGGAAAAGGGGCACATGATCATGTAGCGGTACCCATTACATCTCTCTCCCATATCCGCATAGTCAATGTGTAACTCGTGGAATGGCCCAATCAGACGGGGTAAGGTACCTCAAATTGTTCTCAAGGTGTGGCCAATGTTATACGATTGACAAGTAATGCAATTAATCACCATTTTGGTCAGGGCATCCTGCAGATTGAGGACAAACCAGTCCTCCTGTACATCGGCTGCAATATGATGTTTTGACACGTGAGATGGGTTGTGCAGCTGGTCGAAAGCGGCCAGTAGTAACTCATGTGGCATGACCATTTTGTCTGTTATTTACTGCCACCACAATAAATCTGTCGGGGACTGCTTACACCCACTTTTCTGCCACAGTTCCTTCTCATTCTGCGGGGCACGGCTCTGCAATTCAATAATCTGTGCAATTGGTAATGAGTTATAGGATTCACTTTACTTTACTTTACTTTAATGTATTTATATAGCGCAAACCATAGACCCTAGGGTGTGAGGGCACTACAAGACAAACACAACAAGTAACAAAGCGAGAAAATCCATCAGGGAAGCCAGCAAAAGAGTATTTTAGGCGCATGCCCAAATCATTAATTGAACAGATAAGTCTTTAGTCTTTTCTTAAACAAGTCCAGGGAATCAATGGATCTAAGCTCTAGAGGGAGGGCATTCCAAGCTCTAGGTCCATTTGAGGTGAAGGTTGTATTAGCTACTCTAGCAGTATGGCACTTGGGTTCAAATACTAAGTGCAAATTGTTTGACCTGAGCGTTCTTGTGTTAGGTCTTGTGGATATTAGCTGTTGTAGATATCCAGGCATATTCCCAGTTCTGCACTTGTGTACGATAGTGAGAGTGCGGAATAGAAGTCTGGTGGCCACAGGCAACCAGTGCAGCTCACATCTCGCCATCGTAACGTGATCTCTGTACGTAATTGTGCTCATCCCTGTGCTAGCACTGGGTATTCTGAAACACTGGGCACAGGGAGATAAGCTGCTTATTTGGCTGCTCCGCCCGCGGCGGTATTACTGAATGAGACCTCATCTGTGTCATTGGTATGGCCGGTGCATTTCACCATCGCCGCCATGGAGGGTTGGGAAGGCGTATCTATTAGTTTGTCTAAAAATGCTGCATGTTGTACCAGGGACCCATCAGCCCTCCTAAACCCTCTCTGCTTCCATCGTGCCAGCCCTGAATGCACCGTAGTGGTGACATAGGCTGAGTCAGCGTAAACAGTCATACAGCGCACGTAAACAGTCATACAGCCGCCCCATGGATGCTAGAAGCGCCTCGATGAGCGCTATAAGCTCTGCCGCTTCGGACGAATAGTGCATGGGCAGTCTCTTTTGCACAAGCACTTCATATTCTCCATCCACCAGGCAGACAACCGTCGCAGCAGTATGCCTCAAGCCAGTCCCCTGGTTGATAGTTGCTGACCCGTCAACAAAGAGAGTACCCACCCTTCAAGTAGGCTGTCTTTTGCTTTTAGTATGTCCTCTTCTTCCCCTTCGAACGTCACACAGTCATGCTTTGCAAGATCTTCATTGGTACCCACTTCTGTGAGGAAGGTGGTAGGGTTTAAAGTCTTGCATCTTACTATGTCTATGGGCGGGCTGGACAAAATGACGTCATATGCGGAGGCCCTCTGTGTGGTTGGAATTGATTTTGACCGCTCAAGGATGGCAAATACAGCATGCTCCACGTACAGTGTTACTGAGCATCCCATGTGAAATGTGTTGCTTGCTTGGGGATGCTGTACAAAATGGTCACAGTGTTAGGAACTACAGGAAATTCTGCCTGCACAATGTCATTTAGGGGGCAGAGGTCCTGGATCATTCACCAACTCCCCCCTTTTGCCTTTGGATATCCAGTACACACCCGCACCCCTCTGAATATGTGCCCACCACAACAATCCTTTTCACTGATATCCCCAAGCCCAGCAGATCCAGTGAATGTATAATCCCTGCCACAAGCTGGGGGGTTACAATGGGCCTAAAGATGAAATCAGATTGTACCCGCCAACAAGCTTTGCCAATTTCGGGCACTGCATCAATTAAAACCATGATCCCATAAACAAACATATCAGGGTCAACAGGAATGCCACAAACCACCACCTCTCCTTCACTGGCCTGAATGATCACCATTGCTCTCATTGCACACATCTCTGAAGTGGCACATACTATCCCCCGATCTGTGAAGGAGCTGGTCATGTTCAATATGCTAAGGAGGTAACACCTGAGCAAATTGACTGGGGAAGTCCCTGAATATAATAAAGGTGCACGCACAACTTTTCCTCCTATTTTTATTGCTACTTCTTCTGTGTATGGAACTGTGGTGACTGTCCCAGAGAAGCCTTGCTTGTCGGGAGTTTCACCTGATAGTGGGAAGTTTTCCTCACTGATACATGATTTGGAGGCACCCGTGTCGACCATAAAGATGAATTGCTTGTTACCTATCTCAGCGCCCACCAAGGGTTCCTCGTCAGGGTGGGTAGTCATGGACAGGACTGGGAATGCAAGGGCTTTCTGTGGGCTGTCCTAATCAGGATATATATTGGTGCCCGGGAACGTGAATGGGTTTTCTCCCACGCCACTCACCCTCTGATACAGAGCCACTGTCCCATTCGGGACAATGTTATGTGTTGGCACGGGCACCTGTACGATTGGTTTAGCGGGTCGCTTGCATTTGGAAATTGGCAGGGTAAGCAGCTGCGCCTTTGGGGGCCGTGGGGGTAACTGTATACCTGGTGTATTTTTTATGGTATGGACGTGGCCATAGGAGGCGTAGGGAAGTGTTTCTGTTTTTGTGCCGTGCCCGGAGGGACGTATGGATTATAGCCCTCACGAAATGACCCCAGTCTCCACACCCCCAACACTGAGCTAGTCCCGCTCCCCCTCTCGAACCCATTACTCCAAACCCCCCTACTCCATCTCTGACTCGTCCCCCTCCACACTGCTGACTTCCTTGATTCCACTTGGGATACTGCTGTTGTGGTCCACCGTTACATTGCCCTTGCCCTCCGCCTGGCCAAAATGCTGCTATTCTTACATCGGTCCGTGCTGCCGCCTGTTCTGCCGCCTCTGTTTGTGTAACTGCTGTTACCGCTCTTTCAATTGCTATTTTTGCTAGCTTTCTCTGTATCAGTTTCGATTCCTCCTCCTGCAACCTTTGTGCCATTTCCTTTTCCCTCTCTTTAATTCGATTACAGTGGTGTATAATTATAGTGTGTCTTTTGGCCCACCCCTTCGCCTTGATGCCCACTATCCTCTAGAGTGCCTTCTGTACTTGCTTGGGCAACCCCATTTTAATACCAAAAGAGAAAAGAGGAACTGATCGGTCACACTGGTCTCCCATCTCTGTTCTCCACGTCTCCTGCACTTTCAA
Source organism: Ambystoma mexicanum (assembly GCF_040938575.1). Taxonomy (NCBI): domain Eukaryota; kingdom Metazoa; phylum Chordata; class Amphibia; order Caudata; family Ambystomatidae; genus Ambystoma; species Ambystoma mexicanum. The sequence goes on along the minus strand of NC_090928.1, from coordinate 597,853,397 downwards.
AATGTACTGAGCAGGATCTTCATCATCTCCCATTGTGTACTGCATTATACACTGCAAGTCTGGCGTGTCGGGGTATGTTTGCTGCAAGGCATCCCACACCAATGCCCTGATATTATTAAAGGGCACCCTGTCATGTGTATCATCATCTAGCTTAACTCATGGATGTCCCGCCAGTGAGGGGTGGGAGTACTTTAATCAAGTTGTTCTTATCCATTTGGGCTCAGGGTGCAAACTGCGTTCTCCTGGGGCCTTTATATAATAGTGGTAACTGTGTGCCCATTCCTCGCTTTGCCTTCCATCCATCACTTCAATTTCTTCTTGCCACTGCGACCCGCCTAACTCTGTTCCTCAATCGCTGAGGCCACAAGCTCTCTACCCTTGGGGCAGTTTGCTGTGCCTCCTGCACCTCTTCTTTATCCTCGGGTTCATCCATAGTGACCCATTCTCCTTCCCTCAAGTCTCTATCCGCACCTCTGTCCAAACTCACTGTGCCGTAACCCACACTCTCCGCTCCTCGGTCGCTACCCTTCCCCTTCTCAATGTGCATGTCATTTATTGCAGTACTGTCCAATCCAAACAAAATATCTCTAGCCCTTCCCCCTTTCAGACCACACCCCGGTTTGCTCTCCCCTTCCCTGAGTGCTCTCAGCCGTGCCAATTCTGCTCGTGCGTCGTCTAATGCCTCTTCTAGGTCTTTCTGTGGCTTACTATCCCGCCATGTTGTAGTGTTAGGTGTTGTTTGATATGGGGGTGGTGCTGTGGCAGGAGAAGACACATAGGTTGGGTTAGTGTATCCCATGGCTGGGAGGGGGGTGAGCTGGTAGAGCCCTGCTCTGGGTGAGGGCGGCTGTGTACTTTCTAGAGCTGTTGGCTGAACTACACTCGGGCGGGCTGCTGGCACACTGGGGCTTGCACTCGTCATTGTCCTCTACCTCCTCTACCATTTTCCACAACTCTAAAATCTCTTTTCTCTTCTGAAGCTTTCTACCTTTGTATTTGGATGCTAAGAACGGGTTGTAGGTCAAAGGATCGACAACCAAAGGGTCGAATGGTCAAAGGATCGACACCAAAGGACTGAAACCCAAAGGATCGAATTTTTTTTTTTTGGGGGGGTCCCCCCCTAACCCCTGTTTTTGTGGTAAAAAACACTTTTTTCCCTAAACGAAAACCCCCCAAAAAATATATAATTTAAAAAAAAAATCGATCCTTTGGTTTTCAGTCCTTTGGTGTCGATCCTTTGACCATTCGACCCTTTTTTTTCGATCCTTTGACCGGACACCCTAAGAACGTGGACATATGTTCCAATATCCCTCTATCGTTCCTGCCCAGCTCTGGCCATGGGCGGGACATTCCCCCCTTGTCTCCGCAACCCACTGTCTGATATATTTTTCAATCTTATTTTTATACAATGGCAATGCACTGCACATGTATTCCAACGGAGTGCCCACACCCATATTGACAGTCCTTATATTCTCGCAAATATTACAGCATATACAAAAAATACAATTTGTCGCATGTATTCCTACCTGTCCTTCACATTCCTTCCCCGTTGCCCCTTATTCACACTTCCTCTACGCAACCACACACATACGCATGCCCTACACTTGCACTACTTTTTTGACAGGCCCTCCATCGGCCCCCACATGATACACAACAAAGTTAAAACACTAAGGGCCTCATTATAACATGTGCAGAATGGGTTTAACAGCGCTGGTAATGGTGCCGGCGCCGTTAAACCCACTCCACACTATTATGAGGTCCCCTCGCGGGACCCGCTCTGGATGTCTGGTTTTTCCAGACGTCCATAGCGGGTCCCACGTTGGGACCAGGGAGCTAACAACGGGCCCATTTGTAATGGGCCCGTTGTTAGCTACCTCCCCATTCCCATTGAGCCCTATGAGGGCTCGAATGGGAATGGGGAAGGACCGGGCCTGGGTTCCCTGAAGGAGGAAATACCGGGCCCTCCATACTCGGGATGGCCCGGTATTTCCCCATTCAGGGAACCCGGACACAATTTTGGAGGCAGCCATGCCCTTATTAAGGGCATGGCTGCCTCCAAAGTCGTAATGAGGCCCTAAAACAATAAGCTAAAATAATAAATGAAAATAATAACCACTACTTCTTCTCATTCCCCACGCGGAATATATTGGTCACCGGAATCTGAGCTCTCTAACTATATGGAGCCCCGACTTTATTTCCTCTTTTCACTTACGGGAAGTATAGCTCAGTGGCAACGTGCTTGTCTTGGAAGCAAGCAAGACGGCGCAGAGCAGCACAGGTTTGAATCCTGGGTCCGCGCTTAGAAACCTCTTCAATATTAAGTTCGTTATAAAAAAAACAATTATAATTATACATAAAATATGGCGTCATCTTCTTCCCTAGCTCAGAAAGGGTACCACACTTCTCTGTTTCTTTCTGTTCTCACATAATAATAATAAAAATGATTAAAACTGCCACATGTTCTTGACACACTACTCTGCTCCACTCCACACCAATCTACCACAAGCTCTCACTTCTTCCTCTCCACACTCACCATTTTCTGCACAACATCGTCCCTCTTAACACATACCCTCGTTGTTGTCACCCAAAAGAGATGTACTTACATCTGCAAGCTGTTCTTGCTGGTCCTGCTGGTCTCAGGCCCCAACTGACTTGATCTGACCTTCCTTACACGACAGACAAGACCACAGTGCAAGTGTGCAGCCTGCCAGGTGCTTGGGGGAACCTGCCACTCTGCCATTTTGCAGCGTTGAAGCTACTGCAAGTCTGTGGGCATAGGAATTGAGTATTGGACGCCCCTTTCCTTTTTCTTTCCTTTTCTTGTATGTCGGTGCATACTCTTTGTTCCCGCTGCTGAGCACTTGTTTCCCCTGATTGGATTTCCTTATTTCAGCTACAAAAAGGAAAAGCCTGCGTGGCTAAGGGTAAGTGGCTCTTCGGGGTGGCGTGGGTCAGGATGCATCACTGCCCCGTAACACGTGAGTTAAACTTCTGGCTGCACTGAATCTCTGCTCTGAGAGGAGCTGAGACCTGTTCTCGCCGCAAGAATAAGGCAAATATAAACTGACCTAATTCATCACCAACATATCCTGCAATAATTGGCAACCGTTTGTGACCTATTTGTACTCAATTGTGTGCACGACTGTGTAGATAATTGTGTAGTGCTACCAGTGATGTCATCAGAGTATTGAGATGGACTAAGGCAGCCTCTCGAGCCGCCGGGCTTTTTTTGCTTCATGGTCGGCCCAGGCGACCCTTCATTTGTGCTGGTTGTGCTGTTGTGTTGGCTATTTAATGACCTTCTATAACTTGGCCTTCGTTTTTTACTGCAAGCGCAGAAACGAGCTGATTTATTAGTCACGTGGAGAGTGACTTTCTGATTCCCTAATTCCATTAACTGCCGCTGAACTGGAGACTTCCAGCCCTTCAAGATGAGTAGCAATACCCTGGAGATGGATGGGGATGCAGATTTTATTCATACATCAATAATCAAGACGACACAAATAGTTTGGCAAAGATCGTCTGTTTTAATGTCAAGTATCTAAAACAGGGAGTACAACAAACATCAGAAATCGCTCGATACTTTGACTCTAACTCATTTAAGAAAAAACTGCATTTTTATAGATAAAATGTGTCATCACTGACGTATAACCTACATGTTTCCAACGTCATCCTACGTAGCAAACTACACAAACCTAACAGGAGGTGGGATTGGTTCTAAGTGAATAACTAAGCATAGATTCCATATCTGTATAGAGTAACGGAGAGAAATAATTGGATAGTTAACATCATGTGGGGCAAGTAAGCCCTCCCTAAAAAATGGCCACTGTGAACGTCACTAATTGTACAATGTCCTATTGGCTACACAAGCTATAGGACCCCCAACTACGTGATCCCCTACAATTGGTTGGCTTCTAACCCCCGTCAGTACCTTTCCACCTACGTTAGCAGCACGCAGACAGAACAACCAGGTGCGGGTGTGCTCGTCTTAACACCAGCTTCCCACCAATTAAAAATATCATCCAGCATCACCTCAGTGGTCCAGTGTCAATTAGTGCTTTGAAATTGACCTTGAGTTTATACTGTTCTCTGAGAATTTTTAAGGAGTATGGGCTCTAGTCGGCTTCCGTGCGTAGGTGTGATCATCTCGTCGTCCAACTTCCTTCCATCATGTGACTGGACAACATGAAGTTGAGCCTTTTTGTGTATTTGATTTTATTTTCAGTAGTCCTGTAACGTCTTTTGTTTTTGCTTGACCTCTCTGAACAGGAGCTTCTGTTCTTTCACGTTAATTGTATCCAATGTCAGCGAAATTAAGTGCGATAAAACCTTGGATTTCTTGGCTCAGTCAACTCCTTAGCTGAGCTTTTATTATGTTTAATTCAATTGCTTTTCTTGACTGCGACACTGAAATTAGGCCTTCTTGCTTTGTTCAGTACTGCTTTATACGTAGTGGAAACATTCATCCTTTCTTAGTCCATATGTATCTATAAGATATATATGTGTATATATATTTTGGCATTTGCCGCGGTCTAACTATTGAAAGGCATGTGGCTAGCTTCATGATTGCTTTGCTGCTTGCGTTTCATTGTGTCTGTACACATTTAAACTAAGTATCTTCATCAGGTTTGTGGCATAAGTCTCTTCATCTTGATCGCAAGATGTCACTTATCCTTGGTACTTTGTTCTTGTTATAAATCGTCTGCCTCTCTGGTCCAGTTATCTTTCTATATGGGTGTCTATTCAACTTTGTATGACGTCACCATTCATCTTTGCCATTTAGTTTCTCTGCTTCTTCAGGAATCTCGTTCAAATGGTCATCGTATCGTCTTGTATGCAGCTATGGTTTCCTTAATGGGTACTTCACCTCCCATATTCTCTTAGGTATAGGTATTCTTATAGGTACTGCACAAAGTCCATGCTCTTCTCTCTGCTGGTTTACCTGTTCAGTATATGTCACATACTTGGGTTCATACGTTTCAGGTAATGTAGGCGGGGCAGTTGGAGTGGGGGTACTTGGCTCCTCCTCTACACTGCTCTCTCTCTGTACAACAATTATTGGTAACTATGGCTAAAAGAAAAGCATAAATTCTGATCGCTCCTGATACCAGACAATGTAAAATGTCCTGAATGTTAAAACCAATCAAGGATGTAAATAGTTTAATTATGGACATCAAAGGACTCCTAAGAGACCTTGATGAAATAGCACACCCCGAACCCCCCGAACCCCCCAAACGTATAACAGCTGTCCCTCTAACTGCGTGGCAACTAATGAAACCACAGACCTGGATATTGTCCTGTATGTTGTGCCCACTGCACAATAACCTATATTTAGTAGGACCAGCAGCTGTGTGCCTAAGAAAGATCCTTTTCTCCTGTACCTGGGAAGAGGTTGGATTCAACCCCCTCCTACCTCATGACAAAGATACGTGACTTTCCCTTGAGCTATCTGGCACTTGGTGGCATTGATAGTGAGGTTAGCCCTTTTCAAGGCCTGCAACACCTTATCCAAGTGAGTCAGATGCTTTTCCCAGGTGGAACTGTAGACAGAAATGTCGTCTCAGTAGGTCACACAAAAGGCCTCCAGCCCACTGAGCGCATGGTGGACTAATCTTTGGAAGGTGGCAGGTGCATTTTTCAACCCAAAAGGCATGTCTCTAAACTGGTAGAGTCCCTCAGGTGTTGAGAATGCAGTCTTTTCCTTTGCATGGTCTGTCAGAGCTATTTGCCAAAAGCCTGAGGTAAGGTCAAAGGTTCTCACAAATTTGGCAGCAACTATGGTATCCACAAGCTCATCAGCCCTGGGCAATGGGTAAGCGTCAGTTTTGGTGATGGCATTGACCACTCTGTAGTCCACACTGAACCGCCAATCCTTGGTACCTGCCTGGGAACTTGCCTTGGGGACAAGGACCACTGGACTGGACTAGGGACTGGTTGTGGGCTCAATAACACCCAGATCCAACATCTTGACGACCTGAGCCTGGATGTGGTTCTTTACAGTGTCTGACATCCTGTAGCATCTGCTTTTGACAGGTACGCTGTCATCAGTGTCAATTTTGTGCCTGCACCACAGGGTGAGGCCTGGTGTCAGTGAGAACAGAGGGGCATACTGTCGGACCAAAGCCCTGCAGGCCCTCTGCTGCTCTGGTGTCAGATCTGGAGAGAGATGCACTCCCTCCACTGAGCCATCCTGAGGGTTGCTATGCAGAAAATCAGGTAGGGGCTCACTTTCATCCTCGTCTTGCTCTGAGGCTAGCAAGAGACATGAGACTTCTGCTCGCCTATGGAAAGGCTTGAGCCTGTTGACGTGGAATGCCTGAGGGGCTACCCCAGGGACTCCCATGTCAACCAGATAATTGACTTTGCCCATCTTGGAGATTAACCGGAAGGGTCCAGTCCACTTATCTACCAAAGTTCTAGGCTTGGTAGGCTCCATCACAAGGATCTCCTGTCCTGGAGTCCAATCCACTTGTGATGCTTTAAGGTAATGCCAATATTTAATCAATTCCTGGCTTGCCTTAAGGTTCGCTGTCACCTGGCCCATCATCTGTGTCATCCTGCGTCTGAGACCTAACACATAGTTCACCCACTTGCTTGGCAGGACCTGGAGGGGTGGCTTCCTAACCTTCTCTGATCAAGGCAAGAGGCCCTCTCACAGGATGTCCAAAGAGCAACTCAAAGGGGCTGAAACCAACACCCTCTTGAGGTACCTCTCTGTATCGAACAGCAGGCATGGCAGGAGGAGATCCCATTTCCTCCTTAGGGGCTCTTCCAAAGCACCCAGCATGCATTTGAGAGTTTTGTTAAATCTCTCAACCAGACCATTGGTCTGGGGATGGTAGGAGGTGGAGAACTTGTAGGTTACTCCGCACTCTTTCCACATCGTTTTCATGTAACTCGACATGAAGTTGGTACCTCTGTCAGACACAACCTCCTTACAGAATCCAAACCTGGTAAAAATGCCCAGGAGCGCCCTGGTAACCACCTCGGCAGTAACAGGCTGAAGGGGTATAGCCTCAGGGTACCTGCTGGCATGATCTACCAAGACCAGGATGAATCGATGTCTACCTGAAGTAGGAGGGCCAAGGGGACCAACAATGTAGATGCCCACCCTCTCAAATGGTGTGCCAACCACTGGCAACGGCTGCAGTGGGGCAATGACACTGCCTCCAGTCTTGCCAGATAACTGACAAGTGGGGCAGGTCCTGCAGTGGGACTTCACGTCTACTCCCATCTGGGGCCAGTAGAAATGTGCAGAGAGCCTTTTCTTTGATTTCTTGGTCCCAAGATGACCAGCCAATGGCAGCTCATGTGCCAACTGCAGTAGGAAGGGCCTGTAAACCTGGGGTACCACCAACCTCTTGAGGGCACCAGGTTGAGGCTTAGTGGGCTTACTACAAAGGAGCTCATCCTCCCAGTAAATCCAGAAAGACTTAGGCACTTTTCCCTGTGCCTGGGCCAGTGCCTGTTTCCTGAGAGAGATAGATAGAGAGAGAGAGAGAGAGAGAGAGAGAGAGAGAGAGAGGGGGGGGGAGAGTGAGAGAGAGAGGCACTCTCTCTGATCCTTACAGAAGTCTCCCCTAGAGTGCCCCCCTCAGCCAGCAGGCATTGAAGGTCGGGGTGATCCTCTGGGTGGAGCACCTCTCCCCCAGGAGGGCCTTTTCTGGCTCTTCTCCCTCAGGAGTTGAGTCTGGGTTTACCACTGGACCCAGCCCGTCCAGAGAATGAGTCCCAGTGGGTGCTGCTGAAGCAGCAGGAAGAGAAGGGGCCCCCTTCCCAGAGGTGCCCTTCTTACTCTTCCTTCTTCTTGCCTTGGGTCGCCCCTTTGGCTTGGGTACCTGACTGGCAATCAGACACGGTGGTACCTGTGACCTAGAGTCTGCAGCAGCAGTCAGGGGAAGATCATCAGAGATCAACCCCAACTCCACTAGATAATTGCCTAACAAAATGTTAGCAGGTATGTTGACCTGAACCAGGACAGGAAGCTTTGCTGTCTGGTCTCCAATCATAATGTTGACCAAGGCTACAGGAGATAATTTGGGAGGCCCACCAGCTAACCTGGTAGTTCTCAGAGGTGCACCAACATACTCCTCTGGCTTGAGCAGGGTCCTGTCCACCACTGTCATGCTTGCCCCAGTGTATCTCAAACCAGTAGAAGGTTGGCCATGCAGGAGGAGACTTCTCAAAAACCTACGGGTGTTCTGTGGGATTGTAGCCAGTACTTCTGTGTACTGGTTCCAGGCCCCAAGAGACACTAGGGAAATCTCTACAGGAGCACCAAATGTGATTCCCGTAGAGGAGGGAAGGACAGTGGCCTCCACCTCAGGCATGGGGTAACGGTAGGTCAGGCTGACAGCCTGGACTCCAAGTGCCTTATCTTTACACTTGGGGTCACCCTTCTTGTGGTCCAGAGCCCCACAGTCCCAACAAGTGCCAGAAATGCAGGGTACAGTACTGGAGACACTGGGAGCCTGCTTTGCAGCAGCAGGACCACTACTCTTACTCCCACCCACATAGGACTTATCCCCACTAGATGTATGGGTCTTAGGAGAGGAAGGTTTTGGTTTACCCGACTGTGACTGTTTCTGGGACTCCTCAGACTTCTGAGAGGCCCCCTTTTCTTTGTCCTTGTCCTTCCCACTGGGTTCCTTAGGGGACACCCGTTGGGAGACCCACTTGTCAGCCAGCCTGGCCAGCTTAAAGGGATCTAAAATGTTCTGGTCTGCAACATACTGACGCAGGTCTGGTAAACAGGTTTCAGAAAAATGCTCAAAAAACAAAAGGTGGGCCAATTCAACAAACGTTTTCACTTTGTAACCATCAATCCACCCCATCATGATCATATGTGTGCAGCACTCACCCAGTCAACCCAATACACATTCTCTCTTTTCTTATATTCCCTGAACCTTTGAAGGTATTGGGTAGGCGTCTTGCAAAACTTGGCAATCAAAGCAGATGTCATGCACTCATACTGACCCCTTTCTTCCACACTCAGTTTCAGAATACAATCATACCCAGTCTGAGGCACTCTGCTTAACAAACACTTAGCCCAATCTCATTTATCAACATCATGGATTCCACAAGCCATTTCAAACGCTTCAATCCATTGTAGAATATCAGAACCCTTCTTATACACGCCAACCAATCTCTCATAAACCTGGTGGCAGGGGACCTGACACTCTCAACTGGATTCGCTGAAGTCTCCACTCTAGCTTTCTCTAGCTGGATTGTCTGACATTCAGTGTCCTTGTCTTGGAGTTCAAGATCCCTATTCTTGAGAATCAACTGCTGTGCCAACTCCTCTTTCTTAAGTTCAGCTTCTGTTTCCAACTTTTTATATTCAAAGGCCAATTTCATCCTCAATAATTCAAGCTCCAAGGGATTCCCTGAAGAAACTGTGCTGGGGTTCGGAATAGAGGCAGCAGGAGTGGTGGCACTCCCAGAAACAGATTCAGTAACAACCCCATGGGCAGGGGCCTCAATGGTTGCATCCCCCCTTCATCAATAGCTTAACAATCAGTCTGGTAGTCCACCAGGGCAGCTATGAGCTCAGCCCTAGACGTATCCCCAAAGTCTAACTCCCTGGCTTCACAAGCACTCTGGAGAAGCTCATCCTAGTCAATTTACCATTTGCATAGAATCCATTGCTTGTAATGTAGTTATCTAGTACACAACTAAACATCAATTTAACAAAGTGTAGATATTTTGTAAGTGGCAAGGTTACACACTGATTCTTAAAACCATAAGCATCCCACCACTACCACCAGTGTAAAGACTGGAGGGGTATCTGTACTCCTGCTCTCTATATGGCAGAGTCAAAGCACAGGGCACCCCAGCCAAGATTCTCTATCTGGTAAAACGTGGGCAAGCAATCAAGGCTTAGCTCTCAGGAGGTGATTCAGGCTGGTTCCTAAGTACAATGTAGTCCCCAAGCACCCACAAAGGAATGTCCACACACTATGTTAGTGAAAACACAGTCTTTATATACATAGGGTTCAAGGTTATGTACACAATCACAATAACACAATTTGTACTCTGGCAATGCTATAATGGCAAATATATACAGGTCTATGTGGTACCACTCTTAACTGAAATGCATCAACTGCTAACAGCTCAAATGACATACGAATCCGATTGTAAGAGGAATCCACGATAGACCACAGAAAGAAAGCAAGTTAAATTAAGCAATGGCAGAACACAGACTCCCATTACCTAGAGACCGTTCTGTGTGAGGATCCCCCCACATGGGCAACCTGTAATTAAAGAGTATTGACAAGCCCAGTCCAGTTATGCTCAATATAGTCTTGATTCCTTCTAAAAGGTTCCACAACCCCAATGTACCTGGTTTCGTAGAGTTCTTCGGTGAGTAGTCGATGGGCCCTTCTTGAGTGAACTCCCTTTAAGGCAGAAGCCATGGGTCGTCGAGATTCCAAGTGAAGAAAAGGTGAACGCTGTTGTCGGGGAAGCAGCTTCGATCCTTGTGCTGCTCGTTGATGAATGCTTGTGAATGTCCTGTGAAGATGAGGCGTCCGATACACCTCAAGGACAATAGTTTGTTGCCGCAAAGAGTCAATGAAGAACTTTGGCCCAGCAAGGGCGTCGGTTCATCGGCGTCGGCCATTGGCTATCGGGATGTGACCACAGCTGGCTGTCGGATCTTCAGTGGTGTCTCTGAGGTCTTCGGGTGGTGGGAAACCCACCGGTGGATTCTCCTCGGTCGTCGTCGACCTTGACTTTCTCCAGCCAGACAAAGCGGTCGATGATGATGAGCAAGGGAGTCCTTGAATCAAATGTCTTAGGAAAAGGTGGAGCGTAGCAGCACCATTCGTTGAGCAGCACGACGTAATGGTGTCCCCGCGTCTGGGCAACTCACTTTGACGGGCTTCCAGCGGTTATAGCAAACCTGCAAACCCTGGTCAACAACGATGGACTTGGATGTCCGGGTGCTTCACTTCGGATTCCGCGGCAGTCCCCTTCTCCGGTCGGCAGCCTTTTGAGGGTCTGACTTCCAGGGAGCTTTGGCAAAGATCAGCTGGTGCACGATGGTCCCTCGTAGCTCGGGAAGAGGTCTCCTAGCCAGGTCCTCTCTTGGATCAGTTTCTTGAAGGCACAGCAGCTTTCAGATTGCGTCAAAGGGAAACAGCAGTTAACATTCTTCTTCTGGCTCGGCTTTGGAAGTAAGCATTAAGTAATGACTTCAGCTTCTGAACGATTTCCATCAGTGAGAGGTCCCCAGATATAATGTTTGATCTCTCATTCATTCTGCTGGGTCACACTCAGGCAACCAATCATTCAATAGTGCATTCATGCAGTCAGGCAGCCAATCAGGCTCACAGTGCATTCCAGCCATTCTTCTCCATCCAGACACTTACAACACGGAATGTGGATTCGGACAAGCACCCAGCCATTCAGCACTCTACGCTGCATTCATACTAGTTTCGGGCAGGGCTGTCTCAGTCATTGGCCCTCATTAGGACCCTGGCGGATTTTTTCCGCCATCGACGGACTTTTCCGCCATGGCGTAAAGTCCGTTTACGCCATGGCGGATGGTGGACTTACCGCCCCATTCCGAGGTCGGCGGGGCGGTAAGTCCCCATTGACCCATTTACCCTTCCCCATTCCCATTTCGGCCCCATAGGGTATAATGGGAGTGGGGAAGGAGTTAATTACGCCACCGTAAATTACGGTGGCGTAATTAACACCAAGGTCCCATAGCGCCATGGATTTCTACGCCCGCAAAAAGCGGGCGGAAAAATGACCATGGCGCTCTGGGAACTCGGAATTGGCGGTAAGGGGTCGGCGCAGCTAACGCTAGCGTAAACCCCTTACCGCCAGGGTCCTAATGAGGCCCATTGTGTCAAACACCAGATACTAGACACCCATAACATAAAATGCGTATTCGTCACACACTCCATTCACCCAGGTCCCATCCCATGGGCGTACCCACAACATACAGTCATTGAGAAGACTCCAGACAGTCTGGCCTGGACTTCCCCACAATATCATATATGACACTTTGACCCAACAGCCAGTCAGGGGGAAGGGACAGAGTCAGGGCTTACTGGGACTTCGGGAAAACAAGGTAACAGGCGATAGAAAGCAAGAGGCCACAGGGGCCATCTTATTTCCTATCAGGAATCAACTGATTCCAATGGCAGGGTGTGGGTATCCCAAAATGGAGGATACTCAGAGCACCTGTCAAATTCGGCATTGGGCTGCCACCAGCCCATACCCAGCTCTCTGGGCCACACACAGGTGCCAGAAAACATACACTAGGATTACAGGGTTGTACCCCCACCCATGGGTGCCATAAGGGTATCCCAACGGTCTGTTCATTGCAACCAAAAAGAGGAAGAGCCGGAACACCATGAGTCCCACATGAACTCCTGTGCGGAAAACAAGACAGAACAGACATGATAAAGGCATAAAGGACAAGGATACGGAGGCCCTAACCCTCCAATGCATTTCCAGCATCACATTAACCAGCATCGATGTTTGCTCCATTTCCATTGTTGAGCTAGCATCCAGGTCAGCCATGTTAATATCAATCTCAGAGAAATCCATGCCTGCTCTTTGGGTATGACACTACACCCTCTTCCGTGGCTCCCCAGTAGCCCTCTACACACAGTTCTCAGCATAGTACCGGACAATTGAGCGCTCCACCGCTGCCAAATCGGACCTATCCAAGTAACCACCTACAGCTGCCACCAGAACTGCAGGGTCCTGCTCCACAATGGGCTGCACATTATCTTGCTCAACTGTTGAGGGAGGCACTGTTGCAACATTGCCCAAATGAGCAGAGCCACAGTCATTCCCTTGGTTATGTGTCAGATCAGTCACCATGTTTAGTTGCGCTTCGGGGGTTAGAATTAAACATAGTAGGTTCCCTGTTGGTGCTTCCTTCCTTATAGATAGGGGCTGCACTCTATTCTCACTCATCACCACCTCATCCATGCCGTACCTCTCTCTTGGGGCTGAGCTGACACCTTCAGTGCCTTCAACAACCTATGCTAACCGATTAGGCATTCCTAAAGCAGGATTATCCGTCATCTCAACCATCTCAACCATCTCAGCCACCTCCTGCGCCACTGCTGCAGTGGACTGGCAGAGGGCATGGCCCATGGCCTTCTTGCTTCTGGCCACACAGTCAATCGTGGCTTGCCTAGGTAGCGTGCATACCTCAGCGACTTTCATGTCGGATTAGATAGCTAAAATGCCGCCCTTTTTTTGTGACAGTCTTCCGTGCACAAAGGTTCACCACCATAATGCTGCACTTCAGTTTTGGTATATTATTATGTATCTTATGTTTATTATATTTTGTGTTGCACTTACGTTGAATGTCAGTTGTTAGATGTCAAGCCGTATCCCCCTTGGTGTCAGCAATAGGAGATGCTTTTAAAACAGCATAAGCAGCAATTATTTCTTGTGGCAGTTTCCTCTGATCAAGTCTAGTTACTAGTTACTGGTTACTAACCAGCACAAACACCACCAGCACACAGGGCAGATCCTCCAGTCACGAGCAGGGCAAGATAGGGAAAATAGGTAGGGCATGGCAGTGCAGGGAGGGAGGACAGCAGGGTTACAATACTGCCAATGTGTAAAAAGATAAAAATATTGACAGAAGAGGAGAGCACAAAGCAATAGGACAGTAAAAAGCAGTAAAAAAAGCAAGGTCAACTGCTCAATTAAGTTGAGGACTGCTGCCACTGTGGGAGACAGACAATACAGCCTGAATTTTTCAGGGTCCGGTTTGCACTCACTGAAAATCACCAGCAATCTGAGGATCAGCCTCCACCCGAGCCCCTTAGCACAGCAGTCACAGCAGACGGCCACCTGACACCCCACACGGCTCGCATGGCTCTTATGCGCTCTACTCTGTGCTTCATGGGCTTCGGGGCTAGCAGGGCCTGTTGTATCCCACCCTCACTCAGTTGTAAATGCCGCTCCGGCAAGCACCACACAGCTCCTGTTGGTGTGTGTGTCCTCGATGTCCTCAGCTTCCTCTGCTACTTCAATAGAGGAAAGGATCTAAGGACCACGGACAAGACATTGAGACTGTCAAGCCGCATTGCAACAGCTACAGGCAACGACCTACGTGCTGTAAGCAGCCACTTCCGACAGTTCAGAATCAATTTAATTGAGTATCAGTGTTAGATATGTTATTTGTATTGAGCCAACTGATTTGAATAGAGGATTTTGCAAAGCCTTTAGAACCAGTGAAAGCTCTTGAGTAATTAAGTGACTAGAATCTCCATTTCTGGGCTTTCAATCCATGGCTCCCTAAAGGATCTTTATGCCTCCCACTGAGCACTTAGAGAAGAAACTGCTAAGCGTACTGCCAAGCCATCTTGTAGGAATTGTCATACAGCTGGAATCCCACGCTGGGGAGCCGGTACTGAATTTCTGTCAACAAGATCAAGAAATTCTACCAGTGCCTCTTCTATTCTTTAAACATTGCTAGCCTCCTAGATTGTTGAACGGCATGTGCAATTCGTGGCATCAATCCCTGAAGCCCCTGCCTCACAATGTCATCTCTTTTAGCAGGTTCCCGTCCACCAGAACACTGCACTGGCCCCCCATCTCTTGCCTCCCCAGAGCCATGCGCAACAACTAGAGTGATCAATGAAATGAAGATTGCCCAATCAACAGACAGGTTGAAGGATATTACCCACGCGGAATGTATGCACCAAGAAAAACCGAAGCAGGTAAAGCATTAAAACCTAAGCATCACCCTAAATTGCCCAACTGCACAACCAGGGCCAATCAGTCGAGCACCACTTCCTCTTTTTATTTTAACACCACTGCATACCCATTCAGCAGCCGACCACACAACAGGTCCTCACAACTGCCACAACTAACCCGAACGAGTAACCAGGAACACACTAGGTACAACCAACCCTCTGCCACCAAACCCGCAGGGGAGGTCAGTCACCAAACCCGCAGGGGAAGTCAGCATCGAGGCCCGGAGAGGAGGCAAGATTGACCGACGAACCACAATGAAGAACTTTGGTAGCTACCATCGAGCGGCAAACAAAGACTCATGCCAGAGGCATCGTCAAACCGACCAACTTACTAACCCATTTCCCTCCTTCCTGCTCCTCTAACATAACTAACACCACTACATATGACATGGGGCTAGCCAGGGACGTCATTTGGGGGTCGCCAGAGGTCGCAACTGCGACCTCTGTGGTCTCCCTTGCGACCTCTATAAAAACATTTTTTTTAAAAGGATTTTTTTTTTGTAATGCAAGCTCCTGGGTTGTGGCCAGCACCATGTGGCTCTTTAATTCTGGACTGGCTGGCTTTCTTGTTCAGGCCCCTTAAACAAAGAATAAAAATAAGAACAGGAGTGCCACAAGTCTAACACTCAGCACTGACCCCAAAAAAGAAAGAGTAGGAATGGCAAATAATGTGTCTTTCTGGAATTCTATACAATAATTGCTAGACTCATTAAAGGTTTATTTCAGGCACACTTCAGGGGGTGAGTCACTGATTTAGTCTGCTCTTAAATGCCTCAACTCAGCCTTTCATCCTTCTGAGGTCGATAAATGGGTACCAACACAGGTTGGGTGATATTGGGTGTATATTTCTTCTATGTAAAGCGCTTAAGCGTAAGTGCTATATAGTACACATCATTATCATTTGGTCATGGACGTCTGCTTGAATTCACAGTAATTTGGTAATATGGGCCTATACACACTGATTTTAATGATACATATAGCAATCCATGCTTGTATGAAATGTACATCACATTATAGTGATATCGTAACTATATTTTTCGTAGTGTACAATGCTATGTGATGCCACTTCCTGTTTTGTCAACGGGTGAAAGGTCGTGTTCCATCGCTTCCCGTGATATCACTTCGGGGTGGGGTCAAATGACATCACTTCCTGTGATATCATCAGGGGTCAAGGGTCGTGTGATGTCACTTCCGCTACCCCAGACATTTTGGTGAAATGACATCCCCGGGGCTAGCCACACTTCACATAAATACACAGATAAGTAAATCTAATGCTCACACCCTAACAACCATCTCAGACTCTGAAAACAACACTAGAGGGAACACCCCGGCACATAGTCGATAATCCCATCAACTCTACACACATGCACACCGACATTATATATTGAAACACCTAACAACAATCCGTGACTCTGGACCCCTTATGGATACAACTAACCCACCCAACACAAACACTATCACACCACCGAAGCACTGAGTCCTACCCATACGGTTACACCACACAGGGCCTCCCAAACCAACTCTGACATGTAAGACAATGCTCACAGATGCCAGTTCCTCCTGGTTCTGAACCTATCCTATCATCCTATCCCCACTAACGCACCCGACCCTCTTCTCTTGCAGAGCCACGTGAGCCCCGGGAGACTGCCCTTGGGTGGTAGCGGTGCGCAGTATAAATCAGCACAACATAACAGAACATCATTTACCATTGTAGCTTGCTTTTCAATGCGGCTGTTATTGTGATCCGGGTCTTGAAATTCTGAGATGCAGTCATCTCCTGATGAAATGAGTGGGCAATTACGGGATGCACATGAAGTCTTGCACACAGTTTCAGAAATGCACACACTGCCATGTGGCCCTGAATCTGAAACATTTATCTGACTAATGCATGATTCTTCCTCAGTAGCTTTCCCAATAATGTTTGTAGTCTGCTGGTTAGGTCTCCTGGGCGCAATCTACTATCAACTATCTGAAAATGTGCTACCATAAATCATAGGTGCCGTGATGGGCATGGATGAGAATAATTCAAATCAACTAAAAGAAAAAGGACTCACAGACCTTGCAGATTGTCTTCGTAGTTGGGTCACAGGTGTTGTCAGGAGTAACCGGTTACCTGGGTATGGGAAAGCTTATATATCCCTTTAAGTGGATTGATGCTACCTCCAGTGCTAGCACGATTGTGAAGAACCTTGTTGCTGTTTTTAGACTGAAGGGGAGAGCATTCCTTCAAACTTCTGATGCTGCTGCCTGATTCGAACGTGAAAGTTCTCATCGTGCATTTCTCTGGAGGCTAGGAAATCCGCCATTGAGATCAGAGGGATAGTCAGGTACAACATCTTAAAGGGATGCTGCATGCTGGTTAGGAAGCTTCAAGTCGAGAACCAGCCTGAGTTTGCTAACCGTTTTGGCACTAGAAACACGATCGAATAAAATCCCAAGCCTCTGCATCCTTAGGCCTTTCTGCAAGGGTGTCCTTGATCCATAGACCCTTGCACCCCAGAATTAGGGCTCACGTTTTAGTCTTGCTTCTTGATAATAGAGTCAGAAACTAGGTTTATGGTTTGGGTTGAGAGGAAAACTCTATTCCAAAACCCCAACAGATGAAACGGTTGACCCAAGAATCAACATATATTTGTATCCATACATCTGCAAATCCCCTTAATCTGGCACACACTGGTTTTCTGAAGGTGTCAGAATTTTATTGGGCAAAACGTTTCCCCCATTGTTTTTTCTAAATGTTTGTGTTGTGCTGTATCCTACTTACTTAAATCTGCCTTTGTTGAATGCATACACCCTAGAGCTCCTGTTCAAACCTGAAATCTCAGAACTGGGTTTTGGGTGAGATTTTCTCTGTAGTTTGTCGGCAAGGGTGTCGGTTTTAAAAACTGTGTGTACCTTCATTTCCAAGAGGTCCCCACATAACTGCACCTTCAAAGTGGAGCTTCATTGCTGTGTTCTTTTGAGAGCGATCAATGTACCATCCCCTAATGTGCAGATGGTGTCTTCCAGAGAGAGCAGCACCCATGTCCAGGGCTGATGATCTTAAGGTTTGGGGTCTGAAGGCCCTGAACAAAAGACAGACCTTGCAGATTGCAGGCCAAGAAGGCCACGTTGGCAAGGTGTGCATTTTACACCATCCTAGGCTCAGCACTTCCTGATGTTTCATTTTTCCAGGATTGATGCACAGTCCTCTTCATCATCAATGGCCATAGCCCTTTTCGGAAGACCCCAAGTACTGTTTGTGCCACATTGGAGAGGTAAGTGCTAGCAGGGAGAGGAGGATGGAACCCTGCATTCACCTTCATACATTCTGAGTCCAACTTACCAACTGAATCTCTAACTGGCGCTGGTCCTGGAGCCTTTGATGAGCGATCTACCACACTTGACTAAAATGGAGTCAATCTGAACTGTCTCTGTAATGTACTTTCCCTCCTTTCAGTGGCTAATGTTTCAACATGAAACTAGGCAATGCAATGCGTTCTGGGTCCCTGCATTCTTTCCTCATTGTATCCTTGATATCTGAGATGAAGGATAGTCCCTCTTTTATCTTGTGCTGAAACTGTTTTGTCTTCGGGCTGCCTGAAGAACCCACACTATCTTGTTTGCTTTGAGACCTGTGTTAGAACTACTGACACTGCATCAATGTCCTAATGCCTTTTGAGTTGCTGCATTCTCTAGTGCATTCCGTTTCACTCCTGGACATAGTGGACGATAGCTCATAGAAGAGGAAGATGAGGATGTCTGTTTCTTTTCCTGCCCTTCTTATGTTTTATTTCATCTCTCCTTGGCCTGAACTACTTTTCTGAATATGTTCACCATTTTCTTTTTAAACATTCTTTAGAAGGCTAGCTTGTGCTCTCTCTGAACTTTCTCTTTTTAGTAGCTGAAGCAGAAGAGGAACTGGAGGAGTCAGAGGGAATCCATATATATGCTTTCTTTTCTCTGACTTGGTCCCTTTTGATCTCATTGTAGCTTTCAGACTTCCGCTGGGAATGCAACTGAATGCAAGATGGCAGCTCTCCTCGCAGCTTTCTTTGCTGATGCATCCTAATGCTTCTCCATTTGGTCAGCCGTCATGCCTGTCTCCCAACACACTGTTTCGGGGGCCCTTTGATCACTGCAGTGTTTATGCTTGGCAGTCCAGCACTTGATAGTATGTTTTGTTCACGTTTCTTTTCAATACATTGCCAGCCACTCCCCTATCTTGCTCGTGGAGATGTGTCTCACGGCATCTCTCGCCAAATTGTGCTTTCTCCTACAGACTCTTGTCCAGCAAGGGCTGTTGAGAAAATGGAGAGAATTGATCTGTTGCTCCTCAAAGCTGATCAGCAAGGAGATAACTATGTTGCAGAATTTAGCCGAGAGACACACGTAGGTCCTTGTCTGTAGGACAGGACATTTGGTAATTACTATGCGGGGATACTGGCGATATTACTGAGACAGGCTGCCATCTGTGAGGGATACATTCCTTGAGGTTTGCATCTGCCTCTGGAAACAAGATCTGCTAACCAGATCCCATTCCAATAATGCTCTGCACTGAAAAGTGTAGTGCAAACATGTGACTGCTGAGTCTATCTACTGACACCCCTCCGCAGCTTCTGACACGCCCTCAGTGGGGCTATCAGATGACTGTGCCATTGAAACTATTGCCTGTGCACCCCTGCCTTCAGGTCCAGAGTGCCCCCTTTCATTACAAATTATGCGTATTCTGTATCTTCCCTTACAGGGATGGGCTACAGTGATTTTTCATGAGTGTATTTTAATTTAAATAAAGGCTCTTATTTTGTATAGAGCTATGGTTGAACATTTTGTACCATTTGTACTGTTGTTTGGACTGCTTTTGTGCTCGCTCACATCCCTCCTGAAGAGTTTAGTCTGCCCTTGGCCCATGCTGCCACAAGAGGCGGAGGAGGTATACCTGTTGGGCTTCACCTGTTTCATTGTTATCACAATTATGATTGAGATCACTGCCGTTTTAGTATTAGTATGGGACTGAGTAGGAGATGTATTCATTACTCATACCCGATCTTCTGTGGGTCAGTAGCCATTTCATCACAGTTATACTCCCATAGAAAAGGGGGTAGGTCTGAATAATGTATAAAATAAAAGAAATTGAGCTCGAGGCGCTTCAAAGGTAAACCCTGGGACAAGGAAGAGTGACAGGAAGATAATGCAAGAAGCTCCCTAAATTATATGTTCTCTCCCTAAAAGCCTCCCCCCTTTCTTCCCTTAAACCACATTAGTTACTGGCATGCACCTACCAGCAATCATCTCTGCAATGTTACCTCAAAAAAGCATCCAAACGTTAACACTTCTGTCTCCTTTCTTAAAACATTTGTATGTGACTACTCCTTGCCAAAGAACTACTCTATATGTAATATTTAACTAAATTAGTGCACACCATAGTACCTTCTATATCATCAGCAGTCACACGAGAGTTCTGAAGGAGACTTTCTTTAATGCTCTTGGAAATTCACCTTGGTGAACTATAACAATGTGTATTTTGATGCCAGGCTTCCTTCTTATAAATGCTGTTATCATAGCTGTTGCCACTACTCCATTTAATAGTTCAAAACTTAAACTCTGAAGGAAGACGCGATAAGATGGCCCTGCTGCAGGATTCAAACTTGCGATGTGAAGCCGGCTTAACATGTGAGCGATCCAACCAAAGAACCAGCTCACTGATTTGTTGGGATGATTATTCTTTGTACACCAGTGTGTGCATAACAGAGGCCTGCTAACATATTTGCACTGGTTAAGTCAAAAGCGCCTAATATGGCTTTATGGACCTAGCCCAAGGGCCATACCAGCAGTTATGGCACCTGAAGCCCGAGTTTGACGAGGTATGAGGGTTCATAACGATGGTACGGCCCGCGGGAGAGGTCTATAAAGCTATTAGAACCCATGGCCAAACAAAAAAAGTTCATGTCATTATATATTTGTAATTATAATATTGTTTGGGGGAGGGGGGAACTTAAATATTCCATGTGGAATATTTCAGTTTTAAAAAACCATGACAAATAACATGACAAAAATATGTCAACCTTATTTATAGTAAATTATTCTTTCCACTAATTTAAATTAACAAACGAAAAAAGGACGGCATTTGTAGGAATGTTTTACTTCACATTGGGCCCCTGGTGGTGGGGCCAGTTCTTATAGCCAGCAAATTGACCAATGGGAAAGGGTTATTCACCCGCCCAGAATTCTAATACAATTTACGAAGTTTAGATTTCATGCAGGCACGAGGAAATACTGTGTAATATTGATGACTGGGTGGAGGACCCTCTTACTGTGTCAAGATATGAAAAAGCCATCTACAAAAACAGAGATGAAATTGACACGTTTTGGGACATTTGGAGCAGTTTTCTTGATGTCTTTGGATGAAACAGGACTTTAATTCCAAAAAATATGTCTCTAGCTTAGAATACTGCTGTTGGGTATAATTATTTATTATTTTATACAATGGTTTTGTGATTTTTTTGTGTCTGCTGCAATATTAATTTCAAATGTAATATTTTGGTTCTTGGCTTCAATTCTTTCTTTCTTTTTTCTTTTCTTCTTGTTCTTCTTCTTTTTCCTCCCTCATACATTTTTATTCTTTTTCTTGTATTTGTTATTTAGAACTAGTTAATGATGAATGTTTTAATATGTTTTGACTTTGAATGACTAAGTGTATATTTAATTGATTAACGCTATGTTATGTATCTTATTTGTTATTATGGAAATAAAAATATTGAAAATCGCAAATACTGCGACTATATCACTCAGGAGTGGTATCATGCATAATTTTAATTTCAAAACATTGAAGTAATCATCACTGGCACCTTGCAGAATTGAAATTGACCATATGTAAAAAGGGAAAATAGCTATTAACTTGACTCCTCTGGAGAATTGTAGGCAGCTGTTTTCCAATGAATCTTTGCCACTCTGCAGCAACTGTTTCTATGATGCAACAATATGTTAATGACTGGAAACCTAACATTGTTCAACTTGGGGCTTCCTGTCTGGAAAGAAACATAGGACTGTGTTGTATGACCGCCCTACAAAGTAGGTAAAACAATTAAACATCTGTCCACCCTGGAGTGGTGTACTGCCTGCTGTGCAGTGCAGTGATACAGTGTGCACTGTGTTTACTTTCAGACAGGACGCAGCATCAGCTGAACAATGTCAGGTCATCCAGTCATCAATCTATTCCTGTTACTTTGGAACAGTTGCTCGGAGTCTCAAAGATGCATTCTACAATGTCTGCTATCCCCCGCCCCCGCCACAGCTTCTCACAAAAGTCAATTGGAGGGTACATTTAGGGAGCAGGTGGTAACATGCAGTTTTCCGTCTCATCAACTGCAATTCTGCAATGTGCAATTTATGATTACTTCAATGATTGTAAGAGCACATGGTGCAGGATACCACACCTTTTAGCGCCTGGCAATGTTTGAATTAGGGGTTTCCAGAAACCCCTGCACAACAAAGAAACCTCGCCTAAAACATAACAGAACAATGATTTGTTGAAGTCAAACATCACTGTCACATAGTACACTTCGCCCAGGTTACTTTTTGTTATTCTTTCTTGTCAAGGTTGACACTTTTTGGTTTTGCAATTTTGGTCAATACATTATCTGTGATGCCAGATAATAGGGAGCAATTCACAGTGAATTGGGCAGCACTATGAAGAGCATCATATCCAATTCTTTAAAATATATTTAATGATGCATACCCCTGCCCTAATGAATTGCTAAGTAATTGTCAAGTATGCAGAATTATTAGTTATTCAGTAAATCGAGGGCCGGTAATGGCCCGCTGAGCAAGCTAAGCGCGCAAGCGAAGCAAGGGCGCGTATCATGGACCCGTCTATGCTTTTACTCGCAACGTCAACCTTTCAGCCAGATTCATATGGCCTTTAGCACCACAGCATTTAGGGTGCTAATGGTGCCCCTCCAAAAAGCTACAAAAGGATGCTTGCCCAGTCTCTTTGCAAGACATGAGGGGGAACACTTTGCAGATGGCATGCCTGTTCTGATCAGGCACAGGGGGATCCTCGGCATTTTCTCCAGATTGTGAGCACACCACATTCACAAATGCGAGGAAATACTAGTCTGGTTACTTTCCGACAATCAGCATTACTCTAAGTCCAAGTCTTCCTAGTCACAGTGTTTGACATCATAGTGGGAGGACTGTGACGAGGACGACACGCCTGGAGGTAGTGAACCCCGCAATGTCAATTTTGTGCAAGTGTACAATATGTGAAAAAGAGACATCTACATGTATGAGGAGCATGTTCCTTGTGATTTACTTACTGATGGTAAAATAACGAAGCAATCCATGCAAAATACATGCAGAAGTTTGGGTTGGTTTTGCCCCGCCCCCTCTCCCAGGATGGTAGAAACATTGAATAACTTTTGAATTTCAAATCGAGATTCTCCTTATACACAATATCCTAGGAATTCTTCAGAGTGATTCAAATACACCTCTCAAAATAAAAATGAAGTACCCACTCCGCCTGGCGAGACAACACGCCGATCGAAATAAGATTATCACTCATATTAATTCATAAGACTGTTGTATTCACCCCAGTCCTCTTCTGAAAGGCTGCCAGTTCTGCGTCATTATGTTTTACGCGGTGAACTTCCAGCCGCATAAGGAAATTGAGCGGCGCTGTATATTGCATGACTTCTTCCCCCACATTATTCAAGTCATTTCTCTTTGAAATTATGGAGCTCGTGTTCTAGAAACGTCTTAACTACACCGTAACACTGGCTCTAAATCCCGCCAGGGACCGTGTCCTCCATAGGCCTATTGCAGACAGAATATTGAGTTACAATATTGAATTTCCTTGAACCATTTATTTAAACTGCCGGACTGAAATGGTGCATGCAAAAGCAGCAGTGAACTGAAAAGTAATCATATGGAGATTGTCTTTTAAATGTTTCATTTATACAGCTTATTCTTTCTGAAGTCAAACTCGCTGCACTGCAGAGATATATCAGCCTTATAAAAATGACACTGCCTGATTGGTACAGCGGCTCCCTTGACATCCATGCTTTCAGTTTTGTTTGCCCAATTTACTTATCAAAACACCGCCGCCCCTCCATTTTGATTCACTTAACTATCAAGCAGACATGTTTTTTATTTTTCATGTTGTCAGTAGGGATTCAAAAACACTGAAAAGTGTTTGGCTTCAGAACCCATTCCAACTCCTTAGAAGCAGCTGTCATGCGTGTTTAGCACAGTGGCAGTTTTCTGCCATTCCTTCTTATCACAAGATTGATGGGCAATAGTCGCCTCTTACCTC
Source organism: Ambystoma mexicanum (assembly GCF_040938575.1). Taxonomy (NCBI): domain Eukaryota; kingdom Metazoa; phylum Chordata; class Amphibia; order Caudata; family Ambystomatidae; genus Ambystoma; species Ambystoma mexicanum. The sequence goes on along the minus strand of NC_090928.1, from coordinate 597,829,364 downwards.
ATTCAAATGCAGCAACTCACTGTGTATGTTTCAGAAGAGGTATCTGGTTCCCCTGCTTCTGTTCTTAACACTTGATATAACTAGCCATTTCCCGCTCATACCAGCTGCATTTAATGGCAATACAGGAAGCAAATGTCCCGTGACCCCGATGACATCACAAGAAGTGACATCTCAAATGTCAAAAAAACACAAAAATGAGCAACATTAATAAAGTAATTACTAAAACGGACAAAAGGCAGTTTCCGGTTCCAATCAAATATTAACTACTGTGGAGGCTCAATAAGCCAGGGGCTCACCCAGCGGGTCATAGGTCATTAGCACTGATTTCTTATAGCAGTGCAGCCTCGTGTGACCAGTTACTTGCAAACCCTCTTCCACACCTCCCATTTCCCCCTCTCTCTGTAGACCCAGTGTTGGGAACCCCACTCGCAGGCATGCTACGTATCCTCAGGATAAATCCCAGCGCTGGGGGACCAACGCTTTAGTAAATGGTTGATTATGAATGCATATAACATGACATTACATCATCGCGCCAGGTATAGTCATAATATGCTAAATCCAGCCTCACATTCGCAGGCACTGCCACATTATGGTCAGCACAGGTTTATATACCAGGGTAGTGCTATCCTATGCCATTTTCAATCTCCTACACCATGTAATACGCATCATATGCAAGGTAATTAATTAATGTTTTATAACGAATTTAATATTCGAACCTGTGTTGCTCTGCATTGTTTTGCCTCCAAGACAAGCACGTTGCCCATGAGCTATCCTCGAAGTCCAGTTACAGCCTCACAAGCCCAAGTGCTGCGATCATGGGCCAAAAGTAGCCTCAGCCGCCCAAGTACCGTCATCTTATGCCAGGCAAAGTCGGATATGCCAGTTATAGCATATAGGCTCACATGCACAGGTGTTTTCATCATAGGTCAAGTGTAGCGTCATTTAACCAGGCACAGCCTTTTGCCGCTGGGCCCGCACAGCAGTAGCAGATTTAAGACAAAGGGGCTCATAGCTAAATGTTAAAAAAGTGTCTGCAATGGACATGTTGGAGAGGTTTTGGGTACTACAGTGGTGCATTTTAGGGGTAAATGATTTCGTTTGTTTTTTACACTTCGTGCTGGACTGAATCACTTCTTGATTTCAATTTGAGCAGTTAAGGAAAATTAGGCTCTTGCTGATGATTTGCACATAATCACGCAATTTGGTAAAGAGGAGAAGGCGAGACTTGAGGCCACGTGTTCTGATTTCAGAGTCTCCAATTTACCCAGAGGACTACAGTTCCTGCCATCCTATCATTTTATGCCAATATACCAAGATTTCTGCATTGTGTTCCTTCATGAACGGAACCATTTGTTTGTGTTTAATGAGAACGAAAGAGCAAACCGCGCTGTGAGTAAATAGGAAATTATACTACAAGATCGTAATCAAAACTTGTTGGGTGATAACGAGTATGATTGATTCCATAGCACTTTCAAACATAATTTTCCCATGTGTGGCACTGTACATAACCTTTCGCAATGTTATCTAACTTAATGGTATTCAATTTATTTACACTGGAAAGATGAAATGCTCAATCAGCCCTGCTGGTATTCAAAGGTTTGATCAGCTGCTGGATGAGCACAATCACTGACTCCAAGCAATTAAGTTGATGAGCTATCGAAGATTCCTTTTTACTTACTGTGAAAAAAAACAAAGTTACAAGCAAACTGACATGAGCTGGGGTTCAATACATGACTCCAAACCCAGATTATCGAGCTCAGGAGACTTTATTGTACATCCAAAAAAAAGCTAAAGGGTCAAAGTAGAGCGAAAAACAAATTAGTGGGAAACTCAATTATAACGAGTAATCCAAGAATGCCAGAGGATCGTGGTCCATCAGTCCTTTGGGTTCTCTCTTAAACTCCACCAGTGGGTGGTTAGAAATGTCACTCACAGTCTCTAGGTCCAAAGTGTCCAGGCACTTATTTCTTGGCTCTCGTTGGAGAAGCCTCTTTCTTTCATCAAACCTTTTCAGATGTCATTATTTTCTGTAGTCGTTGCCAGAACCCCTCATGCTTCGGGTCATCTGGACTTGACCATCTGTCAGACACCTTAGAAACAGAGCCACGATCGTGGTGAAAAAAAGGAGACAAAAAAAAAGAAACCAAGAAATAAGTGATTGCCAAAACCAACCAGAAGAGTACAGAGTTTGAGTTGCAGAACGTGAAAGCACAGACAACAAATCAAAACCACTAAGGAACTGTCTTGATTGCCTCTGATTAGCCATGACATGAGCCTCTTACCTCCACCCCGTTTGAGGCTGTGAAAACAGACCCCTGGTCATCAGTCATTCATGTCAAAACTCACCCTAGGTTGTGTCACAGTGCTTAAAGACAGACATGCCTAGGTTCATGTGCTTATCAACATGATTAAACATATTGATTTATTTATTTTGCAATTTGTATAGCGCACCTAACCCAGAGGCATCTGGGCGCTGTTCTTACAGATGATGGCAGTAAATAATACAGTTATTTCTTATACATAGTTGCGTGAATACATGACAAAAACATGATGACAAGATGTACCATAATCTTAGAAATGTGTTTTACTTCTGTAGCTACCTTACTGACTGAGGAGCATGACTTAGCTACATGTTACCTGTGTAAAGAGTCGGGTTTTCAATTGTTTTCGAAAGGTCCAGGGAGAGTCTTCCAATGTTTGGCAGTTATTGTAGGGAAGCTACTGCCTCCCGCTTTAATTTGAATCTCGGTGTGGCTAGCAGATGCATGTGTGCTGAGCACATGCGCCTGTTAGATTGGGATCTGGAGACTCTGTCTGCCAGGTAGGTAGGAGCTGACTTGTGTAGGCATTTATGTATCAGGGTGAGAGTTTTGAAGACAATGCGCTCTTGAACCGGTAGCCAATGGGAATTCCTTCTTGTCGTGGAGATGTGAGAGTTTTTAGGTATATTTAGGGTTGCTCCAAGGGCATTGTTTTGTATCACCTGCAGTTTTTTAATATTGTGGTTCTTGGTGCCAGCATAGAGGGCATTGCAGTAGTCCAATCTGGTCAGGATGAGAGCTTAAAGTGATACAGCTGTCGGGCGACAGGAAGGGTCTGCAGGCATTGATAAGCTTAGAGGTGTATGCTGACGCTGACACAGTGGCATTAACTTGTTTGGTTAATGTAACGGATGAGTCCAGGTAAAAACCAAGAGTTATTACTTCGTTAGACACCTATATGATGTTGCCGTCTATGGTGAAGGCTTTAAAGGAATCATCCAGTTTATTAAGACTGAGTTACGAACCTAGGAGGAAAAGTTCAGTCTTTTCGTTGTTCAAGCATAGACCATGGTGGGCCATTCAGGCTGGGATAGTTTGATAGATAACGTTGAGAGTGGCTGAATCGATGTCATGAGAGCCAGGGATGGGAATGAGGATTTGGGTGTCATCTGCATAGTTGGTGTAGGTGCCACCCAGGTCATTGAGGCTGTCAAAAAGGGGTTTTATAAAAAATATTGTAAAGCGTTGGTGAGACACAGGAGCCTTGTGGTACACCACATGTGAAACGGCTTGGTTGTGCTGCTGCACTCGTGGAGAAGACTCTCATTGTTCTGTCCGTAAGGAATGATTGTATCCATTGAATGGCTTTAGGTGAAAAGTGGGCCGCTAATGCTAGATGTTTACATAGTATTTTTTGATTGACCAAATCAAATGCTGCAGGGTGGTCAAGTAGGAGGAGCAAGGCTAATTTACCTGTGTCTTTGAACTCATCCATTTGAATTTTCAGGTCCAGAAGTGCTGTTTCCGTCCCATATCTTGGACGGAATCCAGATTGTCGTAGGCCAAGGAGGTTGTTGACTTCCAAGTTATTTTGGATATGAAGATACGCTACTCTATCTAGTATTGTGAGTAGGAATGGCACTGTTGTAATGGGTGGATAGTTTGTCGGTATATTGGGGTCAAGCAAAGGCTTTTTTAGTAAAGGCAGCACTGAGGCGTTTTTAAGATTAGTTGGGACAGTATTGCTTTCAAAGTAGGTGTTGATTAGAATCGTAATGATGGTAGTACGTTCAGACGCACAGTCCTTGATGACCACTGCCGGGCATGGGTCACCATGGCACCTTGACGGTTTGAGGCTGGTGATGATTTTTAGGACTTCCAAATTGAAGACAGGTGTGAATTCAAATTGTGGAACCGTGTTGTTACCCAAGAGGGTAGGCGCTCGATGAGGAGGTTGGGCAGGTTAGATAGTGTTTTTTTTTTTTATTCAATTTTATTTTGTAGTAGCGCAACTTTATCGGAGAGTGCTTTCTGGATGTTAGTGCACCAGCTTGTGTCTTTGTTGCAGACTTCTAATGGTGGTACATGGGACTCTAATTCTCTCAGGATAGCAAAGTGCTCCTTCCTCCTGATTTGGCATTAGTTATTCTCTCAATATAGGAGGAACCTTTCGTATGGAGGACTGCCTGTTTGAAATTATTAGCTGCCTTTACGAGTTTTGCTTTGTTTAGTTCACTTGGAGATTTTTTCCAGTTAGCCTCGGCAATTCTCTTAGAACTTCGCAGGGCTTTTAAGGTCGATGCGAACTATGAGTTGAGGTGAGCTACTGGTTTAGCTTTACGCATGGAGAGAGGAGCTAATTTGTCAATTGCTGCAAGTACAGTTTGGTTGTAGAGTTCAACCATAGTGGAGGGGTCTTTCGTTCCTATGTCTTGATATGCCAAGATAGGGCACAGCAGTGGTAGTATATTTTTTACTGTTATGTTTCGTTTGTTTCTGGATAGGGAAGCTGGTGCCACCAGTGGGTGGTTAATAGACCATGTATTCTTGATGATATTGAAGGTGATGAGGTGATGGTCTGTCCATGGAGAATGGTCATTCAAAGTTATGTCTGTATTACAGTTAAGGTCAGCTAGCCAATCGAGAATACGGCCTTTGGTATGTGTGGGGTTCTGGAATCTATGCAAGAAGCCTAATGCCGAGATGGTGTTGGCGAGGGATAGTGTATTCTTATCCAGAGGATCGTTCAGGCCTAGATTGAAGTCACCCACAAGAAGAGTTTGGGAGCTAGGCTTGGTATTGTTCGAGGGGAGTTGGGCTACATCATCCTCGAATTACAGTATCGGGCCAGGGGGTCTTTAGATCAGGTGAATATACAGCATGGCAGTTGATGATAGGGCCATTTTCACTGAAAGTAATTTGCCAGCGAGTAGCAAGGTGTTTGGTATCTCTCTAATGTTAAAGGTGTTTTTTTCGCAATGATATCTACCCTCACCCCGCCTTTCGCCGTGGGTCTATCCGTCCTGAAAATCATGTTGTTTTCCATGATCGCAATGAAGTCAAGATTACAGGTGGTGATGTCTGCAATGTCAAGGGCGTGTGCAGGGAGAGATCTGACATTGATGAGGGCACCCTGGATCCCTTGCTTCTGTTTGCTAGTACTGTTAAGCGCATGGGCATCTGTTGTCCCTGACATTGGACTATGTGTCGCTAAATGGGTGTCAAGTGGACTAGGTTCTGTGGTATAGCAGTTACAGCTAAAGGGTTGGAGGAGCCTGTCCTTAGTGTTAGTGATGTGATGTTTGGCCGTACTGGCACGGAAGTTGGCTGTTCTGTAGGCGAGGTATGTATTCCTTCTGATGGTTGAGGGGGTAGAATTAAGGATGGTGTCCCTGCTAGGCCTGGTGCTCGAAGCCAGTCTCTGGTTTCTGGAAATAAGCTGGCAAGGGCGGCTAGGGTTGGGGTTCAGTTGCAGGGTTATGACTTTCCTCTTATTGGATGGGTAGATCAGGGTACTCCTTGGCTGGAGTGGGCTAGTGTGGAGAGTGTAACCTGGTGGGAGGAAACGAGATGGTGGGATCGAACTGGAGTCAGGGAGATGGTGTGGCGAGTGATATTGTGCGCATGTTCGAGGTCTGGGTATGGGTTAGTCAGAGTTAGGGGTACCGTCTAGATAGGTAGGGGAGCATATTGGGTAGTCTGGCCGGTAGGTCCCTGAGGTATAAACGCAGATAGGGGTATAAAAGCAATGTCTCTGGTATATCAAAAGTGTGGCCAATGGGTTAGGTATAGTAATGAGAATACAGGGCAGGATCAACCTAGTCAAACATATGTTGAGCCGTTGGCATTATGCCGGTGGTCAGAAGCACATCAACAGAGTGGCAATAGCAAACAGTATTGGTATTAGGTCCTGCTTCAGGGAACAGCCTAAACAAGCAAAATATTAGGAAGGTGTAAGTGTGAGACCATAGGGCTGATGGTAAGGTTTCAAGGCAGAAACGCGGAGTAGCACTGACATTCAGTATTAAGATGAATTCACAGAGCAGAGATTAGTTTTAGCATGCAGATAAAGGGCATTTAAACACTAGACAGGTAGTAATGGCACAAAACAGATCCACATAAAGCCAATAACATTCAGTATTAGAATCAGACACAGTGCGAGATGAAGCGTAATCACTCAGGCATTGGGGCTGTTGAAAGTGAGCACTGCGATAGAAACACGGTGCACGTCAATTAGTTGGGGCTGTTAGTCTTAGATGCTTAGCAGAGTGTGCTGCAGGTGCGTAGTTGGGGGTCCCTGTTGCTCACTAGTGGGTTACTTTGCAATTTTGCGTATGTTATGAGCGATGTGGCAAGTTCGTCGGAGCCGATGAACACAAGTTTGTGACTTAAGCTTCGAGTTTAGAGTAGTTACAGAGTTATGAGAGGCGTAGCTCGGAACCAAAGCAGTAGGCTATGATTAGTGCTTACCAGAGATGATTCCAAATGTCTTCCTTTGACCCCGCTCAGGAATTGTAAAGTTCTTGGACTCAAAGAGATACCACTCTAATGCATTACTCTGAATCATACACTTGACACAGGAGTTTGTATTTGTATTTTGTATTTTGTTTATTTATATAGCGAGCCAAACCCTTAGGTATCTTGGAGCATTTTGTGTAGTTACATATGTTACAGATTTACATACAGTTGAGACAATGTAGGAATGCAATACAGGAATACATAAAATAAAGTGCATCACAAATAGGTACAGAGAGGAACATTGTTGGAAGACATACAGGTTATTGTGTCTCCTGGGTGATGAGCGACGTTTCAATTTTTCCTAAAGTTGATGTAAGATGGTTCTGCTCTTAGGGTTACTGGCAGTGTGTTCCATGTTTTAGCTGCTACGACCGAGAAGCTACTGCCCCCTGCCTTCTGAAGCTTAAACCTCGGAATCTTAAGGCAGTGTAGTTGTGAGGATCTTGATGGTCGGTCTGAGAGGTTTCGTGAAAATGTGTCACTCAGGTTTTTAGGCGCTAGGTTAGAGGGACATTTGTAAGTGAGAGATAAGGTTTTAAATGTAATTCTCTGATTGACTGAAAGCCAGTGCACATTACGTCACAGCTCTGATATATGATGGGATCTGGGGATATTCATTGCAGATCTGAACGTGTTATTTTGTAGTACTTGCAACATTTTTAGGTTACGCTGGTTGGTTCCTAAATATAAGGTATTACAATAGTGTAACCTGGATAGGATGAGTGCTATGGCTATCATAGTGCAGTTGGCTGTGTACAAGAAAGGTCTACAAGCATTAATTAATTTGCAAGTGTAGGCTGTAGCCGAGGCTATCGCATTGACTTGTCTTGTCAATGTTAGTGCGGAGTCCAGTTAGATGCCTAACGTTTTCATGCAATCATTTTATCATGTCAATGCATTTAATATGACCCCCTATCTTCTGAGGGTTCCTTTTTCACTAAACAAGCTAAAGCAAAAGCAGATATAACATAACATAACATAACATAATATCATGTGGGCAAAGAGCATGTTTGAATGTGTAAATAATAGAACAAGTTGTGGTTTCAGTTTAAACGCATGGGCAACCTTTATCTCATTAACCTATGCTATATTATACTATACGCCATCAGTCTCCATGCACACAGCAAGCCCACACCTGTCACTCACGTTTAGAGCAGAGTTTGCTTCAAATGAATCAGCTCCTTCTTGGGTGGACGAGTTCTGTTTAGCTGGTCCTGGCTGTCTTGCTCCTATGCTAATGCTGCTCTGCTCTGCTCTGCACTCCTTCCCAGCCCCTCCGGCTGAACTGACTGGCAAGTCTGCTGGGATTCCTCCTCCTCCTCTTTTTGCTGGGCTATATATGTATCAGATAACATGGTGGCCCTGCACGTGTGCGTTCGTCATAACCGCTGTTTGGAACAATGAGGTCTAGAGCTAGTGTGTCACTGTGTTAGTTTGAGGTAGGCCTCCTATGTAAAACTACATTATGTGGGTTTTGCACCTCAATGTGAGATATCTGCACCAGTTTAGTAAATGCCTTCACTGTACTCTATGGCATGCGTGAAGCTCTCCAACATTACGCATGGTATGCTTCTGCAGGCTATATTAGTCGGCTATTTGTTATCAAGAGACATCTCTCTCACTTGTTACCCAGTACTTTGTATGGTACCCTATGGGCCTTAACTTTGTGAATGTGCAAAATGCTTCTGTTCGTGTCTGTCAATTTCCTGTTCTTGAATCCTTATCAGATATAACACTCTCCGTGTAAGGTCAAACAGATGCTCTCAGATAAAACCTAATGGTGTGAAGTCAAAGCTAACACCTAATGGTGTGAAGTTAAAACAGGCTGTAAGCTGTCATTTGTGGTCAGACGATCTGCCAGAACAGGAAAGCACAATTTCCTGGACATTGGCTGATCTTGCAGAGCCTAGGAATATTTGCTCAGCAAGTGTTGCACACTAACTTTCTATGTTAATGTGTGCTGTATGTTTGAAGAACATCTTTCATTGCTACCATGGCTACAGGTCGTGTAAGATATGAACAGCTTTCTTAAACTTAAATTGGTCTTAGTTCATGTCAGAACGATTACAGCAAGAAGTTACAAAACAATATGCAAAATATAAACACGCCCATAATGTTCCAGACGGAGCAGGGCAAGCCGCCCATACCTTGGGACAGATGGAAAAATCATGTGAGCACTATGCCATGGTAGTTTGTGGAACTAATTGTGCGGTGGAAAGGAAGAGGACCCTGCTACTGCAAAGGCCTCCTATTTAAAACTGCATTAGGTCGGTTTTTGCACCTCAATGTGAGATCTCTGCACCAGTTTAGTAAATGTCTTCACTGAACTCTATGGCATCCGTGAAGCTCTGCAACATTAAGCATTGGTATGCTTCTGCAGGCTATACTAGTCTGCTATTTGTTATCAAGAGACATATCTCTCACTTGTTACCCAGTACTTTTTATGGTACCCTATGGGCCTTAACTTTGCGAATGTGCAAAATGCTTCTGTTCTTGTCTGTCAATTTCCTGTTCTTGAATCCTTATCAGATATAACACTCCCCGTGTAAGGTCAATCAGCTGCTCTCAGAAAACACCAATGGTGTGAAATCAAAGCTAACACCTAATGGTGTGAAGTTAAAACAGGCTGTTTCCTGTCATTTGTGGTCGGACGATGTGCCAGAACAGGAAAGCACCATTTCCTGGACATCGGCTGATCTTGCAGAGCCTAAGAATATTTGCTCAGGAAGTGTCGCACACTAACTTTCCATGTAACGTGTGCTCTATGTTTGAAGAACATCTTTCATTGCTACCATGGCTACAGGTCGTGTAAGATATGAACAGCTGTCTTAAACTCAAATTGGTCTTAGTTCATGTCAGAACAATTACAGCAAGAAGCTACAAAACAATATGCAAAATATAAACACGCCCATAATGTTCCTGACAGAGCCGGACAAGCCGCCCATACCTTGGGACCGATGGAAAAATCCTTTGAGCAATATGCCATGGTAGTTTGTGAAACTAATTGTGTGGTGGGAAGGAAGATGTCCCTGCTACTGCAATGCCTCGGGACAGCCAGACAAGAATAGCTTGAAACCTACCTGATCTGTCCGATGAGGAGGGAAGAGATTTAAATGAGTATCAGAAGTTCATGAAAAAGCTTGACAAACACTATGAAAAGAATATTGTCATTATCCTAGGAACTATAGCATTTCGGAAAAAGAGTTCAAGATGAAGGAGAAACCGTAGAGCAATACATAACAGACAGTTAGCAAGAACGTGTGGTTTTGGATAGCAGATGCAAGAGAGGTTGAGAGACCAGCTCATGTTACAATGTAGGAAAAGCAAGGTGAGGGACAAACTGTGGTGGAAGAGCGATCCGACCGTGTATGAGGTTCTTTGCATTGCAAAGGTGGTGGAGCACACAGAGGTGTGCATGAAAACGATGGATGAGAAAAGTTTATAAACACAAGTAGTTGAAGCATCCAATAACACTGAAAATTAGGTAGCGGTCATGCAGTCTACATCAAAAGCGAGGAAGTCAGCATCCAGCACAGAGGTCATGAACATAAATCGTAAACCAGATCATGGACAAAGTTATCACGGAAGAGGGATGAACAGAAGAAGGGGAAATGGGTGGTGTTCACACCTCGGCGAGAAGCAACAGTGCTTCAGGTGTGACATCGATATGCACTGGGCTAGCAGCCCAAATTGCCCTGCTCGACAAATAATCTGCAAGGAATGCAATAGGAGGGGGCACGTTGCGAAGTGCTGTAGGCCTACAGAATATGTCACTGTATCAAAAAACAATATGCTGAGGAAATAGAGGAGCATATACACGTTATGATTAATGAGATGAAGCCCTGGACAGCCGCACCGCCATAGTACTTATGGATGGAAGGCCCATAACTATGAGGGAGGATTCAGCGGCTAGATATTTCTTATTACCAAAGGAAATATTTGTCAAAACATTTAACACGAGAGTACTGCACAATGTCGATATCAGATCGGCAGCATATGGGGTGGTTTCAAGCCAACGTACAATTTAAGGACAGGAGTGTATAAAAAAAGGTGTATGTAACAGAGAAGGATCACATGCCATTACTGAGTTGGGCACACCAGAACAAATTAGAGGAGAAACAGGATCCCAATTCTGAAGATGCAGTACTCATGAGTGAGAAAACCGTCAGGGAAACTAAGGATAAGTGCTGATCTCAGGGCACTGAACAAGTGTGTGGTTCTGGACAGGCACCCTTTGCTGAATATTCATGAATTATTGTCAACAAAAAGGGCTGGTGAAAGTGTTCGCCACTTTGGACTTCACTGCTTCATACCACCAAGTATTCCTACACAATACGTCTAAGCACCTCATGGCATTCATCACGCCTGAGGGCTTGGATCAATATATGAGGATGCCGTTTGGATTGGTGTCAGCTTCAGCAGTATTCTAGAACATCATGTACAGAATCTTCAATGGAGTTGAAGGTATACTATTCTTCCAAGATGACTTTCTAGTGTATGGAGATAAAAAGGTACAACACAATGAGAGACTAAACTATGCCTTAGAGAAACTGGAAAAAGCAGGCATATTATTAAGCAAAGAGATGTGCAAAATGAACAGGCGTCACATTGAATATTTGGGTCATACAATTTCAGAAAGAGGTATGCAACCTAGGAAAGAATTGGTGGATACCATCAAGAGGATCTCTCCACTAAAAAGCAAGGAAGAATGAATCACTCTTTAAAGAATGGCAGAGAACAACTCCAGATTTGTGGTGAGGTTTGCTGAAAGACAGTAACCCTGAGGGATTTAGTGAGAAAGGGCATAAGGCATGAATGGTTGAGTGAGTGCAACAAGGAATTCCTAGCATTAAAGGATGCCTTGAAAAAATGCTGCCATGCAAAACAACTACAAGCAGAGCAAAAAGACGATCATAGCGACGGATCCAAGACTGGTTGCGACTCTCATACAAAAAGACCAGGCGGGAGTATACACAGTTGCATTTGCATGAAGATTGCTGAAGGGTGCTGAAAAGGATTATGATATGATATGATATGATAAGGCATTTGTAACGCGCCTATACACAAGTGTTTCAAGGATTATAGGACAATAGAAAAGGAAATGCTGGCAATGGGCTGTGACTAAGTTCCAGTCCTTCATATGGGTTGTGCCATTTGAGGTTCATACTGATCATAAACCGCTGAGGGAAATGGCATTGCATAAGGGAATAGAAAAAAGTATTCCACCGAATAAGGAAGTAGGTAGTGGAATTGCAAGAGCATGCAATGGAGGTGATATATTTACCATGAATTAAGAATCACACAACTAATTGCTTGTCAAGACTAACATGTAAGGAAGAACAAGGCAAGGAAGAGCACACAGAGTACATCATGTCAGTGCTGAGACAATCTTCCTCAATTCCAGAGGAAGAATGGAAGGAAGGAATGGAATGAGACAAAGAGTTAATGAAAATAATGAACAATATCCAAGAAGGAAGGCTTGATAAAATGTGGGTAAAAAAGAGTGACCTGGGTGGCTTTTGGCAAGTTAGAGACTTGTATGTTGAGGGATGTCTGCTCAAAAGGGGAGAGAGAGTATTACCGCTGAAGGAATCAAGAGAGAGGATAATAATCCTAGACCATGAAGGGCATCAGGGTATCATGGAGACCAAGCAATGGCTCAGGTGTGACTACTGGTGGCCAGGATACGACATGCAGGTGGAACAATGGGTCATGGAGTGTATCCTTTGTGAAGTGGGAGAGAATGGGCGTGTGAGTCATATGTGCCCCATGACAGTGGCTGAGTTCCTCAACATGTCCTGGGAGAAGGTAGGTTTGGACACTATGGCCCTCATTACGACCCTGGCGGAAAGTGACTGACCGGACCGCCACAGCGTAAATAGCGTTTCCGCCATTGCACGATGGAGCAAAGTGCGGCCCATTCCGACCCATCGGGCACGAGCACCACGGCATGGCGGAAGTGCAAAGTCCGCGATGGCGGAAATGACCCCAAAACGGCCCACACCGCCGCCGTACGGCGCCCTAGGTGCAATACCGCCACCCATCCTAGCGGACACCGCAGTGAGCGCCAACCGGAAAGTACGGTGACCGTAAATATACGGAAACGGAAGTAAAAACATGGGCCCGGAACGGGAAACAACACGCCGTACACCTATAAAACCACAAAATCCACACAACCACTAAAAACACTACCCTGAGACACATCCCAACCCGTCATCCACCCTAGCGAAACCAAGAAAAATGGGAAAAGTAGCGAAGAAAGCGTGCGACCGCAAGCGGCAGGTCCACTTCTCCCGTGTGGAACTCACCGTGCTTACAGAGACCCTCCAGGAGAATGCCGCCGCCGTCTTCTCCACGCAAATGACCAGGACGGCACTTGCGAACAAGAAGGCCATATGGGCCCTGGTGGCACAGCGGGTAAGTGCGGTGGGGACCGCACCCCGCAACCCACAGCAATGCAGAAAGCGATGGGACGACCTGCGGATACGCGTCCGTAGCATACTTTCTGCCAACCGCAACATTGCCACAGCCACCGGGGGAGGATCGGAATCACCCATCAAGTTGACCCCCTGGGAAGAAATCTGTGCCTCCACCATTGGAATGGAGAGCATAGAGGGAGTCGGAGGGATGGAGAAAGGAGTGCAGACATCCGGAGAATCCGGTAGGTGGCCCAAATAAAACCATGCCAAATCCACAATGTCCAATCATGTGAAGTACCATGTGTCCACATAGCGCAACAGCAACACATGGCCAGGAGAACGTCCACACACATTGGCCTGATAGCGCACTTTAAAACTCACATTAAATACATAAATAATTAAAAATCCCAAAAACACCCACTACACGTGCAGCAGGCACACCCTAACTGCAGGCTGCCAAACAACTGCACCCTCACTCCACACACAAATGAAAGCACCTCCAAGGCCCCGACCCAAATCACCCTCAGGTACCACCCCAATGCATGTGATACATTGCCATTCCAATTCCCACAGACCCATTAATAACGCTCGCCCTCCTTTACTCCACCACAGGGTCCGATCCAAACGACGAGTTTCAGGACACCCCTACCAGCACACCTGCAAAGAGGGCCAAGACCGACGGCCAAAGACCCTCCACCTCAGCTGCACGCATCAAGACACGGCAGCAGCACAAATCAGGTGGCAGCACAGAGGAGGGAACATCAACAGGCACCCCAGCAGCCAGCATGCCCACAACAGCAGCACCACAGGTCCCCCCAATGGATGCCACAGAAGGCACTGCCTCTGGTGGCAGCAGCACCATAGGTGACACCCCATTAATGGCAGCATGCTCCGACACAGAAGATGGGGATGTCGAAGTCAGATCCATCCATGACCTGTCCCAATCCCCCTGTCTGTCCCATCCCGTACACCATGAGGATACCACGCAGGGGCACCCACAAGACGACGACTGGCCATCCCCCACAAGCCCTGTGGCAGGGCAACATGAGGCGAACAGCCACTCTGTGACACCACCGCAAATGGCCATGGCCCAGCAGAGGCAACAGTCCCTCGACCAGTTAATCGTGCAACAGCAGCAACTGGCCACGCTCCTCAAGGACCATGCCGATGAATGTGGGGGCACTAAGGCAGACATAGAAACATCAACTGAGACACTTAGGGCAGAAATGGAGAGAAGTACAGAGACACTAAGGGCACAAATGGAGAGTAGCACCGAGTGCCTGAGAGTCCAAATGGAGAGTAGCACCGAGAGCCTGAGAGTCCAAATGGAGAGTAGCACCGAGAGCCTGAGAGTCCAAATGGAGAGAAGCACCGAGAGCCTGAGGGGGGAACTGCATGCGACATCCAAAGACGTATGTGCCGAACTTGCCGCAGTGCGCCGTGTGCTCACTGAGCTCTCACAAACCCTTAGGGACATGCATGGACATGAGCAGGCAGAGACATCATCCGTTGCAAGTTCCGTCCAGGGCAGCCCCCAACGTAGATCTGGGAGGAACCTGCGCTCCACAGGCAGGGGTGCCCCTGATACCCGCAGAGGGGGCTTGCAATAGCGACTGCCCACTGACAATGAGCTTCTTTGGACACTGGTGTTCGGGGGGGAGGTAGGAGGGTGGAGGGGGTGTGTTGGGCTCACTTGGGTGGCGGGTCGATAGGGTGTTCAACATGATATCACATATGCCATAAACAATGCACGATCAACCAATGAGATGTGTGGACAATGATCTTTGTGTACTAGGCCATCATAGGCGTACAGTCCATATTGTGCATGTACCAGACACACACAGTGCCACGAGTCCCGTGTCCATGTATCAGCCACCAGGCGTGAGTGCTAGAAGCATGCATCAATGAGATGCTGACGAATGTCACGGCCCTCCTGTGCCTCGCGGACTCCTTGAGGTGCTGCCACATCCCCACCCTCATCATGACCATCTTCAGGTGCTTGCAGTTCTGCGTCAGGGGGCATGGGCACATTTCTACGTACGCACATGTTGTGTAGCATGACACATGCCATCACCATCTTTGCAACCTTCTCATGGCGGTACAGGAGTGCCCCGCCAGACCTGCTGAGGCACCGGAAACGAGTCTTCAGTAGGCCGAGTGCCTGTTCAATGACTACACGGGTACGTGAGTGGGCATGGTTGTAGTCCTCCTCATGCTGGTCCCGTGGGTTCCGGACTGGTGTGAGGAGCCATCTCTTCAGTGGATATCCGGCATCACCTGTATGTGGACGATAAACGAATTATGTGGAATGCCATTGCTACGTACGCAACCCCCTCCCCCCCCCTTCCTGCCAGGTCATTGCCGCATCACATACCCCACATCATCATGCATGAAATGAGACTCACCGAGTAGCCAGGATCTGTACCCTGCGTGTCGCTCCATGTAGCGTGGTATTGTTGAGTTCCTCAAGACCATAGAATCATGGGTTGATCCAGGGAATCGGGCACAACAATGTGTAATGATCCTGTTGGAGTCACACACCATTTGTACATTCAGAGAATGAAATTGTTTTCGGTTGCGGTACTGGGCCTCCATGGCATGTGGGACGACCAATTCCACATGGGTGCAGTCGATGGCACCAAGGCAACCCGGTATGCCGGCAAGTGCATGGAATCCCACTTTTGTGTTGGTAATTTCCTGCTCCGAGCGTGGTAGAGAGATGTAGTCGTCTGCGTGCTGCAGGAGGGCATCGAGCACTTGCAATAGTGTCCGTGAGAACAGTGGCTGAGAAATGCCATGCAACTGTCCGGCTGTGTGCTGGTAGGTGCCTGTGGCCAGGAAGTGGAGTACAGACACCACCTTCAGTAGGGGTGGGATGGCGGTTGGGCTATCTATCATGCTGACAAGGTCAGCCTGTGTCATGTCCACAATGGCGGCTATGGTGTCCCGGTCCAAACGGTAGAGGGTGTGGATCTGCTCATCAGTGAGGTTGAACGGATGTGCTCGGAGGCGTGGAATTGCGGGCTGCCTGCGTGGTGGTAGTGGCTGTGCTGGCGGCCCTTGCTGGCCCTGCCTTGCCCTCCTCCTCCTCCTGCGTCTCCTCCGTGCGGCCGGTTGTAGTTGGTGTTCGTCTTCTTCCTGGAGTTGGAGTACTTGCAGTGCTATCAGGTCCCCCAGGGCCAACATCGCGAGTCCTGCCGGTAGCATTTCGGAGTGGGTGTGGTTGTGGGAGGAGACTGGGTGTGCAATTTATGTGTTTTCAGGCTGTATGGCCTCCACCTTTGGTGATTCATTCCACCTGTGCAAGCTGCTCTCCCCTTTGGCCGAGCACGTCCCGCACACAACGCTGCAATTCGAGGAATGGCATCTTGCTATTGCAATCATGTATTTGTACCCGATGGCCGTGTAACATTGGTTGATATGTTCATTCGGCTATGGTCCCATTGTTTCACATACAATCTTTGCAGTCGCGAACAGACTTGTGAAGGGTCAGTGGAACGTAGTACTCGAGTAACGGTGGACCCTCATGCATCACTGTACTGAGTTGCAACGACGGCCGGGGCGTCCCTTTTGTGAGTGAAGGCAGTTGCCATTTTCACACACAGCCGCACTAGATGGATTAATTTGTGATTTCGAGCGGCCACAGATGCCTTTTCGACGTGATGTTGCAAATGAGGAATTCGAAGGGCGGCGCTTTCGGTTATCAGCTAGCGGCGAGGAGATGCCCACAGGTCTGACTGCAAATATAACGTTCTATTGTTCAATGTCCTTGGGACAGGGGCCATGGCGAGGATGCATGATTGATTTGAATAGTTTGGGATGCGCAATAGCGAAGTGGACGATGAGGCCGGACGTTCCCAAATACATGTTACTTCACAACACTGGAATTACGGGCTGGGGCACAGTGGATTTTGCAGGCTGCATAACGCACAGACTCAATGGAATTCGCACATGTTATGTGAGTATGGAAACAGGCGTTTTCATTACGGGATGAGGGAATGATGAATGGATGCATGGGCAGATGATTTGATACAGTGTTTGCCATGTACAGGGCTTCTTGGAATCTGTCCGCCTCCCCTGCGCTCTGTGATGCAGGGCTGCCATAGTGGGACCATCGTCTATCTGGCCTTGTTGAGCCCTCCCTGTCTCGACGCGCCCTCAGACACTTGTGTCCATGCACGTTACCAATCCCATCTGATGGATTCTGTTTTCACAGACGCATGCACAGGTACACTCGTTTGTGATGGTGTTTACACCTCGATATAGATAGTTATGAGTCGCAAGTGGTTTTGGGGTGGTGATGATCCTTTGGAGTGGGCTAGCATGCATATGGCTGTGGATTTAGTGTGATCATTGAAGTGAGTTGTTCGAATGTAGTTCTGATGGCCATTCTGTTCTTTTTCTTTTCTTTTGGTTGACAGGTATCTCCTCCCCTTTTGCCACTGCCATCTGTATGCCACTCCTGCAGATGGCTTTTACTCCCGACACCTGCTGCTTCGTGTTAATCAGTGGAGCAGCATTACGATCTTATGGGACGATCGCCAATGGGCCACATGCCCTTACGCAGTACTAGTGGCTCGGAGCAACATTTCGGCCTTTCAGCTGGACTAGTGCCTCCCCATTGGGACGGCCCTGCGGTTCTGTGCGCTTCCATGTTGCCTTTTCGTACGAGAATGTGGCTCTGTGTACCATGAAGGAACAGGGCGTCACACAAGAAGTAGCTGGTCATTTCTTGCGGATGCAGCCCACAATGGTGAAATGTGTTTTGGAGTTCATGGCCTAATGGCTGTATGGGCTTGGTGAATTTGTTGTTCATTAAATTTCCATTCTGATATGGGCCGTGTAGCGTTCTTCTTTCCAAGTGATGTGGCATATTCCTATTTGGGGAGCGATGTATTGTGAGGAGATCTGCATTGGGTTCCAGCTTCGGAGTATAGTTGCGTGGTACTGTGCTGGGCGCGTTTGCCTACGAAGCCCAGTGAGGTCAGGGATGAGGGCTGCCAATATGACTGTTTGAATGATGTCATGCTCAGGGGCGGGGGATTAGGTTTTGTGTAACAGATGCCGGTCAGCCAGGTGGACTGGTGGAATGATGTGATTTTTGGAATATTGCTGGTCACAGGTGCCTGTGTTTGCGTGCGTTTCTTGGTGGGGGACTGTGGTCATGTCCATTGGAATGGCTTCTGTATTCGTGCCATCTGTGCCCTGCGGCTCCCATTGGCCCCTCTTGAGATTCTTTTGTTCGTTGGCATGCATGGGTGACTTGTACATTTCACTCGTTGCATTGTGACTTCATTGCACCTACGGGGAGTTGTACGATGTGGCCAGGGAGCGGTGTACAGGCACTCAGTGGGGCCGTTTACGGTTGATTCGCGATGCCGTACTTCTCACCATGGCGGAATGGTACTTTCTGCCGTGCTTGATGGCGTTAGGTACATGTCCGCTAGGGTCGGAATTCGCGTACCCTTGCGCCATGGTGGTATTTACGGTTTGGCATGGCGCGCGCGCGCGTACTTGGTGCAGTTAGCGTTGGCGTTCACTACGGTGTCGCTAATGGCATCGTACTTTGTGGTGACGGGTCATAGTCGCACCGAGCGCTATTCGATGGCGGTATTGCATTTCCGCCATCGTTTTTCGATTTCCGCCAGGGTCGTAATGAGGCCCAATGGGTAATAAGGTTTGAAGGTTGTTCCAGGTATTGCGTGGTGATAATTGACATGCTCACTAGGTGGGTAGAGGTACAGGTGAATACTGACAATAGCACAGGAAGTGTCATAGGCTTTCCTGATGAGACTTTCCGAAAGGAAGGTAGGTAATCCCAGTGTGCTGTTGTCAGACAATGAGATGAATTTAAATCGAAGGAAATTGAGGAATACCTAAAACGTAATGTGATAGACCATCGCAGTAGTGTGATATATCACCCACAGTTGAACAGGATAGTAGAACAATTGAACAGAGTGCTGAAAGAAACCATGAGGTTGGCAGTAGCCAATATAAGGATTGGAAGGTAGCAATACAAGATGCTGTGGTAGCACATAGGTTTACTCCACATTCAACAACAGGGGTGTCTTCATTTGAATTTAGTAGAGGGAGGAGATCAAATACCTAACATACACCCTTGTGGTCGTAGACAAGGAGAGAGTAGGGAGAAAGATAAGGGAGACCTAGCTAAAGAACAAAAGGCACATGACAGAGTGGGTGTGCAAGAGGTGATACATCCCAAGGTGTGGAACTAGGTGTGAATACTACTGCCCAGTTCCATGAAAAAAAAGCGTGCTAAGGTGGTCACAGCGAATACAAGTGATGAGATTGCTGTTCAATGCTTTAGAGACAGTTGATGGGAGAGTGTTGAACATGGAGAGAGTAACATTGTGCAAGAAGGTGTGCAACGATGCAAGGGGACTTGGGAGTAAACAGAATTTAAACTCCTTAATAAATATGTTACCTGGGGAAGGAGCAGATTCACAAGGCTTGAGAAGGCAGAGACAGGAGATGACATGCAGACTGGAGTCGACCAGAAGGAGGAGATGTCGTAGGAAGCCAGAGTACTTACAGGATGTGTGTTATCCATGTAAAATGTCCATGATGCTGGATAGCAGAACTCAAACGCGAAAGGTTGGAGATGGAATGTTAGGGCGGCTAAACGACACAAAGTTTGGGGAATGAGGAAGAAGAAGCAGGTGAACCGACGGAGCAGCTCTGTTATATACCATGAATACTTAATAAACATGTTAACTTACCTCTCATATTCAGCAGCATTCTTCACACACATTTGTGGCTTTCCAAACACAATTTCTATATCACATGGGAAATTAAGTTGCAACAGCATTGTCTCCTGGTAGGGTATTTTCTTGAGGATGGTACAGCATTGCAATTTCACTGCATATATTGTAAACAGACAAAAACAGTCTCATTACAAGTAGGGAGGTGCAGGTATAAAAGGTGGTAATATGGTGGTAATTCCATTACTGCACCTCATACCATGACTTTGGTGGTAAATCTTTCCCTTTACCACCAGAAATCAGCAAAAATTGGCAGATTTACCACAGCAGAATAACTGCCAGTGGTAATTCTGCTGAAATTACCATGGAGTCTTATGGACTTCATAAATGGGGAATTACACCACCCTACCACCACTTGTAATCCCTTGATAAATCCACAGGACCAAGTGGCCATGACGGTAATCGAGTTTGGGGGTAATTTGGTAGATTTACAGTTGAATTAGCGCCAAACTCGTGATGAGGCACAAAGAGTTTGAACAACTTTCCAAGCATTTTACCAGCATTAAATCCACATGCTGGAGAGACAGCAGATGGACTAAACTCACAAGCAGAACAAGAGAGGGGGCCTCATTACGACCCAGGCGGTACGTTACCGCCTGGGTCGTACCTTTACCACCATGGCGTAAACTATGTTTACGCCATGGTGGTTGGCGGACTTACCGCCCCATTCCGAGGTTGGCGGGGCGGTAAGTCCCCAATCCCCATTTACCCTTCCCCATTCCCATTTTTGCCCCATAGGGCATAATGAGAGTGGGGAAGGCGTTAATTACGCCACTGTAAATTACGGTGGCGTAATTAACAACATGGTCCCTTAGCGCCATGGATTTTAACACCTGCTAAAAGCAGGTGTTAAATCCGCCATGGCGCTAAGGGACCTCGGAATCAGGCGGTAAGGGTCGGCGCTGTTTACGCCGCCGTAAACCCCTTACCGCCTGGGTCCTAATGAGGCCTAGGGTCAGGTTGAGAGAATGAATTCCAAGATAGTATACAGACCAATTATAGGCTTGGTCAGTCCCCTCTGCCTAAGGCAGCCTCGTGTTCACGCAGGAACAACAACCAATCCCAGCTCTTCCCCACTTACAGAGCACAGGTGCAGATACTAACACAGAGCCCAGACCAAGGGGGGACACTGTAATAAAAGAAGCGCCAGACCACCAGTGTGGATTTTTGGAGAAGGTTATGGCAGACAGTTGAATACAACCCTCTTGGGAAATAAGGCAAAAAGGCGATCTTGTAGGATAACAAGTTTAATCTTACAAAATGAGGATGGTAGCAAAATACTCTGAACAGTCTTCTCCTGTCCCTCTTCCGTTCCTTCCTCCCAAGTGGTTTGAGGCAGGGGTTTATATAGGCCTGGGTTGGTGTGGTGGTGTCACTGGATATGGATCACGGCAACATCCCAAACCGTCCTTTTTCCATAATAGGGATGCTCCAAAGCCTTTTTTCTTCGTTCTCAGCAGTTTTGTAAGGCCATGGTGTTCTACATTTTGCTAGCTCTGCAAGAATATATTGTAGCTCATGCTTTCCTCCTATGCAAAAACACACTGCAGCTCTGCAGACTTTTACAAACCTTGAGGTCTAGCCCAAGGGAAAAACTAAACATTTGTATGTGTAGAAATATTTTCCAGTCATTCTCTCCATATAACACTCATCCTGCTCACGTTTTATCTGGGCCCTGTAGTCTGCTTCACACTTTATTTTTATAATTTGTCCCATTCTGCAGTTTGTCGCACAGAACATGTAATTCCTATTTTTAACCTGCATCGACCCATGATGGGCAGTAGACAGCTGGTGAGTCAATTCATGCTGCCAGTGCTGGCCATATTGACAAACACTGCGTAAGCACCTGTGGTCAATTCTTAGATCCCACAGGCCGCATTCCTTCTGGGAACGAGGGGGAGTTTTTGACTCACATACAGTACTAAGATTTTACAATGCCTAGGATCTGGCATTACAAATCTATCCAGCTAATAGTTAATTGCACCTTATATTTAGACAATAACTACCTTCTTCAGTGCTTGCCTATGTCTGTGTATGTGATTATGTTTGGATGAGAGAGCTTTCCCAGTGCCCCTCCTCCCCGTAGTCCATTATAGCACCTTAAAGAGGTCTTGCCTAACTCTAAAGCACTTGGGGGTTCGGGAGGACCCTGCTTCCTTCCCAACATTCCCCCCTTTCGTTACTTCTACAGTAACAAACCCATCCCCACCCAAAATATCTACAACCCCAAAAGTATCAGTTTGAGTTTCGCTGTTTATTGTATGGCAAGGTGCATTAGAACCCCCAATAGATACCATCATCTTTGCACTACTAGGAACTACATTGACACAACATCGGAGACCCAATTGGCACATGCAGAAGAGGACCTAGAAGAACACGATAACAGGCACCAGTATTTTTACTTCTAACACCAGCCATGACGGGACCCAATCAAAGGCAAGCGATATCCAATCTGTGTTCTGAATTCCACCTTCTTTCTTCATTTGAACACCTAGATTGTGCTCCGCCTCGATGATGTGGGATAGTGACCCATTCTCAGCATCCTCAAAAGTGCAGCAGCTGCTTCCAAACTTTTTACACACTCCTCCTTCTATGGCTGTTAACAGATCCAGCATATAGCGGTTCTGCATCGTCATGAGTCTCAAAGCACGGAGCTCTACTTTCATGGCGTTGAACCAATTATCTGTATCATTGGTGAGCTGAACTAGCTCCCATCGGATGATATGAACCTACTTGGCGTTAGCAGCCGCTTGTACCCCGGGAGCCAAAAAAGATGAAAAGAAAGTCCCTGCTGAGCTAAAAAGTCGATACTCATCAGGTATTCCTCTGAGCAGTGCCGAAGAGTCTTTTGAGATATAGTTTGATCTCTTCTTTCTTTTCAGCTGTTGAAATCGTTCTTTTTCTGGCAACATGCGAAATTCTTGTGTGATCTGCAAGTCTCTTTCTGCTTCTTTAGGTGCTGGAGTGGCTGTTGGCACCTTGACAGGCATTTCTTTTCCCTTCAGGTGTTCTTCCCAGATTACTAGTAGTACTGAATGCAGGGTGGCCAGTGAACACTTGTCCCTCTAGGATGATGGGAGGTGCAAGTAGGCTTGTCGGCCACAAACCCAGTAGTAATCCATCACTGCTGCCATACATTTCGTCACATCAGGGATCACAGGAGTATGGTTGCACTGTGTGTTTGCATCAACAGGAACTGTTCATTCATTGCTATAACAAAGTTTAAAGTCCATGGGCCTCATTACGAGAATGGAGGTAATGAAAAAAGGAAGGCGGAATGGTAATAGCGGCATCGTTAACGGGTCCAGGGCATTCCAACCCGACAACCCGTACAATACCGGCACCGCCCGTACCATGCCCCCTCATACTGGCATGTGCGCGTACACGCACCCCTTCGGGAAGAGCAAATACCGGCATGCCGGTAATAGGAGGACATCACAACCCATGCAGACATGCAAATACCGGCATCCCGAAAGGCGGTAATCAGGGGCTGCACGATGCCGGCCATACAGGCATCGCGGACCACCCGCAAACAGCAATCAGCAATCAAGCCAACTGCCACAGGTGCACACAATCACCACAGGTGGACTCAATGGAGTCTGGCCCAGTATAAAAGGAGTACACCCACACACCACACCCCTTCCTACACCAAAATGCTACCACTAGCTGTTGCAATCATGGCGCTGGAGGACATGCCTATACTGCTACAACTACAGCAACAACAGCAACTACAACAACAGCAGCAACAACAGGCAGCACAGGGGAGACGCAGGAGGACAAGGAGGGTGAGACAGGCCCAGCAATTACCACCAGTGCAGCCAGTAGTCCCTTGTAGCGCAGCCGCCAATCCCTCGCATCAGACCCAGTCCATTCACTCTAACCCCTGAGCACATCCACACCCTGTACCGGTTGGACCGGGACACCATCACCACCATAGTGGACATGATAGGCAACGACATTGCCAGCCTCATAGAAATATGCACTGCCATCCCCCCGCAACTAAAGATGGTGTCTGTGCTCCACTTCCTGACCACAGGCACCTACCAGCACACAGTGGGCCAGCTGCATGGCATTTCACAACCACTATTTTCACACATGCTGACCCAAGTGCTGGATGCCCTCCTGAAGCACGCTAGCACACACCTATCCCTACCACGGACTGCCCAGGAGATAGCAGACACCAAAGTAGGCTTCCATGCACTGGCATGCATGGCCAATTGTGTTGGTGCCCTGGACTGCACCCATGTCAAATTGGTTGTCCCCAATGCCGTAGAGGCGGTGTACCGCAATCGCAAGCAATACCACTCCATCAATGTGCAGATGGTATGTGACTCCAGCAAGATCATCACACATTGCTGCGCCCGATTTCCCGGATCAACACATGATGCCATGGTGCTGTGGAACTCCACGCTACCCCGTCACATGGAGCGGCATGGGGGACCACGTGCCTGGCTGCTTGGTGAGTTGCGTGAGTGGGCCATGGCAGTGCACTGGGGTAGGGATGTGTTGCGATGCATACCCCACCTGGGTGGGAATGGGGGGGGGAATGCATACCCCACCTGGGTGGGAATGGGGGGGAATGCATACCCCACCTGGGTGGGAATGGACGGTGAGTGGAGAATGCACGCAAACTAATGACACCTGACCTGAACCCACCAACCCCAACAGGACACATCATTGGCACACATCTGACCATTAACTCATATCATTGACCACATGTAAGACGCACAACCTGACCACCATGTGTATGTCAAGCAATGCATGACTAAACAGGATTGCAACTGTGCCAATGTGGCTACTGTGTCCATGCACAGTGTAGTATACACAGCATAAATGGGAGGCTAAACATTGTCGTACAACCACAGTACATCCCCCTCAGCATGCATCATTTCACCCTGCATCATCTATTGAATGCCATCCAGACTACCACACCTCATAGAAGTATAGTATGCAGCTAGATGACATTCGTGCATACATACAGGAACATGTGCATGTCCACACCAAATAGCTGCGGCCATGACTGTGATTCCTGAAGGTGGCAGCTCAGAGTGACACACACCTATTTGTATATGCTTGCAGGTGATGGAGGATATCCCTTGAGGCCGTGGCTACTTACCCCTGTGCGGAATCCGCAGAACAGCCATGAAGAAGAGTACAATCGGGCACACACCTGTACCCGTGTTGTGATTGAGCAGACCTTTGGCCTATTGAAGGCACGGTTCCGCTGCCTAAGCAGGTCTGGTGGAGCATTCCTTTATAGGCCTGAGAAGGTGGCAAAGATCACCATGGTCTGTGTCATGCTGCACAACATGTGCGTCCGGAGAAATGTACCACTGCCACCTGACATTGACATGCATGCACCGGGTGAGGATGATGAGGATGGAGACGGAGGTGAAGCAGCACCCCTGCCAGTACGTGATGCACAGGATGGCCAGGCAGTACGCCAATCACTGATTCACGAATACTTCTGAACCACAGGGACATACACAGACATGTGTCAGTGACACACGTGGTCCATGTGGACATGCACACCGGGAATGTTGGCATTTGGGCACTGAACACCGTCATACAATAAATGGATACACACCAAATCACCAATGTCCAGCCATTATGTTTTTTCTCACAACGGGTGTATTGGATCAAACTGCAAACATTTGACAAACCCCCTCAGTGAACTCCCAAACCCCCCCAGTGAACTCCCAAACCCCCCCAGTGAACTCTCAAACCCCCCCCAGTGAACTCCCAAACCTCCCCAATAAACTCCACCAAATGCTCCCATTCACCCCCAACCATGTGTCCCACTCCCATTGTCCGCCCACACTACTTCCGGGACTTTTTTCTGTCCGGGGGCAGCATTTCGGTGTGCCTTGCACTCCTTCTGGTAGGACGCACAGGGCCGGTGGGGACTGAGGAAGCAGGTGTGGTGGCTGATGAGGAGTCGGTGGCAGGTTCCACGCCTGCTGCAAGGCGTGGCCGCTGCATGTGGAGCAGGATGGATGTTAATACCTGTGTTATTGCCCCCAGACAGTCCCTCATCAGCACTGGCGACGCATTCACTGAGGCTGTGTTGGCTGTAATAGCAGCAGTGGTCCCTGCTATGGCAGTGGCTATTCCCCGCCTGGTGTCCTCGCCATCCGCTATGTATTGCCGCAGGAGCTCCAACATCGACTCCTGTCGGGCCTCCACCCTCGCCAGCAGTGACTCGAGGGTGTTGGTGGGAGCAGGAGTGGTGGGGGGTGCTCTCACAGGGCCTGCATTTTCAGTGCTGTCCTCTGGGAAGGGGCTCAGGTCCGAATCATGCAGGCAGGGATCAGCACTGCTGTAGGTGGGTGAGGGCTGTGTTTGGGGCGGGGGGTGGACACGGGGCTTGGGGTGGGTGGACATGTCACTTCCGTGACTCCCTCCTGGTCCACATTCTCCTCAAAGTCATCTTCAGTGGTGGCCAGTGCTAATAGGGACTTCCCTTCCACTGGTGTGGGTGTGGGCTGCTGGGTCTCGACTGTGTCAGGCACACTGGCTGTAGGTGTTGTCAGCTGAGTCGCGGCTGTGTCAGGCACACTGGCTGTAGTTGTGGCCTGCTTGGCTGCCCCGGAGGTGGTGGTGGCGGTAGCCCTTTTCTGTGTGCGGGACGTGGATGCCCTTGTGGTGGTGTCTTGGCTGGCATCTTCTCCATCGGTGCCTAGGGGGGTAGAAGAGATGCAGGGCATCAGTGATGGTGTTACATGCCAGAATCATACTATGGTGCTGTTCATTATTCATTTAATCATGCATTCATGTTTTACAGGTGTGTCACACAGGGTAGCCTGAGGGGGCATTTTGGCATTTGCTGCATGGCAGGTGGCATGCCGTTGATTTGGGGTTTGTGTGATGGATTACATGGGCACGGTCCATGTGTGTTGGCTGTGTGTTGGTTATGGAATTGGCACTCATCATGCATTTTTGTCTGGCGGGGTTTGGCCCGCCATCTCGACTTGGATGTGTTCATGTGGGTGTTGGGACATGCATTGCCTTGCCTAGACTCTCTTCCACATCACGTGTGCTACATCATGGTTTCCCCTACAAGGATCTGCAGGGTCACTCACCTCCCTCTGGTGATGATGCTGCACCCGTCTCCATCTCCCCAAATCCCTCGATGGACTCTGGATTAATGAAGGTGCTTGTGGTCTCCTCCCAGGTGGTCATTTTTGCAGGAGAGTGGGGAGCCCCGCCTGTGGCCATGGAGGTCTTCCCACCTCTTCCTGCAGTCCTTGACACTACGTGGGGTGGTTCCTATAGCCCACACCTTGCGGGCTACCTCCTGCCAGATGTCCTTCTTCTGCTGCTGCACCTCACGCTTCAGGTTCTGGGATTTGATGAGATCTGCATATGCAGCAAGGGTGTCCGCTAGCATATTTAATTCAGCGTTGGTAAAGCGCCGTTTCCGCAGCCGGGGGGTGGTCTTCCGGGTTGCCTTGGACATTATGGAAATATTGGCACAGAGCTCTCCAGGAAACAACTGGTGGTTTGGGAGGATTGCAATGGATTGTGTTTTTAAAGATGGCCGCCAGCCCATTTCCCGTTCCGACGCGATGACGTTATTTCCAGGTCCGGTTTCACGAGCCCGGTATTAGCATGTTGGTATTACCGGGTCGGTATTTAGGGATTCCTCCTAGGCGGTGGCGGTATCGGCGGGTCCCGTGATGGTGCTATCGGGGGGTTGGAGGGCCTTTTGCGGCATGCCGGTATGGCCATTACTGGCCTGGGGTTCGCGCATGCTCACACACTCGTAATCACCCGCTATTAGCGGCGTCATACGAGCACGGACCCGCTCCTTCCGCCATGCCGGTAATGACTCCGTTTTTACCGCCCTACTCGTAATGAGGCCCCATGTCTCTATGTATTTGCACTGGCTTCTCCATTGTTGCAATCCATGTCAGCCTTGTGATGTATTGTGAGCATAATTGCGCATACATAGGGCCTCATTACAAGTTTGCCGGTCCAGTAACTACAGTACCAATATAATACCAAGTAAGGACAGGCCTGGCGGGCGTACTGGCACCCTCGAACAGAGCATTTCGGTGCATCTGACTTCCCCATTCCCATTGAGCCCTACGGGGCTCATGCGGGAATGGGGAAGAATATTTTCCGGCGCCCACGAATGGGCAATTACGAGGTCTGGCGGCCCGTAATAACCCGGTAATTGCCCATTCGCAGGTGCTGGAATTTTTCAGCAGTTTGGCGGCAGCCTGCCCGGTTTTACCGGCAAGGCCACCGCCAAACTTGCAAAGAAGCCCATAGTCTCTACTTGGGCTTATTATTTCTTTGCTGTACTCGATCAGTCCATCTGCCTGGCACATCACTGTGGTACCCCTGCCATTTGTTGTTGGCATGTGAGTAACCTCCCAAGGAAAAATATGGTGCTTG
This sequence comes from Ambystoma mexicanum, assembly GCF_040938575.1. NCBI lineage: Eukaryota > Metazoa > Chordata > Amphibia > Caudata > Ambystomatidae > Ambystoma > Ambystoma mexicanum. The sequence continues at coordinate 597,800,981 of NC_090928.1, read as the reverse complement.
TAGACACTTGCTGTATTTACTGCATAGCCCTGGGTCTAGATGAATGCTCCTCAACTGCACGCTATATGCCTGGAATGTGTCCTTTATCCTACATAGTGCAAGATGTACCAGGCATTGTGAGTCTATAATTGGGAATGGATGTGGAACTAAAACCTTAGAATCCTCTGACGCATGCGGGTTGAGTGCACACACGTAACAGCTTTTATTCATCACATTCCTTCCCGCAGTATGCATATCTGAATACCAGCTTTAGACGACTCTGAATGCTGAATGTCAGAAATGGCATCAAAGCCCAACCCCTTATATAAATCATGTCCTTCGTACTTTGCGTTTTATTCATCTAAGAAAATCTGTAGGGTTGGCCGGCAAAAAGTGAGACATTGTTTGATTCTTATTTATCATAGACATATTCATAACATTGCTTATAAATCTACTAACATTATTTTCCTTTATATGTAACTGTCCACCCCCCCTTTATATGGCCACCCCATTTAACAGACATACCTTCATACACGCCGACAACCATGACCAGTGTCACACAAAACAATATAATACCAAGAAAGCATAATGCAGAATTCTTAGAACTAATTACATTAATTTTATCATTGTCCCTACATAACAGAAAGGTTTGAACACGTCGATCAGGAATCCTTGCTTAACCCCGGAAAGGAGAAAAAGGTTAACCAAGAAAGAGAGAAAGAAAAAGAGAGAGGGGGAGACAGAGAGAGGGAGAGAGAGAAAGAGACAGAGAAAGGGAGAGGGAAAGAGAGAGGAAGAAAGGAGTAGAGAGAAGGAGAAGAAGAGAGAGAGAGGAAGAAGGGGGAGAGAGAGAGAGAGAGAGAAAGAAAGAAAGAAAGAAAGAAAGAAAGAAAGAAAGAAAGAAAGAAAGAAAGAAAGAAAGAAAGAAAGAAAGAAAGAAAGAAAGAAAGAAAGAAAGAAAGAAAGAAAGAGACCCTTTTCCTACCAGGGCCAACCGGGTTCTAGACCTTCAAAAATTGAAAAATCTAAAAATTGAAAAAAGATAAAAAATAAAAGAACAATCAAAAATGGAAAAATGAAAAAAAAAGAAAAGAAAGACAAATTTAAAATCAGGGGTGTGCCACTGCACACCACCCTGGCATGCATCCTTTACTAAACGTCTTCTTCATCAATTATGTCCTTAATCTGTCAATTGAGCTTTGCAATGTGCCTGCATGTCAGACAGTGTATTACTTTTTTAAAAATGCTCTCCTGGAGGTTTGGTAGAAACTAGTCCTCCTGAATATCTGCCACAATATGTTGTTTGGAGCTGTGGGAGGGGAAATGTAGTTGCTCAAATGCCACAGAGAGTAATTATTGGGGAATCATCACCTTCCCAGAACTCTCCTGCCTCCACAATAAATCAGTGGGAGACTGTTTGCTTCCCCTCCGCAACCATAGCTCCTTTTCCTCCTCAGGAGCTTTCCCTTGCAACTGTATGGTCTGTGATATGGGCAATGCTGTGTATGGAACTGTGGTCTCGCTTTCTACAGAGGTGGTCACTATACACTCTGTTAACATTGTATCTGGGAGATAAGCTGCCAACTTGGCCGCCTGGTCCACAGCCGCGTAGCTCTTAGAGATTTCATCCGTGGCATTAGTAAGGACAGCGCATTTGAGGACTGCCACTGCAGAGGGCCATGATAAGGCTTCAATTAGTTCTTCCAACAGCCTTGCATGCTGCACTGGACAGCCATCTGACCTCCGAAAATCCTCCCCTCTTTCAAACGAGACAGACCTGCATGTACTGTTGTTGTGACATATGCCGAGTTTGAGTAGATGGTGACACACCGCCCTTGAGAGGCTCTCGATGAGCGTGACACGTTCCGCTGCCTGAGCTGAATAGGGCATAGGTAATCTTTTCATGATCAGAACTTCAAGCTCCCCCCCTTTATCGTGCACCACTTCCGCCCCTGTGTGCCTCTGTCCCGTCTCCTGGTCAATTATTGATGACCCATCAACATATAGTATATCTCCTTATGTCAATGCATTGTCTCTAGCTTTAGATTTAACCTCCTCTTCACCCTCGCATGTAGCAAAGTCATGCCTTTTCAGGTCATCATCAGTGGATGCCTCTGTCAAAAATGTATTGGGATTCACCGTCCTACACCTTAATATGTGAATATGAGGTTTGGATATTATAATCTCATAACCAGAGGATCTCTGAGTCGTCAAGGTCGATTTAGACCTTTCCAAAATGGTGAATAGTGAATGTTCCACAAACAAGATAACAGAGCACCCCATGGCAATCATGGGACTTTTCTCTATTGCAAATGCAGCTGCTGCGAGTGCTTATTTGCATGCGAACTGTCCCAGCATGACTGAGTTTAGCATCCCACTATAATAAGCCAATGGCTTGTGCCCCATTGTGCTCTTTTGGGTCACTACTGCTGTCATGAGCCATCCATCAGAGTGGGAAAATAGATAAAACTCCTGTGTTTAATCCAAAATTGCTAAAACAGGGGCTGTGCAAATAGCTTCTTTCAAGTCCTCAAATTGTCTATTCATTTCTTCAGTCCACTCCAATTTACTGTTTTTTGTCTTCTGTCGTTCTCTGAGACTTTGTAACAGCAGCCTTGTGTAGGCATGCCTAGTCTAGGATCCATGCCCTACAATAATCACGTAATCCCAGAAACAGCGACATTTCCTTGACAGTACTGGGCCTAGGGTTGGCAAGTACTGCCGCCGCTCTATCTGGTAGTATTTTCTTCCCATTTGCATAGATAAGTTGCCCCAAATATAGTATCTCCTGTTGGCAGTATTGTAGCTACTTTGTTTCTGCCTTGTACCCTTTGTGAGCCAGCAATTGCAATAATGCAATAGAATCCCTCCTGCAGTGCTGTTCATTTTTACTCCATGCCAGCAGATCATCCACATACAGAATGATCGTGCTAGGCACCTGAATATTTCCCAAGTCGGCATGCAGCACTCTATTGAAAATACTTGGACTTTCACAGTACCCTTGAGGCAATCTCTTGTGCTCGAAGCACCGTTGACCATGCGTAAATGCAGTGAGATACCATGAATCAGGGTGGAGTGGGATTGAGAAGAACGCATTCTTCAGGTCCACCACTGTGAAGTATGTCACTGTCTTGGTAATGCTACATAGGATTGTCGCCGGATTTGGGACTACCGGAAACTCCTGCACCACATCATTAAGAGGACGTAGATCCTGGATCATCCTCCAACTACCCCCTGTTGCTTTCTTGACTGGGTATATAGCCATATTACACAAGAGCGTGGATGGCACAATGGTCCCTTGCTCTAATAAAGCCAGAATAGTAACTTTTATCTCTGCCTCCGCTTCCCTTGACAACGAGTTCTGCCGCACCCTCAGGAGTACTGCTCCTGACTTCAACGTAATCTGTACTGGGGTCCCATCTCTCAGTAACCCACATCATGTGGATTAACAGTCCATAATTGTGCTGGCACATATCACATGTCCTCCTCAAAAAATAAAGACAAGGTCACCACTGCCATCAGGGGGCGCTCTATATTCCTATACTGCACCATGATATCACAGGGGTTGCACATTTACAAAATGAACTCCCCATTTTGCTCACTGTCCTCAAATAACTCATCAGTCATTTCCTTTAATTGTACTGTCGGGTCTACACATAGTACCGTGTGCCTCTCGCACCCGTCCTGATCTGTTCCAATCAGAACTACTCTTTTGTCTGACACTCCTAGACCTTGCAAATCTAATGACAATATTGTCCCTGCCACCACCTCGGGTGGCACCATGGGTCGGAAAATCAAATCTGTGGGCACTCACCAACATTTTGTCACAATTTCAGTTATTGCTTTTGCTAGTACCTTGAAGCCATAGAAAAATATGTCAGAGACCACAGGAACTCCACAGACTACTGACTCCCTTGCCATTGCATTGATTTTTACCAGTGCTCGAGCTACACACATCCCCAGAGTGGAACACACTACCCCTTGATCTGTGAATGATATAGTTATATTTAGTTTACCGAGCAGATCCCGACCCAACAAGTTAACAGAGTAGATCCCTGAATATAACAAGGGGGCTTGTACTACCTTTCCTCCCACTTTTATATCTAGATCCTCAGTGTATGGAACTGTAGAAATAGCCCCAGATAATCCCAGCGTGTCAAGAGTTTTACCTGATAATGAAAAGTTTCCCTCCAAAAGGCATGATTTAGTTGCACCTGAATCTACCATAAATATAAATTGCTTGTTTGCTATTTCCGCCTCCACCAAGTGCTCCTCTTCAGGGTGTGCAGTTGTCAATAGGTTTGGACAGGCGAGTGCTCTCTGTGGGCTGTCCTAAATAGAATATGTATTTGTCCCGGGGAATGAAAAAGGGCCGCCCCCCACCATTGCAACTCTTTGGAATGGGCGACTGTTCACCCTGCCATCCTGTTAAACTGTCTTCCCTCACCCTGCTGCGGTTGTTTCCCATGTTGCCTTTGCCTGTCAGCCCCATAAGGGAACTGATTTTGACCCCCTTACCCAAATTTTGTGTGTCCCATTCCTTGAGGCCCTTGGAATCCCTGCCCTGGAGGTGATGATCCATAATGAAATCCCATCAGAGGCCTGTTCCTGCATTCCCTTGTGAAATGCCCCATCCCCATCCCCAGCAATACCAGCATTGTGATGTTCCCAATCCTCCTCCTCCTACCATAAATATAAATTGCTTGTTTCCTATTTCAGCCTCCACCAAGGGCTCTTCTTCAAGGTGTGCAGTTGTGAATAGGATTGGACACAGGAGTGCTCTCCGTGGGCTGTCCTAATCAGAATATGTATTTGTCCTGGGGAATGAAAAAGGGCTGCCCCCCCACCATTGTAACTCTTTTGAACGGGGCGCCTGTTCATCCTGCCATCCTGTTAAACTGTCTTCCCTCACCTTGCTGCAGTTGTTGCCCATGTTGCCTTTGCCTGTCAGCCCCATAAGGGAACTTATTTTGACACCCTCGCCCAAATTGCGGGTGTCCCATTCCTTGAGGCCCTTGGAATTCCTGCCCTGGAGGTGATGGTCCATAATTAAATCCCATCCCAGGCCTGTTCCTGCATTCCCTTGCAAAATGCCCCCATATCCAGCAATACCAGCACTGTGATGTTCCCAATCCTCCTCCCCGGGGCCCTATCCCCTCAAAGCCTCCTTCTCTTGCTCCTCGAAATACCCCTCTTCCCCTTGGTGCTCCTTCATACTGCCACTGTGGGTTGGGGTACTGTCCCCCCACCCCATTGCCCATGTCCTTCTTCAGCCCATAGGGCCGCAATTGTGGCATTCACAATCTGTTGAGTATCTCCTGTCTTTTCCCCCTGAGCCGGTGCCGTCACTGGTGCTTGGATGACAACCTTTTTTAGTTTCTTTACCACTAGTTTTGCCTTGTCTGTTTGCCGCTTCTGGGAAGTCTTCCTGTCCCGCTCCTTGATTCTCTTACAATTGTGGACTATTATACTTTGTATCTCCGCTCACCCTTTGGCTTCAACTCCCACAATTGTATCTAGTGCTTTCTGGGCCTCTTTTGGTAATCACCTCTTTACGATAAATTAGAAAAATGGTAACAAATGGTCCCATTGCCCTCCTGTCTCTACTCTCCACATTTCCTATAACTTAAGAATAAAAATGACTGGGTCCTCATCATCACCCATGGTGCACTGCATTAAAGAATATAAAACAGAGGTATCTGGGTATCTTTCATAGGGCATCCCATACCCTAGCCCTTACTTCATTAAAGGCTGCTTCATCATGTTTGTTATTTGCAAGTATTATCCCAGGGTACCCAGCCCTCACCCATATGTCCCCTGCCTGGTCTCCAAATATGGCGACCAGTAAACTCTTACGGTCTCCAAGTGCTAAGGCTACCCCGCTTGTTTGTATCTCAAATTGATAAATCCATTTACTGGGTCCGGCTGAAAGCTGGGGGAAAGCTTTAATGAAATTATTTTTGTCCATTTGAGGCCATGGCACATACTGCATTATCCCTACTCCTTTATGTATAAGAGGCATCTGCATGTCAATTTTGTTTTCAACCCCTTTTTTAGTATTTTCCTGATCTTATACTACCATTTAAACTTGTTGATTTCTCTGTCTATCCCTTCCCACTGCCTCTTGTGGCAGGGATGGGTTTCTCGCCGCCTCCTCTCCTCCATCTCTTTCTTGCCCTGCCTCTTCATGATTTTTGCCATCTTGATCTTTCCATTCATTTTCCCTTGCTGGTTCAACTTCTTGTCCCAGGACCGTCCATACCCTCTCCCCATCATCTTTTTCAACACAAACATTTCTTATTGCCCCAGGGTTGAGTCTAACCAGAAAATCTCCTGACTTCCAATCCCCTATTTTCTGCACCGGTCCCCTTATTTCTGGTGGAACTTCTCCAGGTTCTTTTAACCTGACCAACCTTTCCCACAACGCTCTTAACTCGTTGTTTATATCTGCTTGTGAACACCCTGGGTACACTGATGCTATGGGCATATCAGCGCTTGTGGATGGATTATATGGAGGTGCAAAAGCTCTTGAGCCTCCCCCCCTAGTTGCTGATCCTGATAATACTGTTGTCGACAATTTCTCTACCACTGGAGGCTTATAGACTGGATTTGTACACCCTACTGCAGGTTTAGGCGTTACGGGGTATATCCCCTTACATTGGATATCTTTTTTTTCTTCCTGATCTTCCATATCCTCGAATAATCGCCAGAAATCTCTTTTCTTTTTTGGAACTTCTTTCCCTTATATTTTGCTGCTAAAAAGATGTACGTTTTTTCTGGTGGGTTTCTGTTATGGAGCCCTGCTCTGGCCAGGAGCAGGACATCCCCCCTTCCTTTGTTTTCAACGCCCATTGTTTATGATATTTTTCTATCCTGTCACAGTACAGTGGCAGGGCCCTGTGCATGTGTATAATTGGGGTTTCTTCCCCCATACTAATATTGCGCGTCCCTTATGTTTTACTTAGACCCTACTGCTATGCTGTGCATACTGCTGTTTGCTACACAAAAATACAGATCAACCCACTTCCCCCACCTTTTTTCCCACTTTTTTACACACACACACCACGACTCATCCACCTTCCTTCCTTTTTTACCACAAAAGACAGTAAGAGAAAATATACAAAAGTAATTGACTAAAATCCAGGCCCATTCCTCATACCGAGCCACTACTTATTTTTCCCGGATATCCTCCTAGTACCACCTTCTCAGCTTTTTTTTACATGCTGAGGATCCCATTGCTTTTATCGTCATAAAAGAATTCCGCGTGGCACTACCTTCTCAACCTATTATCGCCGAGCATCCCTTACCACTCAGTCTTTGTACGCTGAGGCTCCCTTACTTCTCAGTCTTTACACGCTGAGGCTCCCTTTCTTCTCAGTCTTTACATGCTGAGGCTCCCTTTCTGCATTATAAAAAGTAGAAAAACAGAAATATGCAACAATTTCAATACATAACCCACCTCCTATCCAATCTATACCTTAACACATCACCTGAAAACCTATCCAATCTATACCGTAACACGTCACCAAAAGTCCTATTCTATCTATATCCTAACATATCACCAAAAGTCCTATTCAATCTATGTCATTGAACTCGTACTTCATCCATTCACTTCACATACGGTCATACATACATGTCCCCTTCTTGTTATCTCTTACAAGAGTCTACTTACATATGCGCATTCACTGAAGTTTCTCTCAGTTGCGGAGTCCCAATACTAGCCTGTCCTTCTCTCTGGAGCCATGCCCTGCTTCAGTGAACAGAGAGGATTTATTTTTAAATGGCTCCTTCTAAAACCGTTCAGGAAACGTGTGTTCTTTTTATTTGAAGGACCAATCGCTGAAGGTGGCGAGGATCTTTTTTTTCCTGGAGAAGTCGCATGGAACCTTTCCACAAAGTACGAGGGGTAAACTGGGATCACGTCGGGATAGTCACCACATGTAAGGGTGTCCCTAATTACGCTCATCACCAGAATCAATATAACCCTCTAATGGAATTAAGTAAAAAAAAGTTATCTTGTAAGGATAACCAGTTTAATCTTACAAAATGAGGATGGTAGCAAAGGACTCTGCTTCCTGAATGGTCTTCTCCTGTCCCTGTTCCGTTCCTTCCTGCCAAAGTGGTTTGAATCAGGGGTTTATATAGGCCTGTCTTGCTATGGTGGTGTCACTGGATATGGATCATGGCTTCATCCCAATCCATCCTTTTTCCATATTAGGGATGCTCCAAAGCCTTCTTTCTTCGTTGTCAGCTGTTTTGTCAGGGCATGCTGTTCTACATTTGGCTAGCTCTGCAAGAATACACTGTAGCTCATGCTTTCCTCCTATGCAAAAACACACCGCAGCTCTGCAGACTTTTACAAATCTTGAGGCCTAGCCCAACTGAAAAACTCAACATTTTTATGTGTACAAATATTTTCCAGCCATTCTCTCTATATTCCACTCATCCTGCTCACGTTTTATCTGGGCCATGTAATGTCCTTAAAACTTTATTTTTATAATTTGTCCCATCCTGCATTATGTCGCACAGAACATGTAATTCCTATTTTTAACATGCATGGACTCTTGACAGACAGTAGACAGCTGGTGAGTCAATTTGTGATGCCAGTGCTGGCCATAGTAACAAACACCTTGTAAGCGCCTGTGGTCAATATTAAAATCCCACAGGCCGCATTTCTTCTGGGAAGGAGGGGGAGTTTTTGACTGATATACAGCACTAAGATTTTACAATGCCTAGGATCTGACATTACAAATCTATCCAGCTAATAGTTAATTGTGCTTTATATTTAGACAATAACTACCTTCTTCAATGCTTGCCTGTGTCTGTGTATGTGATTGTGTTTGCATGAGAGAGTCTTCCCAGTTCCCATCCTCCCCCCTAGTCCATTATAGCACCCTAAAGAGGTCTTGCCTAACTTTAAAGTGCTTGGGGGTTCGGGAGGACCCTGGTTCCTTCCCAACAGAAGCAGTAAGGAGGTGTTAAAGGCAAAAGGGAGAAGAGACAGTGGAGTGGGAAGGAGAGGAAGGTGGTGTAAAAGGAGTGGTGGTGGTAAGATCTGAGGAATTTGTGGGGAAAATAGGAGCACAAGAGGAGGTGGAGGGAATACATTCTGAGGAGGTGGTTGTGCAACATGATTTTTCATATATGTTTAGTTATTTTATACTATTGTCAGCAACTCATGGCGGCAACGGTAAAGACATACAAAAGTGATCACAGGTCAAAGGTGTTTATTAAACTGTATGAATGGGTGATAAAGATGCCTAATCTAAACCTAAATCTAAGATGGGAGCAAGCTACGACCATCAAATAATAATAAGGCAGTCCTAGTGGCATCTTGTCAAATAAAAATGGCCTAAAATAAAAAAAAAACTATTGGCTATACTTACCTCTAAGTTACTAAGAGGGTAATTCATAGAATCCAGCGCACAAGTGGCGCACGCGGCTGGCGCACAGTGTGCGCGTGCGAATCCCTGCACCAGCCGCGTGCGCCAAAACCCATTTCCGCGCACAGCGTATTCATGGATACCAGCCACCAAAACCAGCCGTGGCGCACAGTGGCGCAGCGACCCTGCAGCAGCGCCAGTTACGCCCCCAAGAATGCCTTTCGCGCAGGGAAAAGCCATCAAAATCCCCAATCCAGCGCAAAGGGCTGCGCTAACCCTGTACCAGCATGGCAAGCGGGCTACGTGTATCACTGGGGTGCGCGGGAAGTACCTCACGTCATTTCAGCTGGGTACGTGCATTTCAGGGGTGCGCGGGAAGTTCCACACACGAATGTCCTGGCTATGTGTATTTCGGGGTGCGCGGGAAGTTTCACACGCGATATCAGCAGGGTACGTGTATTCCAGGGGTGCGCGGGAAGTTCCACACGCGAATGTCCTGGCTATGTGTATTTCGGGGTGCGCGGGAAGTTTCACACGTGATATCAGCAGGCTACGTGCATTCCAGGGGTGCGCGGGAAGTTCCACACGCAAATGTCCTGGCTACGTGTATTTCGGGGTGCGTGGGAAGTTCCACACGTGAATGTCGTGGCTACGTGTATTTCGGGGTGCGCGGGAAGTTCCACACGTGATATCAGCAGGGTACGTGTATTCCAGGGGTGCATGGGAAGTCACACACGCAAAGTCAGCAGGGTACGTGTATTACAGGGGTGCGCTTGAAGTTCGACACGCGATTCCATCAGGGTACGTGTACATCAGGGGTGCGCAGGAATTTTCACACGTGAATTCAGCAGGGTACGTGTATATCAGGGGTGCGCGGGAAGTTCCACACTTGAATGTCCTGTCTACGTGTATTTTGGGGTGCGCGGGAAGTTTCACACGTGATATCAGCAGGGTACGTGTATTCCAGGGGTGCGTGGGAAGTCACACACGCGAAGTCAGCAGGGTATGTGTATTCCAGGGGTGCGCGGGAAGTTCCACACGCGAATGTCCTGGCTACGTGTATTTCGGGGTGCGCGGGAAGTTCCACACGCGATTTCAGCAGGGTACGTGTATCACAGGGGTGCGCTTGAAGTTCCACACGCGATTCCATCAGGGTACGTGTATTACAGGGGGGCGCGGGGAGCACCACACGTGAATTGCACGTGTGGGTCCTCCCAGGTGTTCCCAGCCAACCCACATGTCAACTTGCACTACTCCCCACCAACGCATGTCCCCCTGCACCCCCAGCCACCAGGGGCACCCTCCACCAGGCCCCCACCCATGTCTCCCACCATCCCCATCCCCCAGCAGTGCAGGGTCACCCTCCACCACCCCCACCCCCCAGCAGTGCAGGGGCACCCTCCACCAGGCCCCCACCCATGTCTCCCACCACCCCCACCCCCAGCAGTGCAGGGTCACCCTCCACCAGGCCCCCACCCATGTCTCCCACCACCCCCACCCCCCAGCACTGTGGGGCACCTGCCAGCAGGCCCCCACCCATGTCCAACTCATGTTCCCCACCACCCCCACCCCCAGCACTGTGGGGCACCTGCCAGCAGGCCCCCACCCATGTCTCCCACCACCCCCATCCCCCAGCAGTGCAGGGCCACCCTCCACCAGGCCCCCACCCATGTCTCCCACCAGCCCCACCCCGCAGCACTGTGGGGCACCTGCCAGCAGGCCCCCACCCATGTCCAACTCATGTTCCCCACCACCCAGGACTTTGGGGCACCTGCCAGCAGGCCCCCACCCATGTCCAACTCATGTTGCCCACCACCCCCACCCCCCAGCACTGTGGGGCACCTGCCAGCAGGCCCCCACCCATGTCCAACTCATGTTCCCCACCACCCAGGACTTTGGGACACCTGCCAGCAGGCCCCCACCCATGTCCAACTCATGTTCCCCACCACCCCCACCCCCCAGCACTGTGGGACACCTGCCAGCAGGCCCCCACCCATGTGCAACTCATGTTCCCCACCACCCCCAACCCCCAGCACTGTGGGGCACCTGCCAGCAGGCCCCCAGCCATGTCCAACTCATGTTCCCCACCACCCCCACCCCCCAGCACTGTGGGGCACCTGACAGCAGGCCCCCACCCATGTCCAACTCATGTTCCCCACCACCCCCACCCCCCAGCACTGTGGGGCACCTGCCAGCAGGCCCCCACCCATGTCTCCCACCACCCCCATCCCCCAGCAGTGCAGGGGTACCCTCCACCAGGCCCCCACCAATGTCTCCCACCACCCCCACCCCCCAGCACTGTGGGGCACCTGCCAGCAGGCCCCAACTCATGTTCCCCAGCCAACATGTCATCACAATCTAGATCCCTGGTCCCTATGGTCAGCCTCCAAATGCAAAACACCCACCCGAGTATTGCATCCACCCACTCATAATTGGCAATTACATGACAGAACACCAATTGCAAGTTTCGAAACAAACACATTTCCCTCACATACACCCAATGGGTGTCAGTGAATCTCAAAACCCATATCATGATATGCATGAAACCAATGAGATACTACACATTGAAGTTCAATAAAAAAAATATGTATTAAAGGGAACATAAATAGAATAAAAATAAAGAAACAGAAATGGGAATGTACAAAAATGAAAAGAAGCATGTCCGTGAAAACCAAAAATCATAATCCAAAGTAATGGTGTCCAAAGTCACTGTCCACAAAAGAAAATCCAATGGGAAATAATAATTGAAAGCCATTGCTCCAAGGGTAAATTGGGAAAGAAAAATACAATCCAACAGTGAACTATGTACAGACGAACAAGCCAGGGTCCATTATCCCAACAAAAGAAATGAAACCTATCTAACTACACTAACTAATAAAATAAACTATATACAAAAATGTGGCCAATGTCCAAAAGGTCCAAAATAAATTTTAAAAAAAAGGAAACCTAACACTACCTACATAACTATGCACAAGGGCAACGGGCTAGTCTGACGGCTCACTTTTGGATGTCGTGGGCCAGGGCATCATCGAACTCCTGCTCAATGTCCCGGAGGCGGTCCTCCTCCATGGCCCCGAGGGTCCGCAGGGCCGTCGACGTGTCCACCTCCAACCCCCTGCGGATTGCCTCGAGGCACTCGGCCCGCCTCAGGGCCCTCCGCATGGAGTTCTCCGCCCTGACCATTGTGAGCCGTGCCTCTTCCGCCCGCTGCCGCTCCGCATCTATGGCGTGGCCCAACCGCTGCCACACGGAAGACACTCTCTGTCCTGGGTCCTCCTGCCCTCCGGCCGATGCCTGCCCCTCCGATGTTGAAGGCCCTGAGCCTTCATGGCTCCCACCACGTTGCTGCTGCTGCTGTGCCTCTGCCCGTGCACTGCCTCCTGCTGCCTGCACATCCTCCGCCGGCTGGGGTGCAGTCGTTGATGTGGCCACCCCTGCTGGACGTCCGACTCCCGACTGTGGCAGGGATGCCTCCTCCACCACCCTGGCCACACCGTCAGAGGCAGCTCCACAGGGCACCCAGGTGACTGATGGGTGGGATGATGGCACGGAGGACGACTGGAGCGTAGGGGGTTCAGTTGAGGAGGGGGTTGTAGCAAGCCCCATCAAACGGAGGAATCCGGCCTGGGTGACCTGTCCCAGCAGGCTGACGTGGTCAACGAGCCATTCGAGATGACGTGCAGTCTCCTCATGAAAAGACTGCAGGTCACCTCGCATGGCCCGTTGACGCAACGCCACACCAGTCAGGACAGGCTCAACCCGGACCCACGTCCGCAGGCAGAGGAAGGCCAGTTGTCATTTGCTCATCCCCTGCCTGAAAACGGGTCTGGACGTAGGCATCCCTGCTGGTGCAAGATGATGCAGGGACAGGATCAGGGACAGGATTGCACACAGGCACCTCCGCGGCGGCCTGTGCTGCCTCCTGTCCCGGGTCCTGCACTGCACCACTAGCACCAGTGGGATCCCCACCTCCAGACCCCGTCTCTGTTGCTTGCACGGCCTCCTCCTCCACCAAACCCCCCACCAACCTGGATGACTCCGTGCCATCTTCCCTCGTTGGGCCCTGTGGGGTCCCAGCTGCCCCTTCTGCTGCCGAAGAGTCCAACTCCAACCTCCGCCTCTTGGACCTCCCCCCGGCAGCTGCGGCCTGGGACGCGGCACCGGACTCCTCACTCCCCGACGAGATGACAACATGGGAGGGGAGCCGGGCCTTGCGTCTCCGGCTGGCGGTGGGATCCCTGCCGCTGTGCTCCACATCACCTTCTCCGCCCTCTTCATCAGTTGACGCTGCAGACAGGGAGAAATGAAACACAGGCATCAGGGCACTGTACAATGGACACATACACACATGACAGTTGTACATGAGTGGCATTGGCAAACCTCAGACATGCCATCACAATCCCCAACACACATGTCATTTCAACTCCCACACATGAGCCATACCACAGCCATATCGCAACTGCCAGCACCATCCATACCCATACAACAGCATGAGCAGGCAAAGCTGAGCCAGACATCACATGCAACACAGGAAGTGCACCACACATGTACACACACCACCACACTTGCATGCATGTGTACACCTCTGCCAAGTGTCGCAGTGTTCAGATGGGCATCCATGTCACATCTGCCAATCAGGCTTCCACATCCGGCTGTCACAGGCATCCATGTTGCATCACTGTTGCACCCTTGTCAAATACACACAAATGTACATGTACACAGTGCTGATACATGCAGCTGAAAACAACATATATGCGTGGCATCACGGACATGTCTACTTACATACACATTCATCCAAACATGTGTGCCCACACAACTGCATTTGGCATGCAAGCCTACACACACAAGCACCATCCATGTCTCACACATTCCAGCCCTCGCATGTGTTAGCACCATACTCAACCCCATACAAACAGATGTGCAACCTGCACACTACTGAAACATCACCACACGCACAGATCACAATCAGGATGCATGTACACTTACCCCTCGACTCCAGACGGGTCTGCCTCTCAAGGACCTGGACGTGGAACTCTGGGGATATGCGTTCCAGGACCCTCATCTGATCTTCCGACAAGTGGCCCCGGCGCCCCTTGGCATCCGCTGCCTTCAAGAGGCGCCGGGCCTTGTTCAGGGTCCTGGACCTGAAGACCTCCCAGCGCTTCTTGACATGTTGGAAGTCGCGGACTGCCACCCCCTCCGCGTTGATGGCAGTCACGATGTCAGTCCAGAACCGAGTCTGTCCTTCCTTGTCGGCGCTGGAACTTCCGAAGAGGGCATCATACTGCCCCAGGACTTGCTCCACCAGGGCACCAACTTCGGTGGCACTGAAGCTGGTGCCCCTCTGCCTCTCTGGCCGGGGGTTGTCAGTGGTGCCAGATGTTGCAGTGCCCGACATGACAACCCCAGAGGCAGGAGTGGATGGGCAACTGGGTCCTGGGGCTGGGCTGTGGAGCGATGGAATCCCAGTCGGGAGTCTTCGGTTCCAGCAGGGGTGGTCACAGCAACAGCACCCCTGGCTGATGTGCAGGCAGCAAATGGCAGGGCACGTGGGCAGCAGGAAGTCAGGCAGCAGCAGATGGCAGGTGGGAGTGTGCTCGGGGCTCTGGGGGGCAGTAGTTTGGCCTTCTGGGCACGAGCGTGGTCTTCCGTGTGCTTATGCGTGGCCAGCTTGATACGGAGTGATTTGGCACGTGAAAATTCGGCACATCAGCGTGTAATTTGAGAAAAGGCCCTTAGCGCGTAAGCGCGTCTGCACGCATACGCAATTTCATTGGACAGAAGGACCCTGAAGCGCAAGCGCCCCTGTGACGTGACGCGCACAGGCGTGCATGGGCATTACAGCGCGCGTGAAAAACTGCACGTCCGCGTGTAATACGAGGAAAGGGCCCATGCGCGTAAGTGACGTGACGTGCGCGTGCTTTTCCCTCAGCACGGATTAAAGGTGAGCGGGCCCAGCAGTTCCCTGTATGTGCCTTTCGTGGAGACCGACGTGTGTTGCTGCTTCCTGTTGTTTCGCGCGCCATCACAACTTCACAGCTATCAAGGACGTATCTCTTCTTTTGGCGGGGGTATTGGCTACGCGTGTTTTTCGGCATCGCGCTAGTCATACGTTGAGTCGCACACGCTCTTTTTCCCACTGCGGGTGCCCCTGTGTATCGCACCCATTTTCGATGTCATAGTAGCCTACGTGTCCCACGTGTACGCGTTATTCGTGTTACTGGGTGCCACCGCGTACTGCGGGAGGTTGAATCCACGCACGTAGGCTGCAGGGTTGCGTGCACAGTTTTACTGCAGTTTTGGGGTGCCTGAGCGTTGCGTGACCCGTCACCACATCACTGGGGTCACATACAGCCTTGCAGGTGCAGGGGGGCTGTTAACATCTTGCTTCCCACCCCCTTCACCCCAATTGCCCATGTCAATTGTGGTCTACACCTCCCATTGGCACCACTCCATCTGTGCCAGCACTACTACATCTGTGCCATGGTTGGGAGGGCACCAAAGGTGAGGGGCGCCTCAGCTGGGCGTCCTCCTCGTGGCGGGCGTGGTCGGGGACGTGGCCGTGGTGACCAGGGAGTAGGGGGACTCCAGGGTGTCCAGGGCGGCCACAGAGGGGGAAGAGGCAGGGGTGCGCCACTTGAGCACAATGTTGTGCCATGTGTCGGTGCAGTCATGCCACCACCCCCTGTGGTTCCGGGGGATGCAGCTTCTGCATCTGGCACTGGCGCCCGTGTGACCTGGCAGTCCGTTCCATCGACTGCCACGGGCCCAAGGGTAGTGGTAGCTGCAGGTGCAGCTGTGGACACCGCCACCAAGGCTCGGGGTCTGCCAGCGCAGGCTGCGTTGGCACTTGAAGAGCCCTTGGTAGATTTCCAACAGGCTAGGGGGGAAACCATAGGGGCAGGCCGGGCTGCTCAGACCAAGACACGTGTCCCTGGGGCAGTCATGTCATCTGCTGCCCCGAACAGCCGGGTGTTGGCAAGTGCAGGGGCAGATGCACCCAACAGCACCCCGGTTGTGAGTCTGCCAACCAGGACCGTTGCTGGTGTTGCTGCGCAGGGTCCATTAGTGGGCACCCAGCTGCCACTGACACAAGTCAGGCCTTTGGTCATCCCTCCACCTGCCACTCCCTTGGCTCAATCCACCGAACCCACTGGCCATACTGGTCAGGGCGGCATTAGCCAGCCAGGGTCTGCGCCACAGTCCAAGAGGAGGAAGGTTGCACCTGCAGCACAGGCTGGGACCCCACACACAGCCACGACCTCCTGCACGTAGAGGAAGAAGCCTTTCTGTAAGCAGGAACTGGACTTCCTCGTGGACTACGTGCGGGGCCACAGCCGTGACATGCTAGTGGGTGCCAATAGTCAGACTATGGCTGCCCAACGTGACACCCACTGGAAGCATGTTGCGGAACATGTCAGTTCATTCAGCCATGAGGTGCACACGGCGCAAGAGTGCAAAAAGCGTTGGAATGACATCAAACGCAGCACTAAGGCTAAGCGTGCCTCTGGTGACTGGCGGTGGGCCTGCACCAGAGGAGGAAGAGCTCACTCCGCATGAGGCACTCGTTGCGGAGTTCATACTACCTGAATTGGTCGAAGGAGTGGGAGAGATGCTGGACTTTGATGCCCAGTCCAGTGAGTGTTGATGCGTGTTTGTTGAGGACGTGTGTGTTTCACTTGTGGGATGTGTTGTGCATGATTGCCGCTACATGTGACGTGTACATGGTTCTGATGTGTAAGTAATGCAATGCTTCCGTCATGCATATCTCCTCTGCCTGCATGCGGGGACTCCATGTAGGCATGCTCCCTTGCCCCTCCTCCGCCACTCTGCACCCCAGTTCCACCTTTGCACTGGTGTTCTTCAATCTTGCCAATGTGTACTTTCTTGTTCATGCGTCCTGTGTAGATGCTAACTTCCAGCGTAGAATCTGCCAAACATATGCCGTGTGGTAGAGCCTTAGTACTTGATGCAGAGTATCTCACTTGTACTGTGTATAGGTCAGATCTCCCGCAGGGACATGAGTGCCCATTCATGCTCCATGTGCATTGCATGCATGCCCATATGTGTCCTTGACTGGATGATCACTGTAATACAAGTCCTTGGTTACATACATTGCCTGCCATCTCATTAGCCTTCCCATGTCAACTGTGGCTCAGTCCTGCGTGGCACACATGTTTAGGGTCTGACAATCTGTGTGGCTCACAGGCCTCAGCCTGTTCAATGGCCAATGACTCTGTCCAACTGTTGTTGTGTCTTCTTCACACATGGGCGGAATCCAGAGTTTTCATCATGTGTCCTGCTTACTGTCCCTGCATCATTTGCAGTGTTGTCACTTGAATCACATTCAGCTGTTGATGCCAGTCAACACTGCCTGTCAATACACAGGTGTATGGTCAGCCTTTTGATACCATGCTAGGCATCCCTGCTTTGGTACTGGGGTGGAGGGGTGCTTGGCTTCTAGATATGGTACACATTGAATGCACAATGCACGTGATGTCTGAATTTGACATTGCACTGCCTTCACATTTCCTGGCACACACCATGGAGTCCTTGTAAAGTAGGTAGTGAGTGGCGTACACATTTTCTGCACTGCATAGACCCACTTCCATGGAAACCGCCACCTTTCAACAGGTTTGATCACAGAAGCAATTCAAAGTTGACCCAGCATGCATGGCAGGTTATATGTTGTGTGTCACATGTCTGCCTGATGCATTTGCTGTCGGTGCGTATGTGTGTTGTGTGCTTCTGACATGTGTAGTGACCTTTTTTCTCTCTATTTTTCAGGTGATGACGCAATGGAGGCAGAGGATGGTGTTGTCATGCCAGACACAGGGTTGGTACCGCTACATCAACCCGGCACTAGTGGGAGTCGTGGGGTGGTAGGCCACGAAAACCCCCAAGTGCTACAGTCCATCTTGTCTCTGGCTGCCTATGAGTCCAGCCTTGATGACGACTCTGACGTCCATGTTGAGTTGGATGAGCATCAAGTCCATGTGTCAGGGGTGAGTGATTCTGATGTGGACACTCCTCTGTCTGCGACACCTGCACTGAGGGATCAGACAGTCTTGGTTCCTCCGCCAGTGGCGGATCGGGACGCAGGGTCACCCTCCACACCAGTCACTGATGTGCCTGGGACATCAAGTCGACGGGGGCATGTAGTCGTGCAGCCGCGGGCGGTGCCAACACAGCGAGGACCCCCGGTCCTTGGGTCCCGCAGGGGTCAAGCCCGGCAACGCGGTCGCCGCGCGCAACCGCAGTATACTGAGTGGGAGCAAGACATGGCTGCCAATTCAGAACGGCAGGGGGCAGCAATGGAGAACATCGCTGAGAGCATGGAGCGTGTGGCCCGATCTGTGCTCCCCCTGCTAGGCAGGTGCTTCTCCAGCAGCAGGCGGCACGGTCCACGGCCCGCTCGCTCAGGCTGGGCATGGCGGCCTCAGACAGGGCACGCCAGGCTGAAATGTTGTCTCTGCGTCAAGCAATTGCTGCTCACGCAGAGGCGCACATGGATGCCCTGAGGGAGGAGTATGCTTCCCTCAGATCCACTCTGGGTGTCCTTATGATGTCCCAGAGGCAGCAGGCAGAGGAGAGGTTTGCACAGCTTGAGCGTACCATCTCGGCTGAGCTACAGGCTTGCCGGGAGGTGCAGCGGTTGTCCAGCCAGGCCTTTCAGGAGGAACTCTGTGTTACACGTGCTACCTTGCAAGAGGAAGCACGTGTATCACGTGAGGTTCTGCATGCAGACCTACGTCACATCGCCACACAGAACCAGGCTCAACCGTCCGGCAGACTTGCTGCCGACGAGGGGCAAGCTGCGGCTAGGCGTGGTCAGGCTACTGTGCATCGTCCTCCTTTCCAGGAAGAGCCAGACTCGGACGACCATCTATCTCCCACATAGGTCGGGCTGTGCAGGCGTTGAGCCCATGGAGGTTTTTCTTTTGGCTCAGCATCATCGCATGTGGATGTTGAGCAGCACCCTGTACCTCCCCCCTCCTGGGTTCCTCCCCTCCCCCCCGGGTCGTATGTGGCCATTTTTGATTTTTCTTTTAGTTTAGTTAGTTAAGTTTCTGTTTGATAGTTAGTTTAATTAGGTAATGTAGGTTTTCCATAGTTAGTGTAATTAGTTAATAGTTACTATAGTTTAAAATCGCCCGTCTATTGTGCTTTCATGTGACGGTGCGGTGCTTTGTGGCTTTTGAAGGCATCCACTGTCTGTTCCAGCTGGGCCCTTCAGGCTTGTCTTGTGTATGTGTTTGCTGCTTGGGGTCCTTGACTCACATATGCCACTCCTGCCTCCCTTATCCATGGGCTCGCAAGGATGGTTCGGTGTTACAAAATTTTACACAAGGGCCTTGGACTGTCATATCTGTGGCATGTCTGGTGCTGTGTGACTTGTGTTTACACCCCTAGTGGGGATGATTTTGGTGTTTTTGTCCACTGTTCAGCTTTTGCTAGATGGGGTGTTTCATGATTAATGTGTACATTCATTGCTATGCATTGTGTAGTATGTTTCTTATCTTTACTGTACACGTGCTTGTTGCATTTCATGCTGTAGATAGTGTTACACACTTTGGATGTGAAAGACGGACTGATGGTGTGATTTATGCTGTGACTCTCTGACATGGTCAAGTAATGAGATGTCTGAAGAGACACACACAGATGGCTTTGAAGCATTAATCATGTGTTTCATGCCCTTTCTGCAGGGGGATGAGCCTCCAGAGCACCTTAGCCAGCAGACATGGCCCATTGGACGACGGAATTCTGGACACGTTTGTTGGTGCCCACATGCACATGTGTGCACAAGCAGAGGCACAGGGATTGCAGACCTACATCCTAGCACTGCTGACGTGTTCCAAGGAACTTCAGGCAAGGTGAGCAGCACAGGGGGGCCACTACACAGCAAAGCTTGCACCAGGCGAGTTGCACATGCAGGCTTAGTTACAGCACTGAGGGTGAGCTTGGACGAATATTGGTGTTGAAGCACACAATGCAGCTCAGATGTGTTGGTGGACTGATGGCTGTTGATAGTAGGGTTGTCTGGGACACCTGCAGGGGCAGTGGCACATGCCCTCCGGTACACCAAGGTCCATTGAGGCACTTGTATCAACCATGTAGCCTTCCGAGACATGGAAAGGGGCAGCTCACAGGGACATACAGCAAGGGACATACTCGGGTGCATTTCATTTCCATGTACTTTATGATAAATGCACTGCCAACTTTGTTTCGGTCATGGTGGTACGCAACTTGCTCTGAAGTCATGGCTTGCTATACGGGTCTGTCTGCTTACCCAGGGAACATTGCATGTTGTGTGAATTGTGACACATTGGTGTTCCATTTGCCACGCACCCACCGGCGGCTGACTTACTGCATTGACTGTGTATGACCCGTCACAGGGGTAATGTTATATATGGGTACGAAGCATCTACACCAGATTGTCTGTTTGTAGAGTAGTTTGTTGCTATGGGGCATGTTTGGTGGTGTGTTTTTGTGTAATTGGCACATACAGGTTGTTGACTGTGGCTCTCTTTGCAGCATTGCAGTGCTCCTGTAACCAGACCTGAGAGTGTGCAGGCAGGAGGCCAGCACTCAAAACCAGAGCTAAGTGTCTTGTTGTTTTTCTTTCAAACTGCTCTGCATAGGCTTGCTGGGGGGTGCACTAATGCATGGATGTATGTGTGATTCAATTTGATATGTTTTTTCCCCCTAATCACCCGGAATCCTATGCAATTTTGAACCCTGTACCCTCTACCCGGTGTTCCTGCTTCCCGTACCTATCCAAGCAACGTTCCCTAACCCTCTTTCCCCGCTGGGGTTGCGGATGCCTGTGTAAGCCCCGAACTTGCAGGTGCCAAAACCCTAGAGGGGGTGGTTGGTTCGTACCACTCCTAAGCCTGGACTACAGAAGGCCATGACAATGATGTTCAGGTTTGTTTGGATTGTGTATGTGTTCATGCAGGTAGTACATTTTCGTGCATTCCCTACTTTCATGTGTCATTCCTCCTCCCCTCTCCTGCCACTCATTCCAGTTATCCAGTGTGCCAACACCTGTCCCGACTGCATATCCCTGAACCTCCTTCCCCACCAGGGTCTCAGGGGCCTGTGTGAGTTTGACCTTGCAGGCACCCGGGACACGGTGGGGGTGGTTGTTTCGTGACACTCCCGCGCCTGTACACGAGACCTGTGACAATACACATCCGTTCATGGTGCATCATCCTATGTTATGTACCACACATGGTTCACATCCTGTTGTGATATTGTTTTACTGTGCTAACTTGGTTGTTGCATCATTGTGGTAGTACTTGGCCTTTGTGAGGTACTGCTACGTCAAGTCATCTACTGGAGGGTGTTCGGGTTCGTTTTTATGCCTTGGATTTTGTGATTTTGGAAATGAGTGTGGATTCTGAGGGTGCAGGCATCTTTTTACACACAAGGTGGGAGATGGTGACGAAGGGTAAAGGTGATCCTGTGGCCAGGTGGAATTGAGGGTTGAAGGCTCCATGACCCAGGTGCAGTTGTTCAGTGGGTCATGGTCATTTGTGAAGGGGGGGGGGTTGTTGTTGATAGTTGCCTTGCCCTGCAGTGTGATGGGAACTCTGACATTGTAATGGTGGTTACCCAAGTACATGTTGTGTTCTGCTAATCAATGCCTGTTCATGTGTTGTGTTTAGCTTTCAGGTGCGAGGGGATAGTTGTGGTTTGACATGCTGGGGTGTACACATGGTGAATGTTCACATGTGATGTGTAGAGAACACTGATGGTCACTTGAGTGCACATGCATATGTTGAGTGCATGTCCTTGCATACCCACACACTTGCACTCTGATGCACTACATGTACTCCCACCCTTGCATATCCACGTGTACACTGTTTGCCTTCTGGTGGCCACTGTGTCCCTGCAGCACATGTTCTGTGACCAAATATGGATCCTGTACATGCCTAATTTGCTTTTTGATGTGGTCTGTCGCTTAGATGTGATGCTCAGGGTGTGCATCACATACAATGGCTGTTCACTGTGCTGTGCGCTGAGCAGTGTGTTGCAGGAGTAGGACACAGCACACAGAAGCTGCAGTGTTGATTTTGCAATGCACAATGTGCATGTAGACAGGCATTCATTGTTATGTTACGTCTACAACTCTTGTAATGCATTTGGAAATGACTTATTTTGGGTGGGAGGTTGTTGGTCTGTCATTTCATCTGATTCCTGGTCAGGCATAATTGTCTGATGCCACTGTACATTTTGGAAATGGCAATGTGTACCTTATTGTTGCTGTGTTGGTGTATGGGTATTGCTTGCCATGTCATGTTGTGGTTTGGGAGGGTTTGAGTGACATAACAGTGATGGCCATGGCCTGTTGTGCAGGTGTGCGTGATGCACACCTTTCATGTCAGGGTCATCCGCTTCTCAGAGCAACTAGCTGGGGGTAGATCTCTCTCCGCGGCAGGGCCCTCCCTCTGGAACAGCCTTCCTGCCTCACTTGAACTTGAGGGGAACCATCTCCGGTTCGGGAAGCACCTCAAGACCTTCCTCTTTGCTTCTGCTTTCTCTCTGCCTCTCCCTTGCGGAATTCTTCACTGGAACTGCACTGGATCTGCAACTGGGCCACTCTCACCGACCTCGGTCCCTGGCCCAGCCACTCTCCACTTGCACTGGCTCCCTGGCAACCCCTGCACTGCGGTACTGTCTCTCTATCCCTACAGCCCCCCTTCCCAGCACTTGTCTGCACTTACCTTTGCAGTTGCCACCAGCTGACCTGTGTATTTGTTTTTTGGTCTACTTCCCCTGTACTGCACTCCCCCCCCCCTCCCCTTCCCCTTGCACTTTTCCCTTCCCCCTACCCCTGCACTTGCACAATCTGAATGACACCTGGCCTAGTTGTACCGTTGTCTGTCTTCCCTTGTTCCCCCCTCCCTGCCTCATCGCACCTTGAAATACTTGTGTATAGGCCATATCATGTCATATGTCATATGTGTGCCTTTTGGTCACACAGGATAGCTTGTGTTTAAGTAGCTAGGGATGCAGACGATGTGGCACTTCCATGGCAACATTCTCAGGCTGGTAGGGTTGTGACAGTTGACTGTCTCTTTGTCATCATCGATTGTCACCTGGTATGTGCCAGGCCTGTGTGCACTCCGCAGGGGTGGGAGTTTAGGTGAAAAATGTGGCCACAAGCTGGGTCCGGGCTTCCTCGCCACGTGCCCTGTCCCCTCCCATGGGCAGCACCTGTGCCTGTGGTTGGGGATGTGGGGGCACCACCATGTCCACCGGTATGCCCTGCCGTGTTGCAACATTGTGCAGGTCACATGCTGCCACAATGATCCTGCACACTACTGGTGGTGCATAGAGTAGTTGCCTGCCAGAGCGGTCAAGGGAGCGGAAACGTGACTTGAGCACTCCGAATGTGCGCTCCACTATGGCCCTGGTTGCAATATGGGCGGCGTTGTATCTTACCTGGGGTGGTGTGGTGGGGTTCCGGATTGGCGTCATCATGTGGTTGCTCAGAGGGTAGGCACTGTCCCCTGGGGAGGTGATAATAGTTGAGATTGTTAGGGTTTGGGTATTTGTCTGTGTGTGACTTGCATGCATGTGCAAGGGCATTTGTACTCACCTAGGAGCCATGTGTCGCCATGCTGCCCAGCTTCCAGGGCCCGGCTCAGGGCGGACATTCTGTATATGAAACTGTCATGGGTGGAGCCAGGGTAGTTTGCATAGACAGAGGTGATGATTCCCTTTGCATCGCATACCACCTGTACATTGATGGAATGCCAGTGCTTGCGGTTTCGATAGATGTGCTCAGTGGCCCTAGGTGGACGTAGGGCCACATGGGTGCAATCTATGGCACCGAGCACTTTGGGGAAGTGTGCCACCCTGAAAAAATCCAGGACAACGGCCTGCCTTTCTGCGGGTGTTCTGGGCATGTATATGTGCCTGCGGACTGAGGGGCGCGCTGTCATGATTGCCAGTACCTGGTGTAGGCAGCGTGACTGCGTGGCCTGTGAGACCCCCCCCCACTATGGCAGTAGTCCGCTGAAATGACCCAGTGGCCAAAAAATGCAGGACATTGAGCACCTTCTCCAAGGGGCTCAATGCTTGGGAGCAAAGGGTGGGGGATGTAAGGTCATCTTCCCACTCCCTGACCAGGTCTAGGATGATGTGGGGTGGAAACCTATACCTGCCATAGACCTGGTCGTCAGGCATCCCAAAAAGGCTTGTCCGTGGTGCGAAAATGCGTGCCCTGGCTATTCTCCTCCTCCTGCGGTGTCCCACGATCAGTGCTGCGACAAATGGGGCATTCATCGTAGCTGTATATACGTGTTTGTTGTTTGCGTGCACTATTGTACTGTGCGCGGGGACGCTTCCGCCTGCCTTCGTGTGGCGGACGCGTTGACGCCTGTGTGCGTCTTTTGCCGTGCGCGGGTTTCCCGCATTCGGATCCATGAATACGGGTTGTTCGCGTGCGTGTGGGCGTTCCGTGTAGTTCCCTGCAGTACTTCCCCAGTTACGCCTTCTTTTTCACGCATTGTTCCCCATTCCACGTGTTACGCCCACTGTTCCGCCCACTTTGGTTGTGTGCGCTGCGCTATGTGCGCTTTTGCCTGCGTGCGCCATGGCTGGATTGGGCGCACGGACAGCGGGAAACATGCGCAGTGTCTTCCTTGTATTGCACGCGTGCGCGTGCGCTGCGTTTCTCACGCTTGCGCTCCCTTGCGCCTGCTTGCGCATGGATTTTCGGCGCACGTTTGTTCCATGAATCGGCCCCTAAATAGTTTGGGATAATGTTCACCAGAAAAGAAGTGTTCACCAGAATAGTATGACTGGGGTGTCCCTTTCTCACGTTTTTAGCAAAGGACAAGGTGGGACTCTTGAGCAAAGAACACTCATGGGCCTCGCCAGCACGAGGTTATAGTTTCTTGCAAAGATACCAGGATATTCTAGGGCTAAGTCGTTTTTCTACAAAAAGGCCTGATGGTCCATAAACAACCAACAAACGTATCTTCAATAAATCTTCACAAAGTGCGATTTCTCTTCACCCTTGTATCCCCCTCAACGGGGCTCCGATCCTTCTTGCAGTTTGGTGATTTCTCTTCACCCTTGAATCCCCCTCAACCGGGCTCTGATCCTTCTTGAAACGTGGGTCTCCCTCAGTCGGGTTCACTATAGCCGACCACTCACTGTGGACATCCCTCGGTCAGGTTCACATTTGTTACCACAATGTTCACGGGTGTGTTATTGTTCACCCTAATTCAAAGGAATCCTTCCATCGGGTACACATTTGCCATACAATACAGTTCACTTGGGTGTATCACAAGGTGGGGTTCACTTCCCTTAGCCTTCCCTTGGCTTTATCACAATACGTGATTCACCTCCTTTAGCTTTCTTCTTGGCACCCCTCATTCGTGCTTCGATCCTTGTTCTCTGAGTGTTAGCCTCCCTCAGTCGGGTTCACTACCGCCTTTCACTCAGAATATGCCACTTGTTGTATTCACAAGTCTCAATGTCTTTTTAAATAATCTTTCACTGTGGACATCCCTCAGCCGGGTCCACTTTTGTCAACACAATGTTCACAGGGTAATCGTACTTCACCCTGTTTTGCAGGCAATCCTCAGCTGGGTTCACACTTGCCAGTTACACAGTTCACTTGGTTTTACACAATGCAGGATTTACTTCCCTTTGCTTTCCTCTTGGTAACGTGTCAAAGACTTTCGATTGTACAAGGGGTTTTACTCGACCCTTGCATGACCACTTTAACCTCTTGCGTCGGCTCTCCTAGGGCTTCCTGGGATCTGTAGTTTTAACAAACGGGGACCGGCCAGAGTCTTTCGAATGAGCGTCCACATGGCGCCGGACCCCTCTGCAGCTGGTCTCTCCCTGGATTGTTTGAACAGTTCTGTAACAAAGTCTTTGTTTCACACTATGTTGCCATTTGCAACCTTCGCATAACACAGTTCCGTTCGCTATCGGTTCTCCCTCTGACTCACCGGCTGTGATGAACCACTTGATATTTCATGTCTCTGGAGTCAAGGGCAGTACCACGATGGCAAGCACCTCTCCCTCACTTGGTTATCAGTCTAGGAGGACTCCGAGCACCGTCGACATCTGTTACACCAGACGCTGGCTGCTGTTCACGGCCTTATGATTCCTTTCACGGAGGCTTTGCGGGTCTGTGTCGAAAAGGGCAGGGGCACTTCCCTCCTTATCGTCCTTTCAGTTATTGCTGTCTTTCTCCTCCTCTTGAACTGCCATCCCGGAATAGTTACCTCGTCGTGCAGTCTGCCTTGCTCAGAGTGTGCTCTCGTGCTCCACCTTTTATCCCTGTGGGGAAGGCAAAGGGCAGTCAGGTGTGTGTAGTTACTGTCAATTGCCTGACTCTGGCTGACCCTTGTGTTGGGACATGTAAGGTAAACGGCTTTGTTGTTAGTCCACTGTCTGTCACAGTGTGAGAAGGTGTTTGTGCCGGATAAAGGGGAGGTAGACTTTTCAGGTATCCTACGGGGTAGGATGGAGAAAAGGTGTCTTAAGGAAGGGGGTGGTTGGTTAACTCAGAAATGGGAGCTTTGTAGGGTTTGTGAATTGAATAGTGGAGATCGTGGGAAGGGTAGTGTTTTGTTACAACAGATTGGGAGTTGAGGAAATAATAATCAGAGCGACGTGGGGGAGAATGACTGGGAGTATTCGGGTAGGATACAGGAAAACAGGCATTCTGGGAGAGATAATCTCTGAGTGCGACAGGGTTTGGGCTCCTAGGGGATTTGTCATATACGCGTGGGCCGTTGGATCTGGGCAAGAGAGATTCATTGGGAGGAAGGGAGGCAGATGTGGTACAGCCTACAAAGGTCTCATGGATCTCGTCCTCCTCTGCTTCTTCCCTTGTATAATACCACATCTCACCTGGGGTATTTGCTCGAGCACAACCTCGGGCTCCCCTACCCAGGTTATCCTCCCTCGCTCGTCCGCCTCCATGGTTGGGATCTGAGAGCATCAGTCATTCCCTGGCCACCTGAATAAGGGATTCTCGAGGTCTGCTTGGGAGAATACCCTCATGTTTCTCACACTGTGTAATGTTTTATGTTGTCAGAGTGTCTGTTTTCGCTCATAACTTAAATGTATAAGTGATAGAGGCTATAGGCACTTTATCAATATGTTTAGAAAACAGCTGTGATTGAAAATAATAGTATGGCATACAAGGCATTGGTTTTAGAACTGGCAGTGTTTTGTTCAGTGGGTCACCATGGCATTAGCTGATTGGTATTAGAACTGCTGACATTGTATTTCAAAACCTAGGCACTTGGAATTGTCACATGATCGGGAAGAATGCATGAGCTAATGCAAAGCATTAGCATATGTCAAAGGTGGGCGGCTGACCACTGGCGCCCGCTATTAAGATGGACCTTCTGGTAGGTTCCAGATCAGGTGATGGGTGTGACAAGTGTACCTACAGTGACATGGAATCACCATGGTTATTGAAGATAGACTGGTCTGGGCCAACAAGGCCCTTATTGCATTTTCTGTGTAGATTTCAATTTTAATTTATAATGGCAAGGTGGAGCTATACAAGTGGGAGTTTTGGAGCGCAGATTTTAGGTTTCTACCTGAAGGTATATGGGAATATATTACCTGATTCTAATGATTTACAATGCAATAAAGCTATATCTGTCCAAGTTACTTAATGCCAATTATATTGGGTGAGCCTGGTTCCTCCAACAATCTGGTGAAAGTAGGTGCAGAGGAGCAAGAGGAGGCAATAGGATCTTAAGAGGAGTTAGTGACAGGAGGAGTAGATGAGGCAGAGAAAGGGATTAAGAATGAGAAACAAGTATTGAAGGTGGAAGTCAACGTGAAGGTTGCACCTTCCCACTGCAGTCCTTTCCACTGCTCAATGTTCACCCCTTTTCTCCTCACAGCCTTAGGTGACTCTCCTTATTTTAACATGTGGCCTAGCATTTTCTCTCTCCCTTTCCCAATGAAGTGAAACTGGTTGTACTTTTGCAGAAAACATCCTTTCCCATTTGTCTCTTTCTCCCCCGCCATGTTTTATGACGGCTGCATTCCTGAGCTCTTAATGCTCACACCAGTAACAGGAGATGGGACAAGGCTCTTATATGATCGTCACCCATTCCCCACCTCCACACTTCTGGCAGGAGACATCTTTACCATTCCTAGTGCAGTTTAGATTTTGGCTGTTCACTGCAGCTCAATATTCTGGTAAGACATTTCTATTTACTGTTTATTTGTAATGGGTGTATACAGTGCATGAGTATATGCGATTGGCTGGACTGTGGAGATGGGTGGAGACTCTACGTTGGCCCACAGAGTGCTTTTTCCAGATAAAGTATCAATTCTGCCCTAGATTTTTGCATGTATGTGTGAGTTTGGCATTGCACAACTGTTTTATTCTGGGAAAAGTGAGACTGAGGCCCTCTTTATTAGTCTGCCAGTAACCTGCCGATAGCACCGTTTCCTCCGTCTGATATCACAGTAATACCTGGATATTACGGGCGACAGAGGAACAGTAAGTTCCCATTCCCATGGAGTCTCATTATTTTTAATGGGTGTATGCAGTGCGCGAGTACATGCGAAGGGCTGGACTGTGTAGATGGGCAGAGCCTCTACGTTGGCCCACAGAGACCTTTACCTGCATAAAGTACCAATCCTGCCCTAGATTTTTGTATGTATATGTATTCATAGATACATGAATGGACAATGCTCTTTTGATCACAAAGAACGTATGCTAGATAATAAATCAGATTTGATCGAAACAGTGATTATCTCACAATGGGGTGAGCTTGAGTGACATTCTGACCAGGCTGTGGAGGGAAGTAAATGGTCACTGGTGACAATGCATAGGTGCATAGGTGGACTTACATAGAATAAGGACAATCAACATTAGACATTTTTAAGTGCCGGTAGGCAGTACAAACAGCTGTGTTAGAGATGTGCCCATGATGGGTGAAGTGCTAGAGTGGAGGTAGAGAAAGTGAGACACAGAGGCAGGTTAGAGGCAAATGAAAAATGTTAGCTAGAAGGCAAATACAAAGTAGATTAAGATGGTAACTCAGAGGCAAGGAGAAAGGCTTTTTGTTTGGTTTTGAACAAATTGGTATGGACTGTTTCCAGGATGTCTTATGGAAGATAATTCCATGCAAGGGGAGCAAGAAGAGTATCACAAGGGTAATCTAGGAGGTAGAGCAGAGATTATGAGGTTTGTTTAGTTGGATAGATACAGTGGTGCCTTACCTTGGATAGATTTATGAACCAGGAGAAGAAATTTAAATCTGGCCTGTTTTGTACCATGAGCCATCCAGCCTGGTGATAGTACAAGGAAGTAGGTGTGAAGTGAGCAACTTCAAAGAGAGTCCTGGTAGCAACGTTAATGATCTTGTCGAGAGGGCAGAACTCATAGTTGGGAGACCTAAGAGTATGCTGGCATAGTAGTACAGTTTAGAGAAGACAAGAGTGATTAAGAGATGCTTGGTATTGTTGAAAGGATGGTCCCTAATATGTAGGAGGTTGAGTTCAGCCACAGTTGCAGTTTTTGAGATAAAATTAGAGAAGGGTCATAGATGATGCAGTATTTTCTAGATGAAGAAGGGTAGGGGAGAGTGTCAGGTGGGAAATGGATAGGCAGGGGAAGAGATGAGAGAGTATTTGGCTGGGAAGGAGAGTGCCTCTGATTTGGTAGAGTTTAACATCAGAGAGTGCACGCCATCAAACAGTTAATGGTAGAGACACAGTTGGAAATTCTGATAGAGGGATCAGAGTAGAGGTCAGGAGAAGAGAAGAAGATTTGGTGTTGTTCACGAAGGGATTGTACGAGAACCCAAAGGAGCAACACCTAAAACAATCATGGGTGCTCCCTCTTCTCAAGAAGCAGACTCTTGACCCCCTCATCCCCATTAATTATCGGCCCATCACCACCGTACCTTTCCTTTTGAAGATACTAGACAAGGTTGCCTATACACAAATTCAAAGACACCTTGATTCTAACAACCTACTTGGAGCTAGACAATCTGGTTTCCGTCCACTCCACGGTACTGAAACTGCACTCATTGACCTAAAGACCCAGATAGACGACCTGAGAGACCAAGGCAAGACGGCACTCCTCCTCTTACTTGATCTCTCAGCTGCCTTCGATCTGGTGGATCACAGGGTCCTCTGCAAACACTTGGACACTGCTGCACACTTCTCCACGCATGCCACCAAATGGATTGAATCCTTTCTGAGTGAGAGAACAATGAGAGTCTTCTCCCCTTCAGCAGCAGCCGACCCTCTTCCTATCACATGCGGCGTCCCTCAAGGCTCCTGTGTTTCACCAACCTTGTACAACATATTCACTAAACCCCTCTTCGATGATCTGGACCTTCTAGGTATCACCTACACTAACTATGCAGATGATACACAGATTCTCCTCCCGCTTTCTGGGGATCACAGCAGGGACAGGGAGTTGGTGAATAGGGTGTACCTCATTATTCAGGCATGGATGGCATCACATGGCCTCTGCCTGAATGATGATAAGACTGAGTTGATCATTCTGGGCATGCAGGGCAATATCAACAAACTAGGCAAGGACTACTCCACATTTAACATAGATGGCAATAGCATCAAGGTTTTGAGTGAAGTAAAAACACTAGGCTTCTATCTTGACTCCACCATGTCTTTTGCCAAATAAGTTAACTCGTTAGCCTCCACAACAGCCTATACCTTCAAGTTAATAAGAGCAGGTAAACCCTTCTTATCTAATAACAGTTGCATGATCCTAGTGAGAGCCTTAATACTATCACGACTCGA
Organism: Ambystoma mexicanum; assembly: GCF_040938575.1. Classification (NCBI taxonomy): domain Eukaryota; kingdom Metazoa; phylum Chordata; class Amphibia; order Caudata; family Ambystomatidae; genus Ambystoma; species Ambystoma mexicanum. The sequence continues at coordinate 597,769,833 of NC_090928.1, read as the reverse complement.
TTATTGCAATGCCCTTTACAGTGGCGCTAACAAAACCATCACCAAAAGGCTACAAATCCTACAAAACAACGCCCTCAGAGCCGCCTTAGGCATAAACAAAAGGGACCATATCTCATCCATTAGACAACAATCCAAATGGCTCTCCACTGACAATAAAATTCACCTAAAAATGCTCTCCCTGACGCACAAAGCCCTCAATAACGCTGCCCCCATTTACCTGATGGACAAAATAAAAAGAAAAATCTCCAGCAGACCTACACGAACTCCCAACTCCAACTGTCTGGAAATTCCTAGATTTAATCTTGCCAAAATTGGCAGCACAAGCTTCCCTGTGCTAGCTGCTAAATGGTGGAATGCCCTACCACACAACCTGAGATCAGACCAACCTTTCCTCCACTTTAGAACAAATCTTATCAAACACCTCAATGACAACTATATGTAAGGTTTGAAAGACTCTAATCTGTGATATGTTACTTATCTGTATGTATATATGTACCATCAAGATTTATCACTATTGTAAATTTTAACTATGCAGCACTGTAATTTGGCTGTAATACTGTAATTTCCATGCAACATTGTAAGCTTCGTATATTCTGTTCACTGCGCCCGGATACCCTTGGGTCTGGCGCGCAATACAAATAAATAAACAAACAAACAAACAAACAAATGAGTGCCCCAAGAGCAGAGCTATAGAGTGTAAAGAGGAGGGGACCCAAGACAGAACCTTGTGAAACACCAACAGTTAGTGGAGTGAGTTGAGAGGTGTTGTTGTTCCAGGAAACAGAGAACTAGCAAGGTGCAAGATAGAATTAAATCCAGGTAAGGGCTTGATTGTGAATCCCAAGAAAAGAGAAAGTATTAAGGAGATATGAGTGATCAACAGTGTGAAAGGCAGCACATAGGTCAAGGAGAATTAGGATAGAGGATAAGTTGGAGTGCTTAGCAGAGGTGATGTAGTTGGAGAAATTCATGAGAGCAGTTTCTGTGAAGAGACAGTAGCGGAAACCTGCTTATAGGGGGGTCTTGAAGGTTGTGGATGTCCAAGACATTTGTAAGATTGTTGAACATAATCCTTTCAAGTACTTTAGAGTATTGAGCAAGGAGAGACGCAGGGCTAAAGTTAGCTGGTAGCTACGGGTCAGCCCCTTGCTTGTTTAGCAGATGGATGACTGTGGCCATTTTGAAACTAGAGGGAAAGCAAGCAGAGTCAAAGGACAGGTTGAAGAGTTCAGTGGGGTGAGAGGCCACTAAAGGGGAAATAGGCTTGACCAGCTGAGGAGCAAGAAGGATTGATGAGGCACAAGAGGGGTTAGCCTTTATCAGTAAAGATAGAATGTCTGTATACGTGTGACTAAAGTGGGAGAGGGAGTCAGAGGATGATGATAGAGTAAGCAGAGTGTAGAATGGAGAAGGAAGGAGTGTGAAGATGTTTGCAGCAAAGTATTCAAATAGGTCATTAGCTCTGAGAGTGGAGTTGATAGTCTTAGGTTTAGGAGGAGTGAGTTTAGGGTGCCCTGTAGCCGGCGAGGGAGGTTGGAGTGAGGGTCAAGAGAGGACTTGAGAGACTTCAGGGCATATACTAATCTTTAATTCAAAGTAACAAATTGAATCACCCTGAATTGGAAAGTACTGAACAGTGGAGAGGGACACTTTGAATATCATTTGTTTGCATGCAAAAGAGTTGCAGACACTAGAGGTCAGGTCATAGAAATCTATAGGAAGATAGAGACACAGTACCACAAATCTGTAAGGAACATTGGGGTATTCCCGAATTTAAAGGCAATTTTCCATGCAGAAAATGTTCTATGTGTGTGCAAACTATGAAAAAAGGCACAGTGAGCGTTGGTCTGTCAACTGGATTATGAAAAACTTTACAAACTGTTATTTGGAAATTGCAATTCATTAGAGTGTATGCCCATGAGGATTGCATTATACATAGACGATAGATATCATTACACACCAGAATCAGTGAACACAAGATCTGCATAGAGAAATGTCTTATGGCAGTGCTCTTAGTTCCGAATGTTGGTGAAAAAGGTCACAGCCCTGAGGCCTTTATGTGGACAGTACTACAATAAATTCAAGGACCAATTTAGGCCATTAGTGAAAGAAGATTGTTCAAGACAGAACAAAGAATGATATAAAAGGTGAGCAGTTAGAAAGACGGTGAATGATGTGTTGAATGCCAACAAGTGATCTTGCAGCAACATTAACATCATTCCATTAAAGTCACACATCCTCATATGGATAAAGATGTATAGTGGTGTGCTAGTTACAACTCAAATTCAAAGCTGCATGCAGTTCTACAATATTGCACAGAAATATTGGATAGAGCACAGAAGAGAACACATAAACATGGGTCTGAGTGTTGATTAGCCTCGAGAACAGAAATTATAGAAGCACAACATCATTTGCATTTGAAAGAGAGAATTATATTACTGTTCATTTAAGTTTTTTCTTCCAGTAGTGTCGTCATGAAGGTTTGGTAAATTCCCACGATGATGTATCACATCAAGACTATTAACTTGTTTTATTTTTAGCAATACTGATCTAATTAGAATATACAGTAAGAAAATATCCAGGATATCAATATAGGTTTACAGCGTGTCCTCCTTCACAAATGGTTTAAAAAAAATCAAACCACAATATCATGCTTTACTATATAATAAAAGGTCAAATGTATGTTTGTCTGAAGCCATCCTGCCCGCTTCGAGGGAGCTGTTGCTTTACGCATACAACAATAAGTAATACTTCAAGTTCATCTTCCAGGCGAACAAAATGTGTATTTCAACAATATCAATGCTATAGGGAGCTGTTGCCTTACATATTCAAAAATAAGACTTCAAGTTCATCTTCCAGGTGAAAATAATTTGTATTCTAACAATGATAAAATACAATAGCTGCAGAAAAGGCCCAAGACCGCGATATCACTGTTACAGCATACTTCAAGTTGCAGACACTAAGAAAATATATACATTTAAAAAAATATATAATAACAATAAACAGAAATTCATTTGATGAAGCACTATTTCTCTAACAAAGTAAAAAGTACTTTTTTTTCAATGTGCTTATGTATTATGTAATTATTCATTGTAATATTTCTTGGTATGTATTATTATATCAATACTATTCCTCATGTGCGTTTTAAACTTTATTTGACTTCAATTTACTTTATTCTATGATCTCATGTCTACTTTGAACCATGCTGCACGTAAATTGTATTACTCTGACATCCCTGAGCATCATAACTTTGAGTCCGAAATCCTTAAGTGGAATCCAAGACAATGAGGAGCAGATACAACAATTGACCGTATGTACTATGTTGAACTTTCAACGGATTCTATAAAATTCTGTTTGAGGTTACTTCACCTCCACGTAAAATGATCAATATCCTTTACAACATTTTATTTCGATTAACATAAATTATGTTAAAATACACCACATCATATATTTACACTCTGAAAATGTCTTCCTTTACTCACATTAGCCTATGTATACAGCCTTTTCCACCAGTTCAATGTAATTGTGAATAAGCAAAAGTCTAGATGGCCACATCAGGGCCTTGGCGGTATCCCTGCGGTAATTGCGCCAGGTTACTGCCAATGCTATTAGTGTTACAGCAACTCGGTCTGGGACAATTTGTGCTGGCTCCCGAGTTGTGGTGGTTGATGTAATTCCCCATTTATTTAGAGTCCACAGAACTCTATGGGGCTTTTCGGTGCTATTGCTGCCGGCGGTAATATCGCTGGCGGTAATAGCGCCGAAAATGGGCAGAAAGCTGGAGATTTACCTCCAACTCAAAGCTGTAGGCAAATCTCCAGCGTTCCGCCCAAACACAGGATTGGGCAGAGCGGTAATGCAGTGGTAATAATATTACCACTGCATTTTTGCTGCTCCGCCTAATCCTTGATGAAGCCCTATATCACCCATGAGTTGAGTAGTTCTTGGATGGTAGTAAAATTTAAATAAGGGTCAATAGATTTCCCACTGAACCATCAGCTGATTGATTTAATCGGGAACATTTGGAGATATATTAAAGACCATATTTCCCATGAGTAGTAAAGATGTCCCATTGGATCATTCATATAATGGAAGACGGGAGTGGTAGCAACCAGCAGCAACTACATGAAAGGACTTGATACTCTGCATTCTTCCTTTCATTTTCACGTGATTAAACCTTTGGGAAAAGGAATAAGCAGATAAAAAAGAAAGAACTTATGAGGTTCTTCTTTAACTTGCATTTTAGATTAATAGGAAGACCCACCACAATGCCTCCTATAAATATATTTACACAGCCTGCTGTACCGACCATGTAGTTATGGTTAAGTTGCTCAACTCACAGGAAGAGCACTTTTAGGGTGGCTTATAACTTCGTCCCCCTAGACGAATCCTCACCAAAGGTTGCAAAAAAAGGTATATATGGCCTGCTCTGAATTTTTTGGGCAAGTTTGGTGAGGTTTTGTCAAGGGGGGTCAAAGTTATAGGTGGGTCCCCAAAAACATTTTTTTTTCCATAGACGCAATGGAGAAAAGATTTTGTTCATGCCTACAGCCCAAACCGCTGGACGGATTTTCACTAAATTTGCAGCAGGATCGGCGAAAATTTGGTGTAAATCCATCCAGTAGCTTTCTTTAAAACAGGCAAAATGTAGGTCCCAAAAAATGTGTGATACCTAGGTCCGCTCTGCAGACTCACTTCCCTGTTCGCTCCGTGAACAGAACTCCGATTGGTCTGGAGGGCTGTGTGGTGTCCGTGATTGGTTGCTGAAAAGCGTGATGTGTGTCATATTTATCCGAAACTGCCCTCCATGTTGTATCTGCGGATAACATGTTTTGGGGCATTCAGTGTTGGGAAGAGGGGCTGGGAAGGGTGGGGTAGTGAAAGATGGTTGATATGATGTATTTGGTTAGGTGGAAGAAGACCGTGCAGAGCGCGGCAGTCCGCAAACACCGCGGTAGTCCACGGACAGGGCCTTGGGTGGGCGGCTTATGTGGTGAATGCAGGCAGGCTTCATTAGGGTAGGGGAGTGGAATATAGATGGTCTGAGGATGTTTGTATAGGCTGAATTATGCTGTGGTGGCTGTGGCCAGCCCCTAGACTCTTGAGTGCATGGCCACAGGCCATGCACCCAAGAGCCTGCCCACTGGTTGCAAGTACTGTAATAATATGCGTGCAGAAGTGGACAGGGCCTCGGGCGGCTGGCTTATGTGTGTGGGTTGTGGCCACTGGCCAGATTCTTGGGTGCATGGCTGTATTATGCTGTGGTGGTTGTGGCCAGCCACTAGACTCTTGGGTGCATGGCCAGAGGCCATGGAGGCCATGGACCCAAGAGTCTGCCCACTGGCTGCAGGTACTGTAATAGTATGTGTACAGAAGTGCACAGGGTCTCATTTGGCTGGATTCTGTGTGTGGGTTGTGCTCACTGGCCAGATTCTTGGATGCATGCCTGTATTATGCTGTGAAGGTTGTGGCCTGCCCCGAGACTCTTGGGTGCATGGCCATGCACCCAGGATTCTGCCCAGTGGTTGCAAGTACTATAAGAATATGTGTACAGAAGTGGACAGGGCCTCGGGAGGCTGTCTTATGTGTTTGGGTTGTGGCCACTGGCCAGAATCTTGGGTGCGTGGCTGTATTATGCTGTGGTGGTTGTGGCCAGCCACTAGACTCTTGGGTGCATGGCTGGAGGCCATGCACCCAAGAATCTGCCCACTGCTGCAAGTACTTTAATAGTTTGTGTACAGAAGTGGACAGGGTCTCCAGTGGCTGGGTTATGTGTGTGGGTTGTGGTCACTGGCCAGATTCTTGAGTGTATGGCTGTATTATGCTGTGGTGCTTGTGGCCAGCCCCTTAACTCTTGGGTGCATGGCGAGAGGCCTCCGGCCATGCACCCAAGAGTCTAGGTGCTGGCCACATCCACCACAGCATAATACGGCCATGCACCCAACAATGTGCCCACTGGCATAAGCATTGCACAAACATGTGTATAGAAATGCAATTCGGCCATTACGAAGAAGCATGACACTAATAAGCGTATACTCACACTACATACTGTTCAGGCACTGCATACTTTTGGAACACAGTGACAGTGGAAATGGAAATAGCACTTTTGAATAGTGTGCCATTGCGGGCACACATTATGTTTGTTGCATGTGGAAATGCAGGAGAAATTGTTGTTTCTTTGTCTGTGAAAAAAAGCATAACATGTTAGGGTAGGTATTTCATAATGTCGTATCCAACACATTTTCACATATTCATTTACTTTGTAGACCCTCATGATTAGTACATTACAAGTACTATGCTTCAAACAAGTTTAATGTGCAATGTGCTCATTTCCTGTGTTCCGTTGCATAATCATTGGGTCTGTGGGAAAAGAAATCCATGCAGGATAAAAAAAAAGAGTAAATGTTTTTAACTTTACGTGTCACACTATGTTTCATTGAGGTGTGCTGTACTTGCAGGAATGTTTAAGGTGCACACCTACGTGGTTTTGCTGCCACAAGCACTGTTCCAGTAGGAGGAATTGAAATGGTGTATGTGTTTTGCTTTTTGGAAGTGGTGGTGGTATGGTTGCAGTTAGATACCAGTTGGCGTATTCTAACTGTTTCTCCGTTTTCTCTTTTTAACACTATCCATTCATGCACTTTGATTCCTGTTGGTGTATTATAAGTACTGTACTATTGAAAACTAATATTGCTGTATTGTGGGGGCAGTTAGATACCTGTTGGCGTATTCTGTTGCTAGTTCACAGTTCTCAAGGGTATCTTTGGAAGCAGTTTCATTCTTGAAGGTGGATTTTAGCAATTTGAGCACTGGAACTAACATTGTAGTACTGTGGTTGTACTGAGATACCAGTTGGCGTGTTCTGACTGTTGATACTTTACAAGTCTTGAATGGGATGTTTAGAAGAACTTTCATTTTTGCTGGTGGATTTTAACTTTTGTAGTAATAGAAAGTAATGTTGCAGTATTATGGATGCAGTTACATACCAGTTTGCGTATCTAACTGTTCACAGTTTCATATTTTTCCAGGGTATATTTTGAAGCACCTTCATTCCTGTTGGTGGATTTAAGTTTTCCACTATTGCAAAGTGACATTGCAGTATTATGGGTGCAGTTAGATGCCAGTTGCTGTATTGATGGCAGTGCTATGGGCACATTTAGAAAACAGTTGGGATATTCTAACAGTTGGAAGTTTTACTGGTTAGTGAGGACAGTTTGTAGACCCTCGTACTCAGTACGTTTTAAGTACTATGGGTGAAATAATATTAGTGCATGTTTTCCACAGTTGTTCTTTCTGTGTCTATAAACATTGGGTTATTTGGGGGAAAAACTGTATAGCAGCACAACTGATGTACTCAAGGACCGGTTGGTGTATGCAAAGTTCTTACAGTTTCACAGGGCAGAAGGGTATTTTTTGTTTGCCATTCCATACCTGTTGGTGGCTATCGGGCAGTAGGTTATGCTACTTTTACAGGTCAGTGACTAAATTTAGGTTTCACAAATATTAAATAGGCATTTGCTAGATTTGCTGGTAATCTCTGTTTCAGAGTAATGGAAGTATAATTGCATTCAAACCACCCACATTTCTTTTTAATGTATGGAGTATAGTGGCCTGCACTGGTTGTGCAGGCCACCCGTGTGGTATATTATGCCTACTGTTGTGAAGGTTTTCTTGCCAAGCGATACTTGCCCATGTGTAAAGCTAGTAAGCTTGCAGTTGTTTTTGGTACCATCTGCGTTGTACCTTAAAAGTATTACTATTACGTACTGGTTATGTGAGTTTATGTGTCAGGTGGAACGATTGTCTGAATTGCAAACAGCACATAATATGCCATGATTTGCATTTTGCACCAGCTGCTGAAATGGAATGTATTCACAATTAGGTATAGATAAATGCACAAAGCTCTCATTAGGCACTTGATCCTGCACCACATGGTTGCAGAGAGTGCATGTATGTTTCCACATATATGAAATCTGCAAGATTTCATTTATAGGTATGTTTTTGCTTTCGAGCACTTGCAATAATGGTGTTTATGGTGAATCTCACCATTCCTGCACAGTTGTCCAATTCCTGCCTTATTCCTGAGACACTGTAATTGTTGTCAGGATTGTTTGTCGCATTTCTATGAAGGAGGAGCATTTGCAAACACAATTGGTCTGTGCCGTTCAAGTAAATGTTTTCAACAATTGGTGGCAATTGGAACAGAACATTGATTGGTACATTTGCATAGCAATTTACACAAGTTGTGTTGGAAAATTTGAATGGACCAGACAGTTCTTTGTTTGTGTCATTTGCTGGAGGTCCGCTTGTTTTATTAGAAGACATACTTCTCTTTCTTTGTGCTATTGGATGCGCATTTCCATTTGCACTACATCCTTTTGTGGTTGTGCTACGTGATGGAGTGGCAGCTGCTTTCAATTTCATTGATGGTACTGTTGGGAGATCTCTTATAAGTTCTGTTTGCATTACTTTGCATTTTATTTTTTAAAACATGTTTATTTTAAGAAGGCAGGTAATTACAAAACACAGCTTAAACATTCGCAACATGATGCGCAGTACAGAACATTACAATTTCTTTCCCGATCCCTCCCCCAGTCTCAAATGTCTTCCCCCCACACCTGCTGGGAATACCCAGCTTGTACTGTTCTCCTGGCCAATTGAGGCTTAAACGTCAAGGCCGGGAAATTTTGGTCATAGTCTAGGACCGGACCCCAGATGTTATGGAAGCGATGCAACAGGCCTGCTCTGGCGGCCGTCACCCTTTCAGCTATCAAAATGTCCCAGAGCTTCACCCACCAGAACGGCATAAGGGGGCCTTCCGTCATCTTCCAAGTGCGGGCAATCACGTTCCTACCCGCCAGTAAGCATTGAGATAGAAGTTTGGCCCTAGGTCCCGACCTTGGGTAGATACCAGGAATCGGAGCTCCAAGGAGGATAGGTTCGGGGTCTAGGGGCAGTTGCACCTGAGTAATGTCTGCAATCGTTGCCAAGCATTGGTTCCAAAAGGCTTGGGCCTTGGGGCAGGACCACCACATATGGAAGAAGGAGCCCATTTGGCCGCATTGTCTCCAGCAGTGTGGGTCGAGAGTGGGATGCATATGATGGAGTCTTAAGGGCGGGAAATACCACAGAAGGAGGATCTTATAAGCGCATTCCCTATTTGTGATACAGGATGAAGAAGTGTGGGCCCGGGACAGATATCGACCTAGCGTTGATCTTCAATAGGGTGGCCCAGGTCTGCTTCCCATTGGGCCATATAGCGTGGCTTGGAAATTAGACAGTCTGATTGGAGGTGTTTGTAAAGAGAAGAGATTCTTCCTCGGAGTGGAAGCTCAGTGAGTGTCAATTCCATAGCAGTTGGGGGGCGAGTGGCCGCTGACGAGTTTGTGGATGAGTGCACCAGTGGTCAACTGGATGTATGTGAACCTATCCCATTCCTGGAGCTTGAAAAGTTCTTTACAGCGCTCGAAGATGCAGGGTTGACCCCCCTCAAAAAGCTGTCCAGGGTCTCCAGACCCCCTGCGATCCAGGGCCTAAAGTTCTGAATTGACAGGCCAGGTGAGAAGGACGGATTCATAAACACTGGGGCGACTGGAATCTTTTTTAGTCTCAGCGCTTTGTCCCAGACTGAGGAGGTATGTTTAGTGGTCGCAAGCAGACCCCTCCATTGCCGCCGATCCGGAGAAGGTACATGTGGGAGGAAACATAACGGCAGGGGTAGCTGCGCCTGCTCGAGGTCCACCCATCTAGGACAGTTAGTAAGTATTTGCCATGACTGAATACAGGCCAGCTGGGCCGCCATCTGGTATTTCTGTAGATCCGGGACCCGGAGACCACCGAGCCTCGCGTTGCCCAGCATCGTGGATCTAGGGATTCTGGCTTTTTTCCCCCTCCAGATAAACTGCAACATTTTCCTCTGTAGGTTTTGGAGGGCTGGTGCCAAGATCGGAACTGGGAGATGAGGAGCACGCATAAAGGAACCTCGGTAGCAAGTTCATTTTACACGCCGTAATACGGCCCATCAGCAAGATCTCCTGTGTTACCCACCGCTTGAGGTCCGCCTCTAAGGCTGCAAATAGTGGAGGGAAATTAGACCGATATTACTTTGCTTTTAACAAGTTTACCTTTTTGAGGAACAGGGTACATATCGAGATGGGGTGTGTAGAGTGCACGTAGTCTGTTGTACTCTACGATGCAAGGAATGCCAGCCTTGACTTTGTTTGTATCAAAATTGACTAGAAATAGTCCTTCAAGTGTACGTAGCCGTGACAGTGCTACGTAACTCATACCTTCTTTAAAGACTGTGCTGCCAATGTCAATCAATGCCTGATCTAGGGTTAGACCTTGGGATTTATGAATTGTGACTGCATATGCAAGAGACAGAGAAAACTGTTCTCTGCGTACCGTACATGCATGTCTCTAAAAAGAAGGAATCGGGCTGTTGAGCGTCCTATCCTTTTAACTTCTGAAGGTTTGTCAAAGTGGATGTTGACAAACTGAATGTTGTTGTCACGTGGATATGTTTGAAAGCCTACAATTGCACAAAGTGCTCCATTAACTAAACCTTGCTCCACGTCAAGGTTACGTTAAAGCATTACTCTACAGTTTAAACACAATGTTTACTCCAAACCAGCTGTGTTGGAGATACAGTTTTCTAAGCTATTTAGTCGTGCTCTGTCTTGTTGACACATAGGCAGTGTCATAATGTGCACTTCCAGTTTGTCTGTGGAGTTAATTAGTGCTATTGGTTGCATTTCTTTTTTTAACATTGTTTCATTGAATTGTGAACAGCTTGCTAGGGTTGGCATTAAGGACATACATTTCACATTTATGTGTGCTAATTGTTCCATGATATCAGCAGCAGATGTGTTATGCCCGTATAGCTCATGGATGAGTCTACTATTTAAGATAGACTGTGCATCCTTAGAAAGCACACCAATCCAAATGGTTTTTAAAATGTTAGCATAGGTGAGGTCTGAAATTGATATTGATATTTTATTGATATCGCGCTCATACAAAAGTGTTTCAAACTGACGCATGTTTTGAGTTAGTTCTCTGTATTGGAACTGTGCCAGAGATTTACATTTCCTATGCTGCCAAGTGTGCTACGGCACAGTTTGTGTCCTAAGCTTTTAGAAATAGGTTCACCTTTCACTGGTGTTAATTGAGGAAGATCTCTGAAAAGAATAACGTGTTTTCCTCCAAGAGTTCTTCGTAGTTCATTTAAAGGACCTCTTGTAATCTGAGGTGAATCAAAGCCAACATTAGTTTGGAGACCATGCTCACCTCATCTATTAGGAGCATTTTCATTTGTTTCAGAATTCTGCATAGCTCCATAGCAGCTTCTATTGAAAGTTTGTAGTACTCTAATTTGTTTTGGTGTTCTACTAGAAGGAGCATCAGTCGGTGTAAAGTAACACCACCTAAAGTTGCAGGCAGCTAAACCTGTCAGGGCTGTTACAACAGCTGAAAGCTTGTTGTTTGTTAATTTTTGGAGGAACTTGCTGATGATTTTTATTAAGAATGTTTTGCCTGAACCAGCTTCACCACTTACATACAGGAGTACAGGTTTATAATTTTGACAGCTACATGATTTAGTTTAGTGCTGCACACCATGTTCAATTTCTTTAGTTACTTCTAGGAAAATGCTATGTTGTTCATCATTGAGTTGTGATTTCAGTAGAGCAAAGATTTCTTCATATTCCTCATTCTGACACATGGTGTTTTCTACTTCAGTCATGGCAAATTCTGCACTTCATTTACTATGAGTGGCTCTCCAAGTGGTTCTGAGCTTCCTGTAACAGAAGGTTGACTGCCCTCAGGAGTGTCTTCATTTGGTTGTGCTTGCACTTCTTCATCTTAATGGCGTTCATTGTCCAACATGTTTTTGTACTGCTTGAAGTTGATATCTGTTATACTGCTTTCATTTGCATTGAATTTGCATAGGATTCATGGGTGTCCAATAAATCTTCTTTTCTCCATGGTTTAATAAGTTGGAGTAGGGACATGTAGTAAAGTTCTCTACGTTAAGGAGTTTTAAATGATAGCTTCATATGATTAATCAGGCTGGGTTTGGTAAGTTTAACCAGGCTGCCTTCACAACTTTTGACTATGTATTTACTTTTTTTTCATCTGGTTTAATATTATTCTTGTACTAGAAATGTTGGGCTACGTGGTATAGACGCATGGTTTCCAAAGAATACTCCTGTTGGTTCCATGTGTTAATATGCCCGCAAATATATCGCCATACAAGAATGGTGCTGTATTTTTGCAGCAATATTAACCCATTGAACCTGTGGGGGACTCACCCGCAACCCTCATTATATTTTAAAGGGAGCGGGAGACAACCCCTGCAACCCCCACTCCTCTTTACCCCAAAAAGTATCCCCACTAATAATATCGCCTATTGCCGTTCCCAACGACCATATATATAGCAATATTATTGGTGGGGATAATATTGCCTGATACCCTCCTGTTTGGGTAGTATGTGTCCAATAAATTGTTTTTCAAAATGTCTGGGCTGTTGGGATCATTTTTGACTATTGTTTCTATGGGCCTCATTACACGGTAGGCGGTGAGCCATGGCGCTATTAGCGCCATGGCTCATGCCGGTAAAATACCGGCACCGCCTTGGTGGAAAGGGGATTTACCGCCCCATTCCAAGGTTGGAGGGGCGGTAAATCCCCCTTCCACCGTTGCCCTTCCCCATTCCCATTTCTCCCCTATAGGGCTCTATGGGAATGGGGAAGGCACTAATTACGGCACCGCAATTTTGCGGTGCCGTAATTAGCTCCGAGGTCTCTTTGCGGGTTGGATTTTGACGCCTGCAAAAAGCAGGCGTTAAATCCCCCACCCCGCAAAGGGACCTCGTAGTAAGGCGGTAAGGATTTACTGGTACCAGTATTTTACCGGTACCGGTAAATCCTTACCGCCATCCGTGTAATGAGGTCCTATGTCTTGGTATGATTTGAGCACTTTCTTTCTGGATGCATCATGACCAAGGCTTAGCCAGTCTATGTTTTCAGATGTCCCATATAAGGCTGTGCCTTTTAAAAGGTCTACAGCTTCATAGCAACCACTTTCTCTATCGGAGAGAATTTTTATGCCAAAGCTCTATCATTTTTGTGACAGTGTTTTGTCACATGATATGTCATCCCAGAGGTCTTTGAGCTCTGTTTTCTCAGCTTTGGTTAGGTAGGCTGTGACATATCATGCAACAGCAGTGGAATTATCTGCAATGTACTGTATATCTATATTTGCATTCCACAAGATAGCAATGATTCCATTGTAATCAATAATGTAATTTGAAGCTTTGCTTCTTTTAATGCAGTATGTGTTCTTAGGAGATTTGCCTTTCACACTGTGTCTAACAGAAGACATGAAGCTGTTTACTTATAATTTTGCTGAAACTGGTCTAGGGAAACCAAAGCGGCATTTGGTGTAGTATTTGCCTTTGTTTTTATATCTGCGTTGACAATATTTGCCACATTTATGTCTGTGGGACAGTAAAATGTGTGTATTGCGCTCACTATGTGTGCTTTCTGAAGGGATTTCTCAAGATAAATATTTGTGAAAGAACTGCAAAACAGTACCAGGGATGTCATTTCACCAAAATGCCAGGGGTAGCGGAAGTGACATCACACGACCCTTGACCTCTGATCAGTTGACTCCACTGCAAAGTGATATCACGGGAAGCGATGGAACACGACCTTTCACCCCTTGACAAAACGGGAAGTGGCATCACATAACATTGTTCCTAAGTACACTATGAAAAATATGGTTACGATATCACTATAATGTGATATACATTTCATACAAGAATGGATCGCCATATGTATCATTAAGATCAGTGTGTATACGCCCGTATTACCAAATTACTGTGAATGCAAGCAGATGTCCATGGCCAAATGATAATGATGTGTTATTATATAGCACTTACGCTTAAGCGCATTATATAGAAAAAATATACATACAATATCACCCAACCTGTGTTGGTACTCATTTATCGACCTCAGAAGGATGAAAGGCTGAGTTGAGCGTTTAAGAACAAACCAAATCAACAACTCACCCCCTCAAGTGTGCCTAAAATAAACCTTTAAATATTCTAGCAATTATTGTATAGAATTCTAGAAAGACACATTATTGGGCATTCCTATTGTTTCTTATTTAGGGTCACTGCTGAAAGTGTTAAACTTGTGTAACCCCTGTACTTTAGAGACCTGAGCATGAAAGCTAGCCACTCCAGAAGCAAAGAGCCATATGGCACTGGTCGCAGCCAAGGAGCTTCCATTAAAAACATTTATTTTTTTAATTATTTTTTTAGGAGTAGCAAGCGCGATGACAGGGGTACTAAGGGACACCTCAGGGGTTGCAGCTGCAACCCCTGGCGACCCCTAAAGGACATCTCTGGGCATCACTGTCCTGACCAAATTTAGGAGCATCTTTCATCCACAAAAGCATGTGTATGTGTGGTGCTCCTCTGGATTGTATTCTTTTTCTAAAAGAAGTGTTATACTTCTCAGAGGGGTGGAATTGTTTTATTAGAGATGAAGTGCAGCTTGGCAATAAAGCGGTGATGAAAGTAACTTGATACATTTACAGGGTCAAGAGAGCAGAGTTCTCCTGGAGTTTTTATATCTATCCCTTCTTTGTTTTGGTTTGCTATGCGTAGGAAGTCGTGCAAGTCTTCCCATGCATACTCTGCACAACTCAAAGTGAAAAACCGTGTGGGTGGGCCAAGGTTCTGTAGCATACAACGTACATATGCGTGACATTGGAACCAGTATTCTTTTGTACCACACATGTTTGCCAAGAGATTTGTGATATTTGACTGCAAAACTTCATCTTGGTCTTGTACCTTTTGAAGTAGTTGCGTAGCAGACATGTTTTTGAAAAATGGAACCTGTTTTGAATGTGTGTGCAACTCTGTAACATAGAGTTGCTAGTTCACTTTCAAACAGGAGGTGGAATGTGTATTTAACGTTTTGTCTGAATCTTGGGTCTTCAGAATACATTTGTAAAGAGTGATATTCTGATGCTGTTATTTGTGTGCATCTTTCATCATACCTTCCCCCTTTCACAGTAGGAAAGAGCAGAGGAAAGGCTTGTGCTTCTACACTTTTTTCCCCAAATGCTGATTGGAGATCCTTTTGCTTGCCACATTTGATATGTTTCTAGTGCATTGTCTCTGCTTTCTTTGGAGTGCAGTGGGTGAATTGTATACTGGTCTAAAATATTGGATGCAGTAATAGGATCTACATGTTCAAATTGGCAAGTTGATGAGGAATCCTGAATTATTTTGGTGGTTTCCCTTAGGTTTTCTTCAATGTTTATTTATTTGTAGTATTCATTGTTCTCTTTAAGATATTGTAGGGCTTTTCTAACTTTGTTTAAGTCTACCAGTTGTTGCCAAATTTCTTTGTCTTTGTAGGTACACCATTTACTAGGATAATCAAAGATTGATCTAATGGCCGTTGCACTCCCAGAGTGTCTACATTTTCTTTAAGATCTAATGGCAAATAAACTACTTTGAAACAAATGCCTTTTAGTAATTCAGAAGGAGGCAACTTGGCTGTTTTAGGCTCAAGGTATTATAGCTTGAAATGAGTGTACTGTTTGGATTAGAATGCTCTCATACAAATTAAGCTGTTGCAGTGGTTTTGGAAGTGGGAATATTTCCAAATTATTAGCGATTGTCCATGATGGCATTTGGTTATTATCAAGCTTAGTACTGCAGTATGTGCAAAGTATTGATGGGTTAGTCATTTCGTATTTGTTTTCTGCTATAAAGTAGAGAACTAATTGGAACCATTGGGATTCCTCATTGTCTTCTATTTTGTACGTTATATCTACAGTTTTGGTGCTCTTTGTATAAAAAGTTATACGACAACACACACATACTTGGTTTGGTACTTCAGCAGATGTGCTTTTAAACTTTGCTATTTCTTTTTTGTATGTGTGTATTAGAAGGTTGCCATCTGTGAGGTTGTCAGTACTCTTTTCTAAAGTTACTGCATTTTGTAAGTGCTCTTCACTTCCAGAATATTTGCTTTGGATGTGGTCTATTTCTTCTAGGAGTTCTTTGGCTGTGCCATGTAGTAGAGTGTGATTTAAATGCTCCAGTTCTAAAGCAGGGCTATACCCATAGAACAGTTTCTGGGGAAGATTCTGTATAGTGGAAAGGTGTGTCGCTAACATTTTGATGTGGTGGAAGGTGCTTCTGCAAGCAGGCCCGGAAATGTAGGCTAAATGATGTCCTCACAGTCCTGTGTATTGGCGCACTGGACAGGAGTCCATGGTGTGCAACATTTTCATTCTCTGTTAGGCAAGATTGTATGAAGTACCCTTTGGGTGCACTACAATAACCTTGACCCCCTGGCAATAGGGACACAACCCTTGGTATAAGTCTGAACTACACAGGTTGGTAGTGTGGTCGAGCAGCGAGGCTTATCTCAAGAGGGGTCAATGTGAGCAGTAATGTTGGGGCACAGGGTTTCAGAGTACAGTTATTCAAATAAACACTTACACTCAAGGTTTCTTGATAATTATTAATTTATTTCACAATTAGTTATACATACCTTCTTTAGAAAGGGAGCAAAACATTTAACACTTAAAAAATATTTCAAAACACACTCTTAGTTTCTCTAAATCAGATGATACCCATTGGGGGTGGCACCCAGACACTTCCTGCACCCCCAGGTGACTAAAATAGCTAGGACACCGTGGACATTGATTTATCACTGGTACATTTAGAGCAATACTGAATTGGGTGCAAAAGATAGAATGGAGGAATAAAACAAAGTTTAACAAATAATTTCAATTCCGATAAACCTTACAATGCAGAGTAAATTAACCCTTTCCTGGGAAAGAGACAGCACATAGTCAGAGGTAAGAAGAGTCACTCAGGGAGCCAGGAGAGCCAATGTTAATTGCACAATGTCAAGGGGAGCTGAAGATCTTCTTTGCAGGTAGGTAAAAAGTCTTACACAATGTTTGTAGAAAGGTTTGTAGAAAAAATAGAACACTTGAAGGGCCACAAGCTGGGAGGCTTGTGACGGGCAATGCTTTAGCAACTCTGCAAGGTAACCAAAGCAGGTCTCAACTGAGAGCAAGCCAGGCTACACAACAAGAGGTAAGTTCTCTTAGACTTTACACTACCTCTGGTTAGAAAAAATGGTTTCAGCTGGCTTCTGTTCCTGTACAGCTCTGCATATCTGGTTGTTCCTGAGCCTCAGTTGTGGGGACAAGAGGGAGGACGTCTGGGGACTCCTGTTCTGTAGCGGGACAGTCAGTGGCAGCTATGGGCAAACTTCAATTCTGCGTTCCTTCAGTGTTTCAGCTCCTCGTGTCTAACAGAAAATAGGAACACTGCGGTTCTCGGATACCACTTCAGACTTTCCTTGCTTCTGGGGTCCAGCACTCTGTTGAGGTGGCTCAGGCTTGGTCAGTCCTGCTTCCTGGGAGTCCTGAGGATCGTCCTAGGCACTCGGGTCTGGCTTAAAAGCAACGCACACAATCTGGTGTTCCTCTCCCTGGCTCTTCGGTTCCAGCAGCAACTGCAGTGGAAATACAACCAGCTTCGAGAGGATGTCCAGGCGGGCTTACTTTGGAGTTGATTGGTCCCACCAACTCAAAGGGAGAAGTCGTCCTTGAAGGGCTTCTTTAGTCGGAGCTTCAGCACAGCAGCAGGGCTTCACCGGGCAAACCAACGGTCCAGGAGTTGCAGCAGGCATCTCTTCTAAGTTCTTCTTCGGATTCCGATATCCAGTGGTCGACTATGCCTTCCAAGCCAAAAAGCCTTGCCTTTTATGCAGGTTTCTCCCATTCATTCCAGCCTAGCTGTCAATCACACAGCCGGGTGGCTGTCCTTGCTGGACAGCCAGCCGGCCAATCACCTTTGTGTGCATTCCTGTAACCAAGGGGATTAAGCACATAGAGTTTTGGGCACCTACCTCCCTTCCTGCCCCCGACAGACATACTGGAGCCAGAGGCGGGCTTCACTCGTGAATCCTGCCAAAGACAAAATGAACAAAGAGACCAAACCCGGTTTGGCACGCAGAGTAAATGTCAAGAAGGACCTTTCCAACAAGAAATGGTGAAATAAGAAGGACAGGGCCATTTTGACAAAATGGGCATCCATGGCTGTTTTACTGCAGCTGCGAACGCAGCTCACGGTAGAAACACACAATGTTAGTAAAAAGTAAACCACTGCCACCAGCCATTAATTGCAGAAAGGGTAACATAAAATTGTTACAAGAGAAACTAGACAAAGGGGATACTAAGTAACCCCTCCAGCACCCTATTGTAAGATAGTGTGTGCTGGGTCTAGAAAGTTACAAAATGTAAGTAAAGTCAATTTCACTTCACTGCCCTTGGAAACAGTAGTTTATCCAAGAGAAGGTATTTAAACCTTTGGGAAATCTAAGAGACTTCCCTGTGCCACTGCACTGAAGGTACTGTGTGACACCATGTAAAGATGATGCCTATGGAGTTTGTCAGACTCCAAAGTCAAAAGAAACACAGAGAATAAATCACATTAAATTTACATGGGAGAAAAAAAGTCCCAAAGTCCAGCAAAAGAGCTGGGGGTCTCTAAGGTAGAAGGGAATTAGTACATTTCTGAGACTTCTCCCTAACATTCTCATTTTCTCTTTCGCTTTCACATACTGATTGAGGAATTGCTGTAAAGATTTGAAGGATTGTTTTCGCACGTTACACATTGAGGTGCAGGACCATTTGTGCACGGGACTGGTTGGTTCCGTGGAATGGAGAGTTGATTGTAAATTTGTTGGGGACATTCGTTCACTGAGTGTTTCTTCTGCCATAATGGTGTTGTCTAACATTTCATACCCTCGGCCACTGCTATGTATGGCAATTGGGTTTGTCTGCTCTTGTTTGAATGTCTCTTCATTGAAATATGGCTCTGTGCTGGTTGTGTGAATCCACCCATCTGCACAGACGTTTTCCACTAACAACCCAAACTGTTACTAACAATCAACCCTCCACATACACCTCTCAAATACTGCACTAAAACAACAAGAACTACTCAGCATAGCAAACCTCGGAATGGAGTTACATAGATTCACGGCTAAGCAGGAGAATGCTGAGCTGCCCATTTTTTTCTTCTGGTACCATTTGGGTTGAAGGCGGATGTCGTTGCAGGATCTCAGGGTTCTAGCTGGTTATATATGGAGATTTTATTTTGGATAAAGTCTGCTCCCTGGTTGTGTATTGCTCTGTGCATTATGCACAGGGCTTTGAAGGAGATTATCTTTTTGACTGGGAGCCAATGTAGCATCCTGAGCAGTGGTGTGATGTGATCTCTTCTGCTGAGTTTGAAGAGGAGACTGGCTGCCGCATTTTGTATTTATTGTAGTTTCCTCATTAGGTATTCTGCCATTCCGAGGTATATGCTGTTAGCATAATCAACCCTGGACATAATGAGGGATATGATGGCCAGTGGTTTGTGCCAGAAGGAGAAGAATGGTACGATCATTGTTATTGTTTGTAGGAGGAAGAAGCATTTCCGGATTATTGCATTCACTTGGGGTTCAAGAAAGATTTTAAGTTCGTTAATGTTCATCCATTGGTAGAGCTCCTTGAGACACTCTCCTAGGCGTACATTCTCTTCTTGTATGTCCCCAAATTTTAAGATGATTTGTGCATCATCTGCGTAGTTGTTGCATGTTAGTGCATGCTTTTTGAGGCTGATTAGCAGTGTCATGTAGATGTTGAAAAGAAGCAGGGATAGTGAGGTGCCTTGATGTACTCCATAGGAGGAATCCCGTAGCATGGATTTGAAAGGTTGTAACCAGATAGAGTCTGTCCTTTCCACGAGGAAGGATTTGATCCAGAGCAGTGCTGGGCCAGTGAGCCCTATTTCTTTCATTCTTTTTATTAGGATGTTGTGGTTGACTGTGTTGCTGTTAGGCTCACCTGGTATCCACAGGGACGCCACCCAGCCCTGGTTGGATGATTTGCACTCTCGAACCCTCTCCCGGTCCCTTGGTAAGGCCTCTGGTTAAAGATGGGTCTGCAGTATAGGAGAGCTGGATTCAATATCAGATTGTCTTTGTTTTCCCACCTCCCTTGGCCTCAACTCCTTCCTCCCCCTTGGGCCTTTGCCTTACCTTAATATTGTAAACGGTGGATTCTCCGTCCTGCTCCTCGTGGCAGGGGCGCTTAGATGTTGGGGGGCGAGCAGCGACCAAGTTGCTTCACTGGTGCAAGCCACCCTGTGGGAATCCAGGCCTGCTGAGACAGTCTTTATATGCAGTTCTTATGTTCCTCTTAGTTCGAATAATAATGTCTTTCTTCTTTCCTTTTAGGTATGGAAAGGTATTTTGGTGTTGTCATGCAGTTTGAAGATGAGCATGGGCCGGTAGGCGAAAGCGCGGTGTGTGCGATGCTGTCCGGTGAGTAATGCGCGATGTGCGGCCCTGTTTCGCCTTTTATATTGCTAACCTGTGTCTTTTCTCTCCTTGCAGGTTGCGATGTTCCTCGCCGAGCGCCGTAATGTTCCAGCAATGATACTGACCAGGAGATGACTACCCAGGTAAGAATTGTGTGGCTTTCTTCATTCGGTAGGAAACGTGAGTAAATGCTTACTAATGCAGTCTTTCTTTCTCCTCTTTCCAGGTTATGGTATTCCAGGATGCATGCAGTGCTGGATGATGGAGTTCGTACCTTCAGGTGAGTAGAACTAAAGTCAGCGATGGATTGAAAACAGGATACTGTTCCAGGTAAGTTTCGTAGTGTTCTTTCTCTCTCTGCAGAATAACGCAACGCATGTTCTGCTGTTTGGGTGTGGTTTAAATAGTCTCAGGTAAAGTAGTCCAGGTAAAATAATCCCAGGCCTGCCACACCAAAAGTAGTCCAGTTAAAGTAGTCCCAGGCCCGCCACACCCAAAAGACTAGACCGCATAGTTCCGTTCCTTTTAACTGAGCTATGTGTGTGCCTCCATGTTGGCTGAACCCCCCCCCCCCAAGTTAAATAGTCCCAAGTAAATAGTCCCATTCTAATGCTGGTCTTCATGATGGTTATGAGCCTGGTGCCAAAGGTGCCAGGACTGACTCCAAGAGAGTCTTAGATGAGGGTTTAAGGCCTTTGACCTGGCCCTAACTAGAAGGCTGACTTGCCAGTGAGGGCCAGGGGCAAGGGTCATGACAGCACTCCCCCCCAAGGCCCCTCTCACGGTGGCACTTCTGCCTGGTCCTGGTTTGGCTGGGTAATTCTGATGGAACTTTTTAATTAAGCGAGGTGCATGGATGTATTCATTGGGTTCCCATGATCTGTCTTGAGGGCTGTATCCCTTCCAATCAACTAAGTAGTATAGTTTGGATCTGGTGTATTTTGAGTCTAGGATATCCTTTACTTCAAACTCTGGTTCTCCGTCAACTAATACTGGTTTTAGTGGTGTTGTAACCCAAGTACCGGGTTGCACCGTTTTCAGGAGTGATACGTGAAACACAGGATGAATCTGCATAGTGGGTGGTAGGGCTAATTTAACTGCCACTGGATTTATTATGGATTCAATAGAATAAGGTCCCAGATATCGGGGACGAAAGGTCCGAGTCCCTTTTATGGGCACATATTTTGATGCTAACCAGACCTTGTCTCCAATTTGATAGTCGGGGCTTTACTACGATGTTGATCAGCGAATTTATTTTGACTGTTCTTGGCTTGGAGTAAATGTTCTGCTGCTTCTTTGAAGGCCTGGGAAATAGTCGTATGTAGGGTTTTAACCGCTGGCATTTCCAAATGGGTTGGGAGATCCAATTCTGAAGTACGTGGATGTCTACCATATATAGTGTAGAAAGGGGTTTGTCCAGTGCTGGTGTGTAATGAATTATTATAGGCATATTCAGCTATCCATAGCAAGTCCTTCCAATTTCTTTCCCCTTGATGTAACATGCAACGTAAGTATTGCTCGAGGGTTTGGTTTGTTCTTTCTGTTTGGCCATCTGTTTGAGGATGGTGACTTGTGGATAGTCGAATGTCAATTTGGGCCATTGAACAGCATTTCCTCCAGAAGTTGGATACAAACTGAGTACCTCGATCTGAGATCAAGACTGATGGAAAGCCACATAGCCGTACGATTGATCCAGGAATACTTTTGCTAAATTGGATGCATTTGGAAGACCCTTAAAGGAATAAAGTGTGCCATTTTAGAGAACAAGTCTACAACTACTAAGATGGTGTTGAATCCTTGACATGGAGGTAGATCTGTAATCAAATCAAGGGACAGTGTGTGCCATGGTGCGGTAGGAATTTCCAATGGTTGGAGAAGAACAGCTGGTTTCTGCTTTTGGGACTTGTTTTGTGCACACACACCACAAGATTGGATAAATTGTATGATGTCTTTACGCCATGTGGGCCACCAATAGTTTCATTTTACTTAAGGTAGAGTTTTGGCAATTCCAGGATGACCTTGAATCAGGGAGTCGTGATAACCCGAAATAACCTGCTCTTGTAAATCTTTACTTGGCAAGTATAGACGGTTCCTAAAATATGGTAACTGGTCTTTAATGGTATAATGTTCTCCTTGAGTACACCACTCTTGTGAGAAAGTGGGATCCATTAAGAGTTGGATCTTGTTTTGGAGTTCACCCTATGTCAATGTTGTCGTAAGACCCAGGAGTTTGTCTTCTGGAATAATGGCTACTGGATCTGGAGTTATGTATACCTTTTCATCAACACCCATGCGGGACAAGGCGTCAGCCTTTCCGTTTCGGACTCCTGGTCGGTAGGTGATCACATAGTCATATTCAGCGAAGAAAAGAGCCCACCGCAGTTGACGGGATGATTGAGCCATTGCTGTTTTTAGGTATTTCAGGTTTCGATGATCAGTTATGACCGTGACAGTATGTCCAGTACCAAGGAGATAGTGTCACCATACCTTGAAAGCTCATTTTATAGCCAAGAGTTCTTTGTCTGTGATAGCATAGTTGAGTTCGGGAGGTGAGAATTTTCGTGACCAGAAGACCACAGGGCGTAACTGGCCAGTTCCTGGGTCCCTTTGTGAGAGAACGGCTCCCATAGCCATGCTAGAGGCATCTGTGTCAACTATATAAGGGAGGTCTGGGCGACGATGCCGTAGAACTGGAGCAGAAGTGAATTTTTTCTTAAGTTCTTGAAAGGCCTTCTCTGCTTCTTCGGTCCAATGGAACTTTTTATTGTTTTTTCTCAATAGTGATGTAATTGGATGCACTATTTGGGAAAAATTTGGGATGAATCAGCGATAAAAGTTTGCAAAGCCCAACATACTCTGGATTCCTTTAAATGAAGTTGGTGACGGCCAGTTAAGAATGGCATCTACCTTGTGCCTATCCATTCTGATACCTTTTGGTGATAGGATAAAACCGAGGAACTCCACTTCGGTGACATGAAAAGAGCATTTTTCGAGTTTAGCATACAGTTTATGTTGGCGGAGTTTAGTAAGGATGGAGCGGACATGCCTGACATGGTCTTTTTTTGTAGCAGAATACACTAAGATGTCATCAATGTAAACCAGGGCGCAAATGTCGATTAACTCCCGTAAAACATCATTCATAAAGTACTGGAATGCAGTAGGAGCTTTGCAAAGTCCTAAAGACATTACCTGGTATTCATACAAGCCGTATTTCGTACGAAAGGCGGTTTTCCATTCGTCTCCTTTCTTCACTCGAACAAGATGGTACGCCCCCCTAAGGTCCAGTTTGGTAAAGATTTGGGCATCTTTGACTTGATCCAATAATTCAGGAATAAGGGGCAGTGGATAACATTTTTTTTACTGTGATCTGGTTTAATGCGCGATAGTAGATGCAAGTCCTCAAATCTCCTTCCTTCTTTGGTACGAAGAATAAGGGACTGGCTGCCGGTGATTTAGATGGGCAGATAAATCCATTTGCCAGGTACTGATCAAGATAAGATTTCAAATGGAGGTTTTCTGGTTCAGTAAGTGCATAGATTCGACCACAAGGAATTTGCGCACCAGGTATGAGGTCGATCTGACAATCGTAGGGCCTGTGCAGTGGTAGGGTATTGGCTTGTTCTTTCTGGAACACGTCTTGAAAATCTTGGTATTCATTTGGTAGAGTACTAGTCACACCTAGTACAATCGCCGCCGTACTGGGAGTAGCAGATGTACATAAGTCTGTTTTCCCCTTTTCTTGGTAATAACAGGTGCAAGCACAATCATCGGAAAAGGCCAACTTCTTGGCACGCCAATCTATAAGAGGGTTGTGAGCTACCAACCATGGCATCCCTAAGATTAGTCTAAACTGAGGAGCTTTTATGAGATCGAATGCAATAGATTCTCTGTGTCCATCCTGGCACAGTAGGGTTAGTGCTGCTGTACATTGGGTTACTGGTCCGGAAGCTATTTCTGTCCCATCAACAGTAGTCGACTTAGAGCATAAGGGAAGCCCCATCTCTGCTGCCAGATCTTGGTCTACATAATTCCCAACTGCTCCGCTGTCTATGTATGCTTCGACAGCATGCATCCGAGATGGTTCTTGGTGATTGATCAAAATTACTGGTAATGCAAAGTGTGAGGTCTGTGGCTCATCCTTCTCGCTCGACAAGCGGACTTCTACGCTTGCCGGGCTTGGTAGTTTTCCGACTCCTTGTTATTATCTTCCTTCTCTGTGGCTCCAACAGGTCTCCTTGGTGGTTTCACTGGACATTCTTTGAGGAAGCGGCCTGATTTTCCACAATATAAGCATAATTGCTGTTGCCTCCTCTTGTCGCTTTCAGTTTTAGTTAAAGGGGGCCATGCACCGCCGATTTGCATGGGTTCTACCGTGTTTTCCAATGTACGTGGAACATTATCCTTTGACCGGACATACACAGCTCGAGTGTCTAACCTTATCCGGTCCGCTTTTCGGTCTTGTAATCTGTGATCTAATTGCACCACAAGGTTGATGAATTCTCCAGTCTTTAAGTGGGTTAACCACTTGAGCAAGTACATCCTTTAGTTCCCCTTGTAGACCCTGATGAAATAGTGTGGTCCTTTTTTCCTCAGGTCACCCAGCTTCAAAGACTAGTCTGTTAAATGTTGCTATATATGTAAGCAAGTCTTGACTTCCTTAACAGAATGACAAAAGTTCATTGTCTAATGCTTGGCCTTGGGTATGACGAGCAAAGAGTTTTTCCATTTCCATCTGGAAACCCCCAAAGTCATGTAATAACGGGTTATCCTGACTTACCAATGGTACCGACCAATCCGCAGCACTGCCACTCAGATATGACAAGACAAAAGCAACCCGCGCTTGGTCGTTAGGAAAAGCCCCAGGTCTGCAAAGGAAATGAAGACGACACTGGTTCATGAACGTTGCGTACTTCTTGGGGTCCCCTGTAAATCGTTCAGGTGGAGCTAAAGGAACTGACCCAGGAAGGTTTATTTGTACTGGATTGGTGGAAGAGGTTGGTACAGGTGCTGGCGGAATGTTACCAGGCAATGGGGTCTGTCCCGCCTGTGATTGGAACAATTGTCTACTTATTTCGTCGGTACGATCCTTAGTAACAATCAAATCCCTCCTAAGAGCGTTGGTTTCTTGCCTGGCTGAATGTACTTCAGCGCGTAATTGTCCCAACAACTTAACAAACTGGTCAGTCTCTGAAGTCTCCATGACGCCCAGGTGGATAATATTATTGAGGGTTTGCGTTCTGTTACGCTCACCTGGTATCCACGGGGACGCCACCCAGCCCTGGTTGGATGATTTTCACTCTCGAACCCTCTCCCGGTCCCTTGGTAAGGCCTCCGGTTAAAGATGGGTCTGCAAAATAGGAGAGCTGGATTCAATACCAGATTGTCTTTGTTTTCCCACCTCCCTTGGCCTCAACTCCTTCCTCCCCCTTGGGCCTTCTCCTTACCTTAATATTGTGAAAGGTGGATTCTCCGTCCTGCTCCTCGTGGCAGGGGTGCGTAGATGTGGGGGGGGGGCGAGCAGCGACCAAGTTGCTTCACTGGTGCAAGCCCCCCTGTGGGATTAAGCACATGGAGTTTCGGGCACCTCCGTCCCTTCCTGCCCCCGACAGACATTCTGGAGCCAGAGGCAGGCTTCACTCGTGAATCCTGCCAAAGACAAAATGAACAAAGAGACCAAACCCGGTTTGGCACGCAGAGTATATGTCAAGAAGGACCTTTCCAACAGGAAATGGTGAAAAAAGAAGGACAGGGCCATTTTGACAAAATGGGCACCCATGGCTGTTTTACTGCAGCTGCGAACGCAGCTCACGGTAGAAACACACAATGTTAGTAAAAAGTAAACCACTGCCACAAGCCATTAATTGCAGAAAGGGTAACATAAAACTGTTACAAGAGAAACTAGACAAAGGGGATACTAAGTAACCCCTCCAGCACCCTATTGTAAGATAGTGTGTGCTGGGTCTAGAAAGTTACAAAATGTAAGTAAAGTCAATTTCACTTCACTGCTCTTGGAAACAGTAGTTTATCCAAGAGAAGGTATATAAACCTTTGGGAAATCTAAGAGACTTCCCTGTGCCACTGCACTGAAGGTACTGTGTGACACCATGTAAAGATGATGCCTATGGAGTTTGTCAGACTCCAAAGTCAAAAGAAACACAGAGAATAAATCACATTAAATGTACATGGGAGAAAAAAGTCCCAAAGTCCATCAAAAGAGCTGGGGGTCTCTAAGGTAGAAGGGAATTAGTACATTTCTCAGAATTCTCCCTAACATTCTCATTTTCTCTTTCGCTTTCACATACTGATTGAGGAATTGCTGTAAAGATTTGAAGGATTGTTTTCGCACGTTACACATTGAGGTGCAGGACCATTTGTGCACGGGACTGGTTGGTTCTGTGGAATGGAAGTTGATTGTAAATTTGTTGGGGACATTCGTTCAATGAGCGTTTCTTCTGCCATAATGGTGTTGTCTAACATTTCATACCCTCGGCCACTGCTATGTATGGCAATTGGGTTTGTCTGCTCTTGTTTGAATGCCTCTTCATTGAAATATGGCTCTGTGCTGGTTGTGTGAATCCACTCACCTGCACAGAAGTTTGCCACTAACAACCCAAACTGTTACTAACAATCAATCCTCCACATACACCTCTCACATACTGCACTAAAACAACAAGAACTACTCAGCATAGCAAACCTCGGAATGGAGTTACATAGATTCACGGCTAAGCAGGAGAATGCTGAGCTGCCCAGTTTTTTCTTCTGGTACCATTTGGGTTGAAGGCGGATGTCGTTGCAGGATCTCAGGGTTCTAGCTGGTTATATATGGAGAGTTTATTGTGGATAAAGTCTGCTCCCTGGTTGTGTATTGCTCTGTGCATTATGCACAGGGCTTTGAAGGAGATTCTCTTTTTGACTGGGAGCCAATGTAGCATCCTGAGCAGTGGTGTGATGTGATCTCTTCTGCTGAGTTTGAGGAGGAGTCTGGCTGCCGCATTTTGTATTTATTGTAGTTTCCTCATTAGGTATTCTGTCATTCCGAGGTATATGTTGTTAGCATAATCAATCCTGGACATAATGAGGGATATGATGGCCAGTGGTTTGTGCCAGAAGGAGAGGAATGGTAGGATCATTGTTATCGTTTGTAGGAGGAAGATGCATTTCCGGATTATTGCATTCACTTGGGGTTCAAGTGTTAACTCGTTGTCCATGAGGATAAGAAGGTTTTTTACAGCTTTGGATGGCGTTGGTTGGATTCCCAGCTCTATTGGCCATGGCATGTGCTGTTTCATCCCTCTGTCTTCTGGTGCAATTATGATTTCAGTTTTGTCAGGAAAGATTTTAAGTTTGTTAATGTTCATCCATTGGTAGAGCGCCTTAAGACACTCTCCTAGGGGTACATTCTCTTCTTGTATGTCCCCAAATTTTAAGATGATTTGTGCATCATCTGCGTAGTTGTTGCATGTTAGTGCATGCTTTTTGAGGCTCATTAGCAGTGTCATGTAGATGTTGAAAAGAAGCAGGGATAGTGAGGAGCCTTGAGGTACTCCATAGGAGGAATCCCGTATCATGGATTTGAAAGGTTGCAACCAGATAGAGTCTGTCCTTTCCACGAGGAAGGATTTGATCCAGAGCAGTGCTGGGCCAGTGAGCCCTATTTCTTTCATTCTTTTTATTAGGATGTTGTGGTTGACTGTGTTGCTGTTACGCTCACCTGGTATCCACAGGGACGCCACCCAGCCGTGGTTGGATGATTTGCACTCTTGAACCCTCTCCCGGTCCCTTGGTAAGGCCTCTGGTTAAAGATGGGTCTGCAATATAGGAGAGCCGGATTCAATACCAGATTGTCTTTGTTTTCCCACCTCCCTTGGCCTCAACTCCTTCCTCCCCCTTGGGCCTTCTCCTTACCTTAATATTTTAAAAGGTGGATTCTCCGTCCTGCTCCTCGTGGCAGAGGCGCTTAGATGTTGGGGGGCGAGCAGCGACCAAGTTGCTTCACTGGTGCAAGCCCCCCTGTGGGAATCCAGGCCTGCTGAGACTCCGTAGGTTTGCTGCTTTACAGTCTTTATATGCAGTTCTTATGTTCCTCTTAGTTCGAATAATAATGTCTTGCTTCTTTCCTTTTAGGTATGGAAAGGTATTTTGGTGTTGTCATGCAGTTTGAAGATGAGCATGGGCCGGTAGGCGAAAGCGCGGTGTGCGCGATGCTGTCCGGTGAGTAATGCGCGATACGCGTCGCTTTTTCGCCTTTCATATTGCTAACCTGTGTCTTTTCTCTCCTTGCAGGTTGCGATGTTCCTCGTGAGCGCCGTAATGTTCAAGCAATGATACTGACCAGGAGATGACTACCCAGGTAAGAATTGTGTGGCTTTCTTCATTCGGTAGTAAACGTGAATAAACGCTTACTAATGCAGTCTTTCTTTCTCCTTTTTCCAGGTTATGGTATTCCAGGATGCATGTGGTGCCGGATGATGGAGTTCGTACCTTCAGGTGAGTGGAACTGAAGTCAGCGATGGATTGAAGACAGGATACTGTTCTAGGTAAGTTTCGTAGTGTTCTTTCTCTCTCTGCAGGTCCTTGGTTTCAGGTAAACTGGCATCAAAGAACTGGACACGGTGAGTGTTACGCTGCCCACAACAGAATAATGCAACGCATGTTCTGCTGTTTGGGTGTGGTTTAAATAGTCTCAGGTAAAGTAGTCCAGGTAAAATAGTCCCAGGCCTGCCACTCCCAAAGTAGTCCAGGTAAAGTAGTCCCAGGCCTGCCACACCCAAAAGACTAGACCGCATAGCTCAGTTCCTTGCAACTGAGCTATATGTGTGCCTCCATGTTGGCTGAACCCCACCAAGTTAAATAGTCCCAAGTAAATAGTCCCATTCTAATGTTGGCCTTCATGATGGTTATGAGCCTGGCGCCAAAGGTGTCAGGACTGACTCCAAGAAAGTCTTGGATGAGGTTTTAAAGCCTTTGACCTGGACCTAAATGGAAGGCTATCTTGCCAGTGAGGGCCAGGGGCAAGGGTCATGACAGTTGAAGGCAGCTGAGAGATCGAGGAATATCAGTGCTGATTTGGTGTTGGAACCTGCATTCATTTTTAAGTCATCGCATATGGGGACTAGTGCGGTTTCAGTTCCTCTCAGGGGTCTGAATCCTACTTGTGCCTGATCCACTAGTTGGTTATTTTCAATGTGATCCAGTAGTTGTTCGTAGATATAGGCCTCTAGTATATTTGCCAGCTAAGTGGTATTAGAGATTGGTCTGTAGTTTGAGAGGTCTTCCACATCGCCCATTGTGTTCTTGAGTGGAGGTTTGACGTAGGGCATTTTGAAAGCTCTTGGTACTTTCTCTGTTGAAAGGGATTGATTGAAGAGGCATAGGTAGCATTCCGCTGGTGTGCCCTGTGCAAGGATAGATTTATAGATGTTTAGAGGGCAGGGGTCCATTGGGAAAAAACCTGCCTTGTTGCTCTTTTTCACCAAACTCAGTAGTTTTTCTCTCAACATTCGTTGGCAGCAGTACATTTTGTTAGCTGGTCCCGGGGTTGGTGGTAGCTGGTGGGTTGTCTGGTCGATTGATCTGCTTTGTATGATTCAGTGTATGCTGGTGATTTTGTTCTTTAAATGGTCTGTGGGATCTTCGCTTAGTTTTTGGGATGGTGTCGGTGCGTTGTTGCATCCTGGTGGGTTTCTCATCTCATTTATGATGTTGAATAATTCTTTTTGTGGGTTGCTGTTTTTTTCGATCCGCTCGTTGCAGTATTTCTTTTTTGCTTTTAGAATTTCAGATTTGTAGTAGGTATTTTATATTTTATTCTATTTTCTTGGTTGCCTTTGTTCCTCCATTCTTTTTCTAGTTTTCTGTCAATTCTTTTCATCACTTTTAGGTGGGGTGTGTACCATTTTGCCCCGGCTTTCTTTCTTGATGGCACGATGCGTTTTTCCAGACAGTCGGCATTTATTGTTTCTGCAATCCATTTCTGGATTAGGTTTGCTTTTTCGTCTGTCTGTTGAATCCAGTGATGTGGTCACTGGCTTCGAGATTTCTGGTCGCTCCTCTAAGTTGCTGTTCTTGATGGTTCTCCAGTTTCTTTTCCAAATAAGTGGGTATTTTATTTTAG
Organism: Ambystoma mexicanum; assembly: GCF_040938575.1. Classification (NCBI taxonomy): domain Eukaryota; kingdom Metazoa; phylum Chordata; class Amphibia; order Caudata; family Ambystomatidae; genus Ambystoma; species Ambystoma mexicanum. Next base: position 597,739,308 of record NC_090928.1, on the reverse strand, counting down.
GTAGCTTTGATGGTATTTGGATCACGAAAGGGATAATGAGGTGGTCGCTCTATATTATTTGGATGGGTGGTGACATTGTGCCTAGGTTTTCATTGGCAAAGATTGCGTCCAGGGTGTTCCCTGCTGTGTGTGTCACTCCTTTCACCATCTGTCAGAGGTTCATGATCTCGAGTTGCATGTTTAACGTTTTCTGCGAATTGGGGTTCTCATCTTCTAACCATATGTTGAAGTCTCCGAGAATGATCAGATGTTCATGCTATGTGGCTAGATTTGTGACTGCTTCTATGAAGGTGTCTGCGAAAGGTTGTGTCGTAGGTTGGTGGCGTATAAATTAGAATTGATGTGAGGTTTGATTGTGGGTCTATGGTAAGTTGAAGGATGAGGGACTCGCAGTTAGGGATTTTTAATGGGTCGGCTGTTTTTATTATTAGGTGTTCTTTGTAGGCTACCATGAGTCCTCCTGCTCTTTTCCCTTTCCTGTTAGTTTGTTTGCACTTGCAGCTGTTGGGTAGGCAGCTGAGAAGGATCACTTTGTAGTTTTTGGCTAGCCAGGTTTCTGTGATGAATATGGATAACAATTCCCCCATCGCAGAGTAGGTCGTAGATCTCGGTTGCGTGTTTGAACATCGATCTGGCATTGATTAGGCTGCAATGTAGTTTCATTTTTTAAGGTCATTTTCTTTGTTATGGCTTGTGTCTTTGGATGGTTTTGTTGGTGATTCTCCCTTTCATGTGTGGGTGTTGACCGAGCTCAATTGTTCTAGTTTCATCGTTAAACAAACCAGTTAGGTTTCGTATTGGGTTTATGGCCTGCTCTGGTCCTTCCTCAGATTCAGGATGGTATTGGTGGAGGTTGCCTTGTTGTTTGATGATGTACGGGTTGGGGGTGTGGTTCCCCAATCTTCTAGTCGTTTCATAATTTTTTCTTTGAGGTTCCGATATCCCGCTTGCGTGTATCATTGTTTGTTATGGTGGACTATCTGTTGCGAGGTAGGTTGTAAGGTAGAGTGATTTTAGTATTTTTAGGGGGGCTGCTCTTATTCTAGTGCTGTTTATGGGTGTGCGTTCTGCTGGTGTTCTGTAGTTCGCTGGCATGGATGACTGTCATGGTTCCCTTGTGGTTGTCTCTTCATCTTGCTTTATCTTGAGTCTGCTGGTTCTTTGTGGCATTGTCTGTTCTTCAGGTATCTGTCAGATTGTCTCATGGTTGCGAGTGGCTTTCCGTGGTTGGTGGTTGTTTTCTTGCCTCACAGTTACGTGTGGCTTCCTGTGGTTAGTGGTTGTTTGCCTCCCGGTTGCGAATCGCTTCCCGTGGTTGGTGTTTGTGTCGGTTGCAGAAGCGATTGCCCTCCTGAGTTGTTGTTTTGAGTTAGGTTCCTTTGAGTGGTTGTTTCTTTGCATGTTTCCTTTTAGTGGTCAGGATGTGGGGTATCGGGTGTGTCTTAGTCTGGTCATTGGCAGTTTCAGTGTTTGTTGGGGTCTAGGTGAACTGGGCCTGATAGTTCGCTGGGTGGTGATGGAGGTGGGCTAGATTAGATGGGGAAGGGACCCCTGATTCTTTCATTGGAGTAGTTGTTCGCTAGACTATATGTGGGTTCTGTCTTCTTGGTTTTTTGGGCAGATTGAGGTGGGGGCGTAAGAAATGGCTGACCAAATAGTACACCTTGAGTGGGACAGTTCGCCTAGGTGTGTGGAATGGCTTATCACCACAGTTCACCTAGATTTGAGATCAGTTTAAGCAACACAGTTCACCATAATTTGAGACATGGCTAACCAAACAATTTGACTAGATGCGAGAGGGGTGCAATGGTGTGCACTGCAATGGTGACAAAACAACCAAACAAATGGGAAAACAGAAAAGCTGCAAACTAACACAGACTATGAACCTTCACTGCAACCCAAACAGCGTCCAGAAAAACCAGCAAAGCGGACAACAGAACGCAGTGAAAGAAAAATTAACTTCCAGACGCACAGTGCACCAGGAAAACAGCAGATAAACCTACATAGACTGCAATCAAAACCGTGATGGAAAAGGGGAGGGGTTTATAGGGTTTTTTAAAGTCTTTCATCTGTGTAAACCAGCCCAAAGGAAGAGGACGGGCATAGATTGGCCCACAGAGTTAGGTGAGCGCTGGAACCACTAGAAAGGACCATGTAGATCACAGTATATAAGGGGAGTGAACGGAAGACAGGGTGGTAGGTGTTCACGTAAGGCCAGGAGCTGTGAAAGTGGTCGGAGAGACCAGAGGGAGGACAAACAATGGAGCAGAGTGCTGAGAAGTTGGTGGCACAGTTGGTGCAGAGTGCAGGGAAAGTACCGGTAATGAGAAGAGTGGAGCAGTGAGTGAGAGTGAAGGAAATTGTAAGGGAAGAGTGGGAAACAGAAGTGGGGGATTAGGGTAGTGGTAGGTAGAGTTAGAAGGGATGGGTGTTGGAAAAGATTAAGGATAGTTGAGAGGGATGTAGGATAGAGGTACAAACAGAAGAGCCCAGGAGACAAATGGAATATTGCGGGTGAGTGTATTAGTTATGGGGGGAGAGAGAGAGGTTAGTAGAGAAGGATGAGCAAACCACCATATCCATGAGAGAGTGAGGCAAGCACTATATCCCTGGAAGAGTGAGTAGGATACCATATCCCCACATAGTGTGGCATTGAGGGATGAGAATAGCAGCGTTAGGAGGGCAGACAGTAGCATAGTGATGAGGGGTACGAGAAGCAAGAATGGGAAGAAAAGTGAGGAGGGGTGAGAGGAGAGGAGTGAAGGAGCAGATAGCGTGATACTATGGAACATCAGAGAGATGCAAGGTATGGAGAGAGGGAGCAGAGGAGAGGTAGTATTGGAGTAGAGTAGGAGAGGAAGGAAAGAGGAGCAGTAAGGTCAGGGAAAATAGAGGAAGGGAGCAAATGAGTGAGGGAACAGACCAGAGCAAAAATGATATTTCTATTGAGAAGATCTGGCGAGTGTTAGGATAGCTAACCCGTAAAAGAAGCCCAGAGAGAGCAAGAAAGATAAAGCTTTGGCCTTCACCCAAGCTAGCTTTTTGAAAAATGAAATAGCAGGGGTTACCGATCGCTAGCTGACCACACTGGGATTTAGGAATGCCTGGGCAAGGGAGACAGGAGCCCACAGGATATGAAAGAGCTGACGCTCAATAGAGTACACCCCACCCTCTTCTCCAGCCCGGTGCATTCCATTGAATTTATCTGCCTAATCTGAATCTTCAAAAATACGCACATCATAACATTGATCACATCTTGCATTGTTTGAAAATATAAACCCTTGAACGTTCAGTGGTACTCTGAGTTATTAAGGCCATCTGTTACACCCTTTAAAACACTCCGTGTTCCCATTCCCTTTTCTCCCCACAGACCACTTCCTTGCTGCCTCCCTGTGAAGGAATCAGAATTTGCCTAATTTTAGTCTATCCTGTAGCAAATGCAATGATTTAGAGAGTCCAAGAAGACCATATATCTAACCTTTCATATCAATGTTGTATGTTCTTATAGCTAATACTGTTATTGTATAACTGCATACTTTACTGATCAATTCTTTTTTCTGTTTGGTTATGCATCTCTTGTACTGCAGGTAAACTATGTAAAATATAGCTTTCTGCACACTGAATATGGTTTCTTATGTCAAGTCATTGGAATGATGTTCTATGGACCAAGACTTAAATCCTGTTTTGCGGTCCTGGGGTAATCTTCTGGCAGACTATCAGCCACAGAATAGTGTTATGAATCTATTTATTTGCAGTTAAGGGGAAACAGTGTATAATTTCAATATCAATTTCACACATATCTACTTCTGATTGAGTCTATAAACTCAATAACCCTAAAAGGTGTGCCCACCACAGAATCAATTGTTCCTATGCGCTCAATCAATCTAGGGTAGAGGGAAGAGCAAGCACAGCAAGAGAAAACAGGCAAACAGAACTTATATTTAAACAGAAACGAGAGCAGGAGGATGGGCACATATTTTCTAAAGACACATTCATGTGGAGGAAAAGATGCAAGGAAGTAGAGGATTAGCCTGTAAAAAGGAGACAGGTTTAATGTGTCTTTCTGGACTGAAGAATGTAGTTAGCTTGGCAGACTAGGAAAGCAAGTCTGTTCCAGAGAATGTGGTCAACAATTAAAATCGTATGTCTCCTCTAATGGAGTGGTTAGAGAAAGGCACTTTCATGTGAAGATGGTATGCAGAGGGGTTTTGACGTGCTGTATGGCAGGATCTTGTCTTGCAGATTTGTTGGCACTGAGTGGTGCACACACTAGTAAGTTAAACAAAATGTTGAATGCAAAGTGATTCTTTACAAGTAGCCAGCAGAGTTCTTTTAGTAAAGGAAATATAGGCAGGTGTTTGGGAATCCCTGAAGTAGGTCCACTGTCAGAGGTTTGAGAGGATTTTAGTCTCTTGATTTGAGGGAGTTTGGCATGGTGGACTTGATGGATGAAGAGCAAGATTTACCTGAGGAATTTGAGGTGATAAAACCATGATTTAACTACAGTGCCAATGTGAGAGGTTATCCAGCAGTCCAACTCCATGCCACCGTTTTTACCTCGAGGCAAATTTGATTCGGGTATCTAAAACAGGTGATGAAGGTGATGTTCTATTTTTAGAAGGTATTTAGGTGAGGAAGGCACTTTTATACTTTTTTCACCATTTTGCTTCAGGTTATTGATGTACATCTTGTCTTGAATTTTGGATACACTGGGATAGGGGTATTCAAGATTGGTTATGTACAGATAGATTTGCATGTCATCAACGTATGTGTGGAAGTTTGTGATGACTATTTGGCAGATTCCTAATGAATGTCATATGTATTGAATAGTAGAGACGGTAGCCCTGCAAAAGGGAACAAGAGAGCAGGGTTGGGGGCAGGCATGGTAAAGTTGCCAAGTCTGATTCACTGTTAGTGATTTGTCAAATAAAGTTGGAACCATCATCAGATGGTGACGGCCTGAGACACAGCCAATCTGTTCTGAACATTCAAGTAGGCATGAATGGCTGTATCGAAAGCAACCGATGGGTCATCCACGACATACAGCAGTGTTGATTCTGCACAGTATTAGGCCTGAACCCAAGACTGGTAGATGTTCAGGAGTTGTAGCATTCCACAGAAGTCTGTATCTGTTTGGTGCCAACTTGGTTCAAGGATTTTAGCAATCCAAAAGTGGCTGGTATTGGTCCAGTACTTTGATAGAGTCATATGTTTTTTTTTTTCAGAAGATGAATGATAAACAAGCTCTTCAGTCAGTAAGTTGGGAACGATTCTTAGGCCAAGTAAAGATAATGAAGTTGGGGACAGCGTTGATGATAGCATTGATGAGAATTTCTGCAAATTCTTCAGCTAGGGCAGCTGGGCAAAAGTCATCAGATTGTCTTACTGGTTTGAGCCCTTCAATTACCTGCAAGCGATCAAATGGGGTTGTGGTCTTGAAGGAAAAAGTAAGACTTGCGAACTCGTTAGATACCTGGATGCCATCAGAGTTGCTAGGTCAGGAAAAAGACACCCTTGAAATACCTGTATCTAGTTCCCCTAAAGAAGGGGTTGGTCACCATACAGCCAGCAATACAGTAAAGGGGTGAGGTAAGCCCTTTTGAAATTTATGAAAGTGGATGCTTTTTCGTTAGCGGGGAAAGCCTGGCTGCCTGCATCACGTGGAACAGACAGTGGAAAAGGATGAGTTCTCTGAAGAGGAAGGCTCAGGATACTACTAAAGAGAAATCCATCCTGATTTTTGTTTTGTTCGTGAAGATTCCCATTTTCTTTTGAGTTGCCCCTCTCTGTGACAAACCCTCACTTAAGATTGTGAACTCTAGTTTATGTTCTTTGGAATCATCCTTGATCTGAGGTGCAACCCGGTGACAGGTTGAGTCAGAAGTGGGATTGGGAAGGCTTGGACTGGCTAGCTGACCAGAGATGCCAACTCTAAAAGGATGCCTGCAGGGCAAGGATATTCACCCTCCCACCCTAAAACAAGATGATCACTTTTTCCTCCATGTTTTTCACACTTTGTATGGAAGCCAATTAGAGCAGGCCAGAACTCACCAAATTCAGGGCATTGACGTACACACCCATGCAAACAGAAACAGACCTAAACCAAACCTGGGGAAACACCACTCAGATAGGAGGATAAGAGCTGACTGACACATCCTGGCACAATATTCTGGGACTTCCTTCAGGTATGTGGTGTGAACCCCTTACACCTACCAACCCACTAATGACAAGACAAGGCCATTCCCCATACAAAAAAAAAACAATATTGGTTGGTTGCTGTTGGAAAAAGGACTACGATCAAGACCAGACCACTCCTCCAGGGAGACTCCATCGAAGCAGGATCCTCAGCAATTGCAGCACCCAGTTCTCCAGATTAGCGTTATCCTGTGCCTTTTTACGCATTAAAATCTTGTAAATACAACACCCTATGTCTTTCCATGCGTACCATTTACACACCACTTGAGAGCAGAGTGCAATGCAAAGGGCAAGTGACTTGATGGAAACCAGAACACCTCTTTTGATTCTTATCTGCATGAATGGAATTGCAGGCCATTTAGGAGCAGTTCAGACATTCATCTCTATGCTGCACGCACCAAGTCTGTCAGAAACACAGTGAGAGGGGGTATTGTTTCTTTCTGTTCAACTTCTGCTGTGTTTTGGGTCTGCAGATGCTCATGGAAATTATGCATTTCATAATGCATGGACATTTGTTTTCCTAGCATTTTATGATCATAGCAGTTATAAGATGGAACACTTCATACAATTGGGAAGCATTCTATTAAGAATCATCATGGGCCTCATTACGACCCTGGCGGAACGGGTTAAACGGCGCCGTAAAAGGCTGCGGCGTCGTTCAACCCGTTCCGCCACATTACGAGGTCCCCTCGCGGGACACGTTAGGCACGCCTGGGAAAACCAGGCGTGCATACCGGGTCCCGCGAGGGGAAGAGGGAGCAAACAACGGGCCATCTCGTAATGGTCCGTTGTTTACTCCCTCTCCCATTCCCATTCAGCCCTATGGGGTTGAACTCGGAATGGTCCGGTAAGTCCTCATTCCGAGGACACGGACACGGATGCGGTTTTGCCGGCAGCCATGCCGCAAATTGCGGCATGGCTACCGGCATAACTTGTAATGAGGGCCTATGTGTTTTAGTGAATGCGTGCTTGCTTGCATTGCACCAAAGTATTTTTCAGAGTGCCTGTGCTGTGTACATTTATCATCGATGAAAATGACAATGCGTTATTTATATAGGGCTGTTGCCAAAGTACTATACATAGAACATATTTACATACAATTATCACCCAACCGAAGATGATACTCATTTATCGACATCAGAAGAATGAAAGGGCGGGTTGGCCTTGCCAGGATTCGAACTTGCGACATGCAGATCTCTCAGACATCGCAGCAAGCGCTCAACCTGCTGAGATATCTTACTGGTGCATGATGCATCAAGATGCATCTATGTGGTGTGTTCATACATATTGATCTGTGAGAGAAGGTTTTTCACAAATGTAATTACTTGTTTGAAGCCAGACAGCTTTGATACACAACTATTTTAGTTGTGTTCTGGAGACTCAGGCGAGTTGTCTATCGCGTCGCTGAACGCAGTTAAGGCTTTTGATTCAGTGCGGTGGCCGTGGTTGAAAGCGACCCTGAAAGGATACGGAATGGGACCAGGATATATCAGATGGGTCCAGATGTTATATAGCTCCCCGATTGCAAGAGTTAAAACCGGAACCACAATTTCAGATAAATGGCAACTCAGTAGGGGGACCAGACAGGGATGCCCCTGGTCACCCATGTCATACATCCTGGCATTAGAGCCGCTGGCAATATGTCTGCAGCAACAATACGGGGAGGTGGGGATCTGCACGTCACGGGGCACACACCTGATATCGCTGTATGCAGATGATATGCTTCTCTACTTGCGCTACCCGGAGGAGAACCTGCAATATGTGTTGGAGGTGATGGATCGTTATGCCACCCTCTCGGGCATATCAGTGAACCCCGGAAAGTCTAGTCTGTTCCCCTTGGGAAGGTATACGAGTACCCCATTGGAGAGGCTGCCCATGCTGCAGATACCCTGGCAGACTGTGACATTCAGGTATCTGGGTGTAAACATTTACCACAAGATAGAGACAGAGCACAAACAGAATACAGAGAAAGAGATTGAGGGAGTTAAGAATAGTATGGCGTTCTGGTCTAGATTACCCCTAGCCATGATGGGGAGAGCAGCTCTGCTCAAATTGGTGGTCTTGCCCAGATTCCTGCCTTTTTTTGTGAATGTCCCGTACCTGATCCCCAGACGCTTTTTTGTGAGACTTCATGGGATGTGCAGGGACTTCATATGGGGCAACTCCAGGAACAGGGTGGCCCTGTGGAAACTACAGAACACATGTGATAAGGGGGGCATAAACCTGCCGAATTTTGAACTGTATTACTTGGCGGGACAGTTGTTGTATGTGGCTAGGTGGTTGTTTGCAGAAGATTCGGCAGAAGCTAGGCTTTTGCAAGGTGAATCAGCTCCATACTTTTTAAGAGAGACAGTGTGGCTCCATAAAACTAAAATGGCGAGGAGGGGGAGATTATTGAAGTTGGGCTGGGAAGTCTGGCGCAGGACGTGGAGAACGGTGGGTGACCCAGATCCGCTTTCTCAGCAGGTCCCGCTGGCAGTGCTATGCGGAGACGACTCCCAATTGTTTGAAGTGGTCCATAGATACTGGGAACCGGTGGGCTTAGCCACCCTCAGAGGTATATGGCAGGAAGGGGAGGCATTGGGATTCCAGAGGCTGCAGGAGGAGACAGGGGTGCATAGAGGCCAATACATTAGTTATACTAGGCTCATGAAACGGGTGAGGGAGAGTTGGCCTGAGACGGTGTTAACGGAAGAACTTGATGTAACCCTAGAAATGATGTATGATGTCTCAGAGGGTGGGCATGAAATATCCAGGATAAAAGAGCTCCTGAGAGCGAAGGCAGGGAAGGAACTGCTCCAACTGAGACATGATTGGGAGGAGGAGATAGGAGAACCCATGACAGGGGGACAGTGGGATAGAGCTCAAAGGTACCATAAAAAGGTGTCCCGGAATGCGAGACTCCAGCAGATCCAGCTGTATGTCACCCATAGAGCTTATCTGACTCCCAGAAGAATGGTCAGGTTTGGAGGCTCGACTATTCAGAAATGCCCCAGGTGTGGGGAGGAGGAGGCAGGGCTACTGCACATGTTCTGGGCTTGCCCTGAGGTGCACAGATTCTGGGAGGAAATAAAGACGAAAATGGCTATTGGGGGAGTGGGGCTTGACATAGGGTCTGCGTGGGCATGTATGCTTGGGATTTTCCCCAGGCCACGTAATTCAAAGCATGTCAGTAAGATGAAGGACCTGGCCTATATCTTGGCAAAGCGCAGAATTGCAATGTGTTGGAAAGCGGCCCATAGGCCCAGAGTGGAGATATTGTGGGCGGACCTCTTGAGATGGGCGGAAGCAGAAACTGCGGTATGGTTTGAAGCTGCCACCAGGGGGGAGAGGAGGAAGTATGCCCCCTGATAGCCTGGAGGCAACTGGTGACCTCAATGGCAAACCCCCACCAGGTCAATCACGAAACAGAAGACTCAGATGAGTCGACAAACACTGAGATTCCTGAGAATGCTCATGCAGATGACGCTGATGAGACGGCTCGAGTTTGTGGGGAGGTAGGGGGGAGGACGGAGAATAACACTGTATGATGTGATGTTTTGATTTTGATCATGAACGTCCTGAAAAGTTGCAATGTTTGGTGTGTTGTTTGTTTAAAATAATAAAAATTGTTTAAAAAAAAAACTATTTTAGTTGTGTTCTATTCATTTCCAAGTTTAGTAATGTTCTGGTTGCTTTCACGTACTATTTACAGTCTTGCAAAGGCAAATAATTTTTACTCTTACAATTACAATTTTTAATTTTTTTTATTTGATTTGGCTGAAAAATTCAACCTTTCAATACAGAATTCATTTACTTCATTTCTATTGTTATTGTTACTCACATAATTAAAACATATAATAATGTATAAACATAATATTCAAACAGTTAATCACAATTTTCATAATATAAATCAACCATATCTAAGCATACATTCATTTAAATCCTCAATAAAAATGTGTAGAACATGCAGTGAAGTAAGAGCTAAAAGCAGACACAAAGAACAAATATAAAAAATAGAGAAAACAACGTGCTCAAAGTACAATCGATTTGCAATTGTCTGACAAATAGATCAAGGTACTTTTGGGTGGATTTCAACTTGTCGTATCATGCAGTTTACCACACGGTTTGACCAGTTTGCTTTTATCTTTTACCTTTATGCTCGTCATCAATTTCTAGTTTCAGTTCATTTAAGTAATTTACAGTTGCATAGCCTACTGATTTTGAATACACATGGAAAATATACTTCCATAATTCTTTCGACTCCATGTGTGATCGGTGTTTAAAGAGGTTTTTAAAGTATTTAATTCTTAAACAAACCAATTCTAGACGATCAGTGGTGAAATGTTCTAGTGATTCCTCATGCTTATTGCAGAATCGACATAAGCTACTCCCTTCAGCAGCAGCAAACCATTTGGATGTGACTTCTTTAGTTTTCCATTCATTTAACCTCAAGCGCAGAAGTCCTGCTCGATGCGAGGCACTTGGTGACTTTAAGAGATACTCTTCAGGAGAGCCAAAGGGTTTCAGGGCAAATGGATTCTGTCTAAAGCATTTATAGGCTTGGCATTGTTCCCTGTCCTTATCCAAACCATTTCCCAGATTTTTTGTTTTGCTTTGTCAGGATTTTGTAACAAAAGCTCATCCCCTATGTCTGCCTCTTGCATGAATCTCTGCGCTTGAGCCATCCATTGTTTGGCAAAGCTATCATCTGATTCCTTCACATAGTTTGCTAACTGCTTTACCAGCCCATTATTATGATCTTCCAGGATGCATTTCCTATACAACATACATGTTTTCCATTTGTAGGTGGTTTGAATTGATATGAGCCCTAATTCGTGCCTTATAAGGGCTATGTGTGTGGATCTCGGGAGCTTTAAGAGACTTCTCCAGTACACCCCTTCTTTCTTATCCCAGTAGTTATGTGGTTTGCATGCTCTTGTTTCTGACCCATATAGCAGTATTGGGAGGGCCTTTTGCTTATAATATGTCAGCAAAGGAGCGATGGTGAACTTACAATACTTGCCGCTGATTATTCTAGATTGCGAGATTAAACTATTCCATTTCAGCATTGCGGTGGTATCATATGGGGTGTCCTGTGGGTTATTATTAATATTCACTCCCAAATAGATATATTCGCACACTGATTCAAGCTGTTGATTGTCTAATGCCCACCTATGTTTTTTGTTTCTTTGTTGAGAATTTCCAAACTGAATCACCTTTGTTTTTTTGATGTTTATGATCATTCCATTGGATTTGGCATATTTCTCCAATACTTGGAGCATATTACGTAACCCCATCGGTGTCTTGGATAACAGAAGGAGGTCGTCAGCATATAAGAGCCATTTAATCTCATGTTGACCTAATTTTGGGGAGTCAGTTATGGTGTTAAGAAATTCTTTGCCCATGTCAGAGATGAAAAAGTTAAAGATTGCTGAGGCAAGTATGCATCCTTGCTTGAGACCTCTCGATGTATCAATGGGGTCTGTCAGCAGTCCATCGCTGTTTAATCTTATCTGTAGTGAGGTGCCCTGATGAAGCTCAATGATCCACTTCAAGATATTCCAGGGGCAATTGTTTCTCATAAGCTTCATAAAGAGTAGCTCTCTCAGAATAGAATCAAACGCAGTTTTAAAATCGACGAATGCAACATACAATGGTAGATTCTTGTTTGATTGCTTTGCAATAATGGCATTTGTCGTCAGTATATTGATACTTGTTCCCAAACCTTTAAGAAAACCTGTCTGCCAAGGGTCCCTCAAATTCTCTCTGTCTAGCCAACTGTTAAATTCATGCAAGAGGAAGTGGGCAAATATTTTCCCTGGACAGTCTAGAAGGGCTATTGGCCTATAAGATCCAGGATCGAGTCTGTCCCCTTTCTTAAACAGCAGGATCAATATCGAATTTTTTTCCATGATGCTGGAAGTTTCCTGGTGCGCATCACTTCTGCAAATATTTTCATCAGTATTAGAGACCACACTTCTACCTCTTCTTTGATAGTTTTGTTATCGAGCCCATCCGGACCCGGATCCCTTGAAGAGCTTAATTTGGAGATGTAATGTAAGATGTCACCTTGATCAAATTGTATCGTGTGATCCCAATTTACACCTTTAAAAGGCATATGATGGGTCAATATTGGTGTCTGATATATTTTCAAGAAGTATTCGCACCAGGTTTCAGCAGATATGGAGTTGACTTGAACAGAGTCCTGGTCTTTATAAGTGGCCTTATTCAGAACCTTCCAGATATCAGCAGAGGATTTTGAGGCAATATTTTTTAACATATCCTCGCTGTCCCTTTGGTAGCATATCGCCTTTCTTCCTCTTATCCAGTTTTTATAGACTGTCCGTATGTGCTTTATTTGTGGGAGTTTCTCTTCCAATGTTAGAGATTTTAATAACCGTATCTGTTTCCTCATGTTAGCTTTTTTAGATTTGACATCACTATCAAAGACATGTGCGTGTTTATAGCCATGTCCTTGTGAAATGTTTTTCACATATGTATATTTTTGCAACATTGAAACATAATCCAAGCCTGGACATATGGATAAGTGTTTGTCAAAATCCCGCATGTAGGCATTAGACCATTTAATTCTATTCCTCCTATTATTGGCGGTTATAGCCCCTTTTTAGGTGTCGCAATTACTTTCGCAGTGTGTTTCCTCCTGTTCCCACACTAAACAAAGTTGGCTGTGATCACTTTCCCTTTTTGGTTTCACAGTCATGGATTGATTATGTTCAACATTGCAATGTTCACAAATATGTAGTCCAATGTTGCTTCAAATGGACCATTGCGCCATAACTGTGAGCCATCTTCTCTCTTCTACCGTTATTTTCCTTTTGCCCTTGTTCAAAAGGTGTAGGTTAAGATCGCCAATAACCATTACATAATCTACATTTTTTTCTTTGGCAATTTTGGTAAAAACCTCTTGGAGGAGATCAAAGAAGCAATCAGGAGTCAAATGCGACTTTCCCCAATAAATGTTGACAATTACAAGTAGGTGCGAATTACTACTCAACTTGATGGTTTGAATGAATGGGGTATTACAGTCATATATTGATACTTTAAAACCCTTTGATTTCTTTACTGCTATCATAAGGCCTGCCATTGGTCTACCCACGGGGCAGGCATATTGCTGGTTGCAAGAGTATTTCATATCCATCCCAGATGGGGGCTTCTACCATCCAGGTCTCCTGCAAAACCACTATGTCAAACCCATCAAGTTCAGCATTTGGTGTATTCGTAAAGTGCCTGAATCCACGAGTGTTCCAACATATAAGTTGAAATTTTTCTTTTATTGTGGGTTGTTATGAACGGACTAACTTATTACGTCTTCCCTCATTTGGTCCAGTGGAGTTGAGGCCATAAATACGTGGGCTACATTTCTTAGAGCCTGTGGCTTCTTCAGTTATTTGGAGGTCTTCTTGATATAAGTTGAAGCCCATTTGAAAGAAAGCATCCATCGAATGCCACATTATATCCGCAAGAATGGTTGAGTGAACAGAAACTCTGGATCATGACAGATCCTGGTCATCCATAAACTCAACTCTGTCAATGTCCGATGTTGTTATATTCTTTAATTGGGGTATCTCTCTGCAGATGTTTATAACACTTAAACGATTCAAGTCAAATTGCTGAAATGGGAGATCTCTACATTCCAGTATAAAGTAGTGACTGTTCTTTTGAGCCACTGCTCTCGACTTGAATGTGTGCTCTTTAGTCATACTCATGTTCTTTTGCCATTGCACTGCTTTCCTCATGTTAACAGTGTCCATTGTCTCTCTGTTTGAAGCTATTATGTTAGGTTCAGGACCTCTCACTAACGGACCTTCTGGCATGGGTTTTGTCGTCTCCTTACTTAGGCCAGTTTCCATAGTCTCCTTTAACCTATTGGCCATGTAGGTTTCAACAGTTTTATTTATTTCCTCTCTCATTTGAGCCTTGGTTAACCCCGTCCACCTTGAGTCTACCAATTCAATATTTGGGGGTGTTTAAGATTTAGCTCTTTCACTTTCTCTCATTGCTGCTTCTACTACCACTAAATCACTTAGTGGTTTGTAGAATAGGCTTGGAGTGATTTTACTCATGCCACTTGCAGGCATGGTACTTATATGGCCACTGATTTCATTGATAACTTTTGGTTTTTCTCTGATTTCTTTTGTAGCACTTGTTATCTTCAGGATTCGTCTATTTTTGGCTCGCCCTTTGACGGTCGTTGCAACAGCCATAGCCCTTTTTATCTTGTTTGTTAGAGATTGACCCTCTTGTTTTGTTTATTCTGTTTTGCATCCGTTTTTTGCTGGACATTAAGAACCTCACTTTGTATTTTTTCGCTATTGGTGTCCTCAATGGTTGCTACTGAGGGTATCTTGTTTATAGACAACCCACCATTGTCACATTTTGCACCATTCTGTGGCTGCAGCATTGAAGATTCTACAGGTTTATTGGAACTGAGAACCCCACCAAAAGTAAACTGTTTTAGCTGCAAAGGTGTCTTAGACCTTTGGTCTGGGAGGTCTGGGAGGTGTTCAGTCTGGGTTTCCGAATCTTTTGGCTCACAATGTCGAAATATTTCATCTTGTTGAATGCATTCTCTCGGTTGCCTGGCAGCTATTGTTTTGATTTGTTAGTTTATTCAATAATATAGTCTGGTAGTTTAATTTTTGGTCCATAGCTTCATATAATTTGGCTAGTGATAGCAGGGCTGTGTTCATTGCCAATAAGACAGGATTGTTCTCAACCTGTCCTGGGGCCTCCTCTGCATGACTTTCAGCAGGCATTAAAAAGCGAGCCCTCTCACCAGTAAAGATTGTTTCCCTCATAGGCTGCCTGGGAGTTCGAGGAACAAATGAAAGTGAATTCACAAATGCTTCTTCTTCAGAGCAATCTGACATGTCTATGGATGTCCTTGTTTTCTGATTTACTAATGCACACATTACATTCTCCTCTTCAACTCTTTGCATGTTAATATTGTGATGGTGTTGTGTTGGAATTGGTGACAGGTTGTCTACTTGCATTAAATCACCTGTATTTGAATGTACAAAGACAACTTCCTCTTCATTTGTCGAGGCAGAGCTCAAATTCATAAAATTTAGCGCTTCCTCATCTACTTGACCTGTGATTTGCAAGTTTTGATAGGCGTCTCTCAGTCTCTGTTGAGCCTCAACTGAGCATGGTTTAGGTGGACTTTCAGCAATTTTTTCAAGTATTTCGGGTGCATATGCTGTATCATTCTCACACCGTTTGCTTTCATGTTCCATAGTAGTGTCTGAAATTGTGTTTCCAACCCAGACATTTGACATTACTGGCATGCTTGCTTTAATAGCAGCTACTTCAATCTCAAGACGGTTGTTCAACTCGAGGAGCTTATTTTGGTTTAAATGACAATTTTTAGATTGTAGTATGAGCGGATCTCAGGTACCTTCGACATCAAGCGGTTCCTGTTTTTGTTTCCCACTTTCTTCTCACCTACACAAGATGCCCCTTTTTTCTTTAAATGGGAAGCAATTGGTGTGTGCGGCGTTACAACCATGTTTTTTTACTTTAAAGTAGTTCCCTCATTAAATAGGGCAACATTCACAGGCGGCATGCCAGTCTTCAACGTGTAGGAAACATTCTCCATTTTATTACAATTAGACACAAATACACCGCCGCCTTTCACTGGTAAGTAAAAATAAGTTACTATATCTTTCTAACAATTCCCAAATGTGCTTGACTTTGCGTCACAGGGATTTGATTATATTCTCAATATTTGTTGCAAAATCAATAAACTTTCTCCAGTTGTTTCCAGCACATTAAACAGTGTATTGATAACAATGGGGGGTGAAGATAACATCAGTGGCAATAGCCTCTTACCTTTTTATTCCATGTATCACAGGTGTGCACCTCCAACCGTGTTCCCTTCCTTTTTTTTTTCCCCCTGTTTGCAGTTTTGGGAATTTGACTGAAAAAGAAGGCTGAAAACCCGAGCTGCGCACAACGCACAGCGAACAGCAAACAGTACTTAATGGTACTTAGTGCGCGGCACGAGTGCATACAGTATTTTAAAAAAAAAAAGAAGAAAAAAAACAAGCTGTGTGTCACGTAATCAACGTGAGCAGGACCTCCCTCCAGGAAATGCCTTAAACAAAAGAGAATACAAACACACATTTAGTGAGGTTGAAGTGCGCAGAGACAAAGCAGCCGTAACTGTGCACGAGTCCAAATAGGTACGGAATAAACACAGAGAGCTAGGCACGCAATCACCTTGTTGTCAGGAAGTCAGGCAAGCCAGGTGCTGCATGCAAAGACGTCCTCCTTGACTGTTCACTCTGCAATTGCACGGCACGGCAGTAGGCTCAGTGCGAGTCTTGTAGCAGCTAGTCCAACAGGTCCAGCAAGAACAGCAAACAGTACTTAATGGTACTTAGTGCGCCAAGATGACAGTATTTTAAAAAAAAAAAGAAGAAAAAAACGAGCTGTGCGTCACGTAATCAACGTGAGCAGGACCTCCCTCCAGGAAATGCCTTGTTGTCAGGAAGTGAGGCAAGCCAGGTGCTGCATGCAAAGACGTCCTCCTTGACTGTTCACTCTGCAATTGCACGGCACGGCAGTAGGCTCAGTGCGAGTCTCGTAGCAGCTAGTCCAACAGGTCCAGCAAGAACAGCAAACAGTACTTAATGGTACTTAAATTCACATTCTAATTATTTAAAAAACCGTGTACATTACTGCCACCTCAAAACTTTATCTGGGGTACGGATGAGTAGTGAGTAGGCAATGTCTAGTTTAAATGTCCATTAAAACCCGCCGAGGGACAATCATATTGTTACAAACGATCTGATTGGCCCTCACCGGGTCATTAGCTGGCCAGGTAAGACCTACCCGAGGTGCTCCGTTGTAGCGCTGAGCACCTGCAGAGTTCTTTTCCATTCTCCCCCTGCTGCTATACCGTTCCATGGTGGCCTTTTGTTTACTGTTTTTCAATTTTTTAATGGCCACCATGGAAAGGGGGAAGTGACGATGTGTAGTCCCTTCTCCCTGACCCCTGGCGACCATTTATTTTTCTTTTTTTTTCTCGAGTTGAGAAACGGTTTCAACATTGTTTCTCAGCTCAGGGGGGGGCACTGTTGAGCAGCCTGCAAGATGGCTGCCTAGCTGTGAAGCTCTGTGTAACACTGACACCAATCCGACAACAACGGCGGATCCTTCCTGTCCTGAGCCCTATAACTGCCTCCATATGTTACCAGGAGTTTGAGGCAAGCTTATCTACGATATTGCCAAGAATCGGAGTTCTGCGACCGAGATACATCCGCCCAATGTGAGAGGCGGTTGGGCCGGCGTGGGGCCTACCCCCAGGGCTGTGTGGAGCTGTATGGTCCTGGCCCTGCAATGAGTCCCGTCTGTGCAGGTACCCGTGGAGCCCTGATGCGGGTGGCCGTGGCCGGGATGCTGTTGACTGCTGTCCTCGGCTGGAGGTGCTGAGCTTGATGCCGGTGGCATAACTGTCATAGACCTGTGGAGCTCGTCTGCTATCCTGCAGCAGGGAGGGCTGAGCCGGAGACGCGCGGCCTGAGACTCCCCACGCTGTGTGTGACCCTGCTGTGAGGGGCAGGCGGCCGGAGACGGGCCACGGTCCCCACTGCTGACTTGGGGAGTATCGCCTGGACCCCCGTGAGCCGAGACCGACCCGATCTTACCACGGGTGAGTGCGCTGGCGGGAGGTGAGGGGAAACACCACTGTGGGATCTGCTAGACTCTGTTGGCCGCTGCCAGCCCGGTCGCGGCTGCCCGAACCCCCACCTGCGCCTCACCAGAACACAGCTTTGAGTGAGGCTGGCGAGACCACTCCAGCAGATACCATGCGCTGACAAGCGGAGGCGCATTGAAGGAGTCCACGTGCCCAACCCCCTTAGGCGGCGGGGCCCGGCTCCCGCTGCTCCTGCATCATCCGGCTCCTGAGCCTCTCTGTGCACGGGGCACTGGGGCTGCCGGGGCACTGGCTGCATCCCTGCCACATATACACGCCTCTCGCCGGCTTGGGCTGGCGGCTACGTGATGCACAGCTCCCTGGGTGCGGCACGTGCAGGGTAGCCAGAGGACCACACCATTGGAGCCCCTGCCGTCCCGTCGTGCATTCTCTTGATGGTTTGACATGGTGCAGTACTGCACACCACCCTGAAGCCTTCACAGGCTATCGCAGAGACACAGAACACTCAACTGGGATCACCTACCCATTGGCTTTTGATATCTCTCTGACATTTATGTTCACACTCACATTTCCTTGCACACGCCCTCAGGAATCTGTTCATCCAGTACATCTGTGGCCATTACTTTAGTGGTCTATCACTGAAACCCATTCTCTCGCCACACAATTGTCCACTCCCCCTGAATTGCTTGACAGGCTCCTCACAAGTGCATGATAATTCCGCCGGCCCCTACCTGGCATCTCCTGCTACACAGAAACAGAACACAGTTGCCCCGCTCACCCTGGGGGCCAATAGAAGCTGCAATCAGTCCTTCACAGCTGTGCCTGGTGGGCCCTGATGCGCGTGCCCTCACTGACTTCATATGTGCCATATTTTATGCCGACATCAGCACTGGCCTGGCCATACACCTTCTGATCTGCAACTTGTCACGACTCCTATGCTGTAGACGGCATACACTTATATGAGGCTCCTTCCACTGTCCTGTATGCTGTCAGGTGACCCGGCTCACTCTCACTTCCATACACTGGGGTAGCGGATTGCAACCCAGCCTGCACCGTCATATTGCTGTTTCCATCTCTACGCATTCTTCAACCCCAGAGGTGTCATACTCGGCACACCACCGACTACAGGCCACTAACAATGCTCTCTGACCCTGTCCTGAATCCAGATCTTCCACGGCCATTACCATTGTGTGTTGCCCGGTGTTACGCTCACCTGGTCTCTGCGGAGGTGTTGGGGCATGGTTGCAGCCCTCCCTGAACTTGAATCACCCCCTTCAGGCCTCTCCCTCAGTAGAAAAGCTGTGAGCGGTGGTATGTTGTGATACTGCTCCTGCGTGGAGATAACAGTATGTGAGTGCGCCAATCTGCGATTGTTGTACCTCTCGAACCCTTCACCCCAAAGTACGGTTTCTGTGACCATACGCCGGCCCATAAAGCTCACCTGTGAATTATGGAAGATAAGCTCTCCGTCCTGCTACTTTTGGCAGGGGCGCGTCGAATGGGATCTAGTTCCTTCACTGATCCTGGATAAGGATTAGTCCAGTCCAGCTGCGACTATGCTCCTCCTTATGATTGGTAAGTCTTTCTTGAGCTCTTGTGATGCTGTTTGTTCGGTTTAATGTCTTTATATGTTGCTCCTATTTATGCCCGCAATAATGTCTCTCTTCTGTTTTCTTCCCTTAGATGGAAATGCGGCCTCAATGCAGCTGTGAGACGCGAGAAGCGGCCGGATGGAAGATGGATGCTACCGCAATGTTCGACAGCAGGTAAGTGATGGTTTAAGGAAAGCGCGAGGTATGGCGAAGCGCAACCTTAAACTGACTGTTTTTTCGATGTCTAACCTTGTCTTTTGTTTTTCCTTGCAGGTGCTGTTGTCCACGATGGAGCGTGTCATGCTGCGGTGCCAAGATGAAGAATTCGGCGTTCCGGAAAGTGTAAAGATGAATACTTGGTTTGCCAAAGAGATGTACAGGTAAGAACAGCTTCCCCCAGTTGGTAAGTATCCTGGCAGGAAGCAGGATGTCCAGGAAGCAGGATCTTCAAAGGTAAGTCTGACCTCAGGCGACGGTGAGTATTGCGCTGCTTGCAAGTGCAGAATAACGCGAAGCATCTGTCTTGAGGATCGGGCAGCTTATATAGCTGAAATCGTGGGCACGCCCATTAGGGCCGGCTTACAAGCCACACCCTGCCACTCCTAGAGAGTGAGCACATGCAAAGGCAATCCATTAGCAGCCACACCCAAGAATACACTTGGGGCTGCTTAATGGATGGAATGTTCAAGGTTAATGCATCCTGCTTAGTGGATGGAATGTTCAAGGTTAATGCATCTGAAGTGCTATGTCCATAATAAAAGCTTTTTGGTGTTAAATGGATGTTC
Source organism: Ambystoma mexicanum (assembly GCF_040938575.1). NCBI lineage: Eukaryota > Metazoa > Chordata > Amphibia > Caudata > Ambystomatidae > Ambystoma > Ambystoma mexicanum. Next base: position 597,719,071 of record NC_090928.1, on the reverse strand, counting down.
TTGTTTACTTTTGTTCACGAGCCTGGTGCCAAAGGCGCCATGACAGTGTCCACCCATGTCTCCTGTGCATGCAACCCCTGCATGCCTGTGCCCCTGACTTCATGACCATGACACCCGGCCCCGACACGGATCGCTGAAACAGATCCTGCCTCCTGACGTCGACCATCTGGGTTCCACATCTTTTTCAACTGTACTGAAATGTCTAACAAATCCCGAGGTGCCAATAAAAAGGGGGCCATGGATAAGTTTGCCAAGGCGGCACCTCGATCAGATCAGGGTCATGCATCATCAAATCAGGAAGATCCTGCATCACTCCTGGGTACTCCAGCACCTGACCTGACGGCGATGATGGAATCGATGGCTAAGAACTTCGCCTCTTTTCATGAAAAGTTGGACGATATAAATGCTAACGTTGCATCACTCAAGTCCCAACTGGATTACGCTGGGACCAGAATCACTGAAGCGGAATCTTGGATCAGTACTAATGAAGATGGATTACACACCCTCCAGGACACGGTTGCATCTCTTACACGCAACATGACACTTGTCAAGACCAAGTGTGACGACTTGGAATCTAGATCGCGCAGGAACAACATACGTATTATCGGCGTTCCAGAGAAGGGTCACATGGAGCTAGCTGTTGAGAACCTGCTTAAAGATTTGCTGGACAATCCTGATCTGCCCCCCTTTTTCACTGTGGAGCGTGCTCACCGGGCCCTAACCCCGCGACCCAAGCCCAGGGACTTCCCCAGACCTATCATTGCTAAAATACTTCATTACAGAGACAGAGATCTTATTCTCCGCCTATCACGTGAGAAAGGGGAACTACGCCTTGGCTCCCAAATAATCTGGATTTTTCTTGACTTCTCTGTGGGCGTACAGCAGGAGAGACGTCAGTTTCTTGTTGTGAAAAAGATGTTGCATGAACGTATCATCTCCTATGCAAAATTGTTCCCGGCCGGGCTGAAGTTCAATTTCAGGGAGAAACTCTATTTTTTCACTGTCCTTAATGAAGCGGTGAAGTCTATTGAGGCACAGATACCACTCAACAGCCCGGCGGAGGATCCTAGGGACAATGATTGACCTATAATCTAACTACTCTTGGACTCCCTAAGGTTTGTGTACCCAGAATCCTTTCATTTCTGCATTGGTAGCAGCCTCATATTCACTGCTTCCTCCCCATATGTATAAATACTACTCCAATTATAGTACACTCTATCACCTGTGCTGTTATTAGGAGCTCTCGTTCAATGATGTACCCGTCATACTATTGCATCTGAGTATACTCTCACTTACAGCGGTATTTTGATTTACCTGGCTATTTGGAATTGTTGGTTCATACCTGCAGCTTCTCTAGTTCAATTTTTTTGCTACCGCATATGTCAGTGAAATGAAAATGTGTTCGAATTGTTTACACTGCCTATCTATAGTACCATTCCTGGTGCTTCATTACTGCTGCTCTGGTCGATTGCACGGCAACAGCACTCCCCGCTGCGGTTGCAATGGCTACTTTAGTGGAATTGTTAGGTGTTGGCCCCCGTTGGGCCTATAGCACGGTCGGTCCATGTTGGGATCTGCCCGTTATCATCTGTTTAGAGGGGGTTATTGATGATTGTGGGAAGGGGGTGGGTGGGTTCACTGCCAGCTGTGATGGGGTGGTGAGGGAGGGGAGAGGTGCTGTTCGGGAAGTTTTATTGAAAATGGCAGAGGCAGACCAGTATTTCAGGTCATGTTGGGGCACTCTAGTGCGAATAATCACACTTGCAGAGGCATGCTCGGACACACTAGCTGGGATGTACCTTAGGACAATGAAATGCCTACAAATATAATGTCCTGGAATATCCAGGGACTAAGTAACTTCACCAAGTCCCGCAAAATCATGGCCTACGCCCAAAGACATAGTATTAAAATACTTATGCTGCAAGAAACACATTCCACAGGCAGCTTGGCGATGCACATTGCACCATCCTGGGGGCCTAATAGATTCTACACGTCTTACTCTACACAAGCTAGGGGTGTGCTGACCTTGATTCATAAATCTATTAAGTTCACACTCCATAAGGACTATATTGATCCCGAGGGCAGATATATTGTCTTGTACTGCACGATAGTGAACAGGGAATATATTCTTGTTAACACTTATGGTCCCAATATAGACACCCCAGATTTTGTTGATAACATCACCTCAATACTCCTGGGGTATGTGGGTACCCCAATCATCTGGGGAGGCGACATGAACCTGATTCTCGATACCGGTTTGGACAGGACCGGAACCGCACCCAGACCTCTATCACAGGCCGCACGCAGACTACACATACATAGTGCATCATTGGACATCCGAGATGCTTGGAGGGCCCTCCACCCTCAGCTATGCGAATATACTTATTATTCTACTGTTCACGATACTTCCTCTAGAATTGATCTCTTCCTGGTATCTAACATCCTGATGGGGTAGATTATCGAAGCGCAGATACTCACCGGTACGTTGTCCGACCATGCCCCGATCACCCTGTCTGCGGAGTTGGGTGCTCCTGTGCCTACTTTCAGTACATGGCGCTTCAAGTCCGCTGCCCTCCTCGACATAGTTTTCAAGGCTGACATATTAGCAGACATTGAGACCTTCTTTGAATGCAACTCCCTACAAGCCACTACTGCAGGGGTCCGCTGGGATGCTTTTAAGGTATACATCAGAGGGATCTCCATCTCGAGGGAGGCGGGGGTGCTAAAGACTATACAGGATTGTTCATCAGAAGCTAACCCCGCCAAACTTGCTCAAATCAGCGAGGAACTTAAGGTATTCCAAACGCACACCACTAGGGAGGTTCGATATTTTAGTCGCCCACAGGCTGCACTTAAATATGGGGGAGGATGAAAGACCTGGCAGAACACTGCCGAAACTAATGAGAGGGGAAGGGGGACAAGCCCAGATTGTGCCCGTCAGGGATGTGCAGGGTGTTCCACAATGGTCAGACCAGTGAATATTAGACATCTTCACTGAGTTCTACACTAATCCATATGCTTTACCCCCTGAACATAGTGAACAGCACATGAGAGACCTACGTGATCAGATTCCTATGACATATATCTCCTCTTCAACTAGGGACCAACTGGACTCCCCGATCCAGCTGGACGAAATAGTCAAAGCCATTTCGGACCTCCCAAAGGGCAAGGCACCTCGCCCCGACGGACTCACTCCCGAGTTTTACCAGGAGCACGTTGCTCTTCTTGCTCCGAAACTACTGAAGATCTGGGAGGAATCACTTCGGGTATCTGCTCTCCCTCCCTCCCTGCGTGAAGCCGCCATAATATTATTGCTCAAACCCGACAAACCTAGTTATGAGTGCGGTTCATATAGGCTCCTCTCCCTCATGAACATAGATACCAAGATCTTTGCTAAGGTTATAGCGAATCGCTTCCTTCCAATCATGTCATACCTGGTCCACGAAGACCAGGGGGGCTTTGTACCCGGGAGATCCACTTCTCATAACATCCGGCATCTCTTCAATGTCATGGCCAGAATCGACCAGGACGCGAGTGCTATCGCAGTCACGCTTGATGCTCAAAAGGCATTTGATATGGTCTCACGTAAATATATGTGGCTGGTCCTAGAGACGATGGTGATTGGCCTCAACATGATTGGTACATTAAACTGCTGTACACTACCCAATGGCAAGAGTCCGGGTCAATTCCCTGACATCCACATTATTCACACTCTTCAGAGGTACACGACAAGGCTGCCCTTTCTCCCCGATCCTCTTCGCACTACTGATAGAACCTATGGCGGACCATATCAGAGCGTGCCATTCCCACAGGGGAATACGATTGAAAGACTCCCCTGAGATAATATCCTTGTACGCTGATGACGTATTATTATACATTAGAAATCCCGCCACCCACTTGGACCCTATACTACGAGATATCACACGTGTGGGCACCCTCTCAAGCTTTACAATCAATTATTCAAAATCTGAGATTCTCCCACTTACCAACTCTACCCAGCAACCTAACTCTGGGTATCTACTCCGCTGGTCCCCCAGCGGTATCAAGTACTTGGGTGTCCGAATGTCTCTATCTAAACCTACCCTGCTAGCAGATAATTACTTGGCTTTGGCACAACTTGCTGAATCAAAAATAACACAGTGGCGCCATCTCCCATTATCACTCGCTGGTAAACTCTCCCTCATTAAGATGGTCTTGGTTCCCAAGTTGCTCTACATCTTTAGCATGTACCCATTTGGCCCGGGAAACAATACTTCACACAACTACACAAATCATGTGCTCAGTTCCTACGGCATTCAGGTGCGGTACATAAAAAATTGTCTGATATGACGCTGTCATATGAGAAAGGGGGATTCACGGCTCCTGACCTACTACTGTACTGGATGGCCGCACAGGACCAGTACGCCACTTACTGGTACCCGAGTTCCTTGACTCACCTGCATGTCAAATTGGAAACCCTGGCGGCAGCTGAAGTCAATATCATGACACTTGTATTCCACCGCGATTACGTGCCGGATTCCCCCATTGACCCTGTGGCAACTACCCTGCTGGCTTGGGCCGTCTATTGACTGCAACTGATGTAGCTTACCCCTATTATAAATGGCTCCCCATATGGAGGTTACCCGGATTGGAGCCCACACACGACACAGCCCTGGCCCACCGGTGGGGGGCGCTAGGCTACCAGGCGCGGACTGATCTTTTTCCTGATGGGAAGTTTATTGATCCACAGACATGGAGGCAGGGTCACTCCGGGTCTGCACTTGAGATGTTACAATATTATATGCTCTGTTCTGCCTTCCATGCTAGATGGCCCACTTTACCTAATGTGCCTCCTGACACACCGGAAATTGCTTATATTGCCAACTCAAGCAGCGCCCGCAGCGTTGTCTCCTTGCTATCCAAAATGCTATTGATGGCCACTCCAGTCCGGCCTTCCAGAGCACGTATCGAATGGGCTGGCGAATTGGGCCTGGAGGTCTCCGACCAACTATGGAAAAAGATGTGCTCCCACACTAATCGAGTATTCCTCAATTTCTGTTACTGAGTCATGCAGTTTAAATTACTGAACAGGTTGTATTATACTCCTCTCAAGATCTCTAAGTTTGCTCGCACTACCATACACACCTGTATCGCTGCAAGTCAAAGAGAGCAGAGACATCTACACATGTTCTGGACATGCCAGATATTGGGAGATTTCGGGGATGGGATTTTGAGGGCTCTTACGGAAATCACTGGCCCAGTGATTGACCCTGATCCGTTGGGGGTATTGTTTGGGGTGTGAAATGACAGTGATACTAGACGTATGGCTACATTTCTGAACATAGGCTGCATGAAAGCCAAGAAGTGTGTACTACAATGTTGGAAGAGCCCCTTCCCCCCGACCTTTCAGAGTGGCTCAATGCACTTACCTGGGCCCAGAATTGTGAAGAAGAATATCTCAACATGCTCCCCGTTCACTCTCGCCCAAGGAACATATGGTCCGCCTTTAAGAGCTACCTTATCAGTCAGGAGGAGAGCTCATCTGGAAGTGACTCATCCCCTGTCCTACAAGATTGACCTCAAATATTACGATGTCCACAATTGACTGCTTCTCCTACTGTGTATATGTTATTCTATTTGCGGATGGAATGTGTCTCTTATATGTATTGATTTTATCGTATACTCTGACGTGTCTGTTTGCTGTAAACCTCTGCCAATAAAAATAAAAGTTTAAAACAGTGTTTCTCAGCTCGAGAAAAAAATGCTATTAGTATCCTGTCACGTCGTACCGGGGTACTAATTTGTTGAAAAAAATTAAAATGTTTATTGGTTTTAGTTACTTGCAGACAAGAAAGACAGACAACCATTTACATTAACATCAATTCTGCTAATTAAAAGATGACATTTCATCAAATTTACTATTCGCCATAGTTCATAAGGCAGCCTTGTTTGACCATATTCTGATGTTAAGAGACAAGAAGAGTGGAGGCCAATTTTCGTAACGTTCAGTGTTTGTCTGCATTCATAATGTTACGTCAATCGTCCGTATACAAGTATCATCTGAGTTCTCATCCAAATTAGCCGAATAGCTCATGGTGTCGGTGTAAGAGAGGGAAGATGGCAGAAAGAATGAGGAGGCCACCTTCTCATCTAGGCAGATGGAATTATTAACACACGTTCTACAAATTTCATCACCGCCAAAACAAGACTCGTTCTTTAACTCAATAGGACCCACTCCCACCATTGTTCAGCCTCCAAGGTTAGGATGGGGCGAATATGGGCATCCAAAAATTCCTGTTGCAGTTCTGTTAGTACTTTACAGGAAGTGATACAATGGCATAATGTTTCAGCCTTCCCCACCATCCCACAGTATCTACATTGCTAATGTTCTCGTTTAATCAGCCTTCTTGATAATTCCACCTCTCCAGTAGCCAGAATGTTTAATCAGCATCTAAGTAGGAAATCCCTATAGTGTGGGGACGGAAACTTCAGGAAATACGTGGGAAGTTGGTTCAGACCCTTAACGCTCCCTTTCCATTCCTGGTCTCAATTCATCAGTACCGCTCCTGTTAACTGTTTCTATCCATTTTAGGTCCTGAAGCTTTTTTTGACTGTCTGGGGGTTTGAGATTAGATCTTCTACCTCCACATTCATCTCTCCCAGCATTGCCTCCATCTTTAATCTCCACCGGATTAGGCCTTTATCAAGGGCACCGTTCTGCATCTTAAAAATTGCAAAGGGTAACACCAAATCTGCCAACATACCGTTTCGAAATAATGTCATGGATTTCCAGAGCACTATCGAGTCAAGCGACTGAAGTCGGAGATCATGTCTAATTGTTCACATCGAGAGGGACCCTGGTAGTTTGAGTATCCTATGCCAAAACAGGCCCTCTAGCAATGCCCAGATTTTCAATGACATTTCAGCATCGCTTCAGAGCCATATGTTAGCACTCGCACTTTTTGTCGATAAAAAGGGATGAGGCAGCAGGGAGTATTTGCCATAATTACGATGCACGCCCTCAGCTGCCAATTTCTTCACCTTCAACCTAAGAGATACGTAATGGATCCTATCATCAATATTCTTATTAATGGTTACACCCAGATATGTCATGGTGTCAACCACCTCCAGTTCCTCACTCCCAACTTTCGAAGCTAACCCCAACTTCTGTTTACTACACACCAACGACATGATTAAGACCTTGGATTTCCTCACATTGATTTTCATACCGTTGGCCTTCAGGTGTTCATTAAACTTCTCTATCTGCCTTTGAGGGGCAACAGGGGTTTGGTCCATAAAGACCAGGTTGACATATTATTATATTATAGTATCCAGGGAACCTCTGCTTCATTAACCTTCAGAGGGACTGCTCGGACCGTTTTTTATGACTCTCCAAGGTCTGACACATAAAGACTAAAAAGCAGGAGCCCCAAGGCGCATCCCTGCTTCAATCCACAATGAGTGTCAATTTTTTTGATAGCACCCCCCTGGCAGATAGTCGGATTTGTATTGAACTATTGGAATACAGGTCCCTTATGGCCTCCAACAAGTCTGCAGGGCAATATCAGATTTTTAGTTTTTTCCCAAACGCGCTCTCTATTTACACAATGAAAGGCCTGTTCAAGATCCATGAAGGCCATGTAAATACAGGTCCCGGACTCTAGAGTTCTTTGCTTCAAAATGCCAATGATAAACAGATTAAGTGGGGTCCCTACTCCCTTCACAAACCCAGCTTGTCTGGGGTGCAATCTCCCTGTTTTTGTTGCCCATGCGCTAAGGTCAGGGAGCAGGAGTGAGACAAAGAAGGGCGATTGGGCAATAGTTTTTTGGATCGCCCTTATTGAATATGGGAACTATAATGGGCTCACACCATGTCGTCTGCAATTACTTAGTTTTCAGTATCTGTTTAAATATTGATGTTACCAAAAAACCCTGCCTGCCCCCCCCCCCCCGACACATGCAACAGGGTTGTCTTTGAGCATTCGATTAGACAGTCCATGCGGGCCAGCTGCCTTGGAGGAGCTGAGTCCATTAATCATTAGACCAATCTCAGTTTCCTCTATTCAAATAGAGCAGCTTGTTAAGCTCACTCTGGCTTCCATCCCTTTAGGAGTCCCTGAATCAGCTAAGAGGATGGAATAATGGGAGATCTAACGTTCCTCATTCGCTTGACCCAACATTTGAGACAATCTAAAATTGCCACCATTATTTAGAAGTTCCCACAGATTTCTTGTGTTTTTTTGGCAAACTACTTCCAGCATTTGCTCTGCATCTCTTGGAGTCCTCAGGCTTCTTGTGGCAAGGAAGCAGTTTTGATACCTTTGCTTACGTGCACAAATCTTTCCCATTGTTCCTGTTTCTCTAGATATCCCAATCTTTCTAAGATAGGCTCTCATTTCTTTCCTGGCCTTCACTACCATAGGGTCATAGGCGTGCTTCGAAGTAGTCCTTACTTTCCTTATTAGGCATACTATAGTCTTTAAGGATCCATTGATACTCTACATTGAACTTGTCCTTTTCAATTGACTCTTCATATTGCCAGGCAATGTCTTTAATCTCCTTCTTGCGGACCCTTAGACGGTTCTTTCCCCAGGTTACCTCCACCAGGCCTATAAGGGTCCGTTCTTCAGATTGCTCACAGTCCCTTAGTGAAATGACCACAAGGTCATGGTCACTCCAGGTTTGTTTAATTATTTCGAATCTGGCAATTCTTTCAACCATATTGCCTGACACGAAGCAGTAGTCCAGGCAAGATCTCTGCAGGCCTCTACCCCAAGTCCATGCCCCCGGTCTGTACACTTCTATTTGTGCTTTCAACATAAATAGGCCTCAAGCTGTTGATTCTAAAAACCACTGCTGCGCTCTTCCGTCCATTTGTCGCTCTTTCATGGGCCACCCCTCGTCATTCTGCAGGCACACATTCAAATCCCTGCAGACAATAACGTTAGGCTCATCCCATTCACTCATACCTTTATCACCTTCATTACTGATTTATTCCTACACATATCGGCCCTCCAGTACACATTCATTAGAAGATATTTGACTTTTGTTGGGGGGGATCCCCTACTAAACTTTAAGACTTGGAAATATGGGCTCAGGTTCTCATGATTAATCAACGTGAGGCCTACATCCACTTTTACCAAAGTAAGTAGTCCAGAGTAAGCCCTCCCTAAAATGCCTTTGCAAGCTGAATTAAGATAAGATTCATATCCCTCACATGAGGGAGTAGATCTGAGCCACGTCTCCTGGAAACATACTGGGCCTCATTACGACCCAGGCGCTGGACCATGGTGCTACTAGCACCATGGTCCATGCTGGTCTCCGGCATGGTGGATGGCGGAATTACCGCTCCCATCACAAGGTTGGCGGGGGCGGTAATTCCCCATTCACCATTTGCCCTTCCCCATTCCCATTTTGCCCCATAAGGCATAATGGGGATGGGGAAGGCGCTAATTACGGCACCGTAAATTACGGTTGCCGTAATTAGCTTCAAGGTCCCTTAGCGGGTTGGATTTTAACGCCTGCAAAAAGCAGGCGTTAAAGCCTCCAACCCGCTAAGGGACCTTGTAATCAGGCGCTAATGGTTTAACGGCGCCGACGCTCTTTACGGCACCGTTAAACCATTAGCTCCAGGGTGGTAATGAGGCCCACTATGTCATATTTGCCCAACTCATTTAGGGATTTCACTAAATAGTGGTTAAACCCTTGCGTGTTCCAGGCTCCAATGAGGAGTACTGGTCCCTCTAATGTCCGACCAGTCTATTTTTTGTTGCTATTGGCCAGCACTCCAGCTAGCCAATTTCAGTTTGGGGACTCCACTCCTTGATGCTTTCCATTACTGGCTTTAAGGCAGATCTTCTGGGGCATGTTTTGATTATCAATTGTACATTTTAGGTGAGAGACGTCTTTTTGAAAAGAAGGCACCAATTTCTTTTTGTATGTTTAATTTCCCCTCATATTTTCTTTTGTAGAATGTATTTCTTTGGTTGGGTTGCTGATGAGATTCCTTTGTTGGACCTTTCACTCTGATTTTCTTTTATTGAGCCCTATATTTTTCCAAGGGTGATGTTCCTCTTGATTTTTGGTCAATAAAATCAGACTTGCCATTACTCTGCGCCTCCTGATGGTCTCTTAACTCATAGCCTAGGGGCAGTAATTTGTTGCTCTGTGATAGTAAATGTTCTTTGGGTGCTAGTGAGTCCAGGTGAAGAATCAGCCAATCCATTTTTCTTTCCACCACAAATTCAACCACCTTTATATCTTTGGTGGTTATGTGTCGAAGGGCCAGAACGTACTGGAAAAGCTTCATCACATTACAGCGGTTCAAGATTGGTGCATTAGGTCCTGCTATAATTCTTTCCAAGTAGACTTTCAAGTTTTGCTTCAAAATGGTCCTGGCCACTGAGGGCAGCTTTGTAGGTCTTGACTGTCTTTTGCTTTCTAAATCAATCCCTCTGGGAGGTTCCAATAGATGGCTTTTTTCTTCCATCGTATAGAACCTTGCCTCAATTTGGCTAGCTGGACTTTGCTTGCCAATTTTCCTTGAGGCGCTATTCGGACACGCATGGGGATTGCGGTAAGCTTGATCTGCCTGTGTTTCAATTTCAGCCCACTCAGAGCGACTCAGATTATTCCAATCATCATCATCTTCCTCTTGATTAATTACTTCAAATAGGCCACTTAGACAGATTTCATCAATCAAGTCGATGTTCTCTCCAATTTCATTAGACTACGGAGTCATCACAAAGGTTCACTTGATTCATTGTCGAGCATGATTCTGCTGGCAGTATCAGTTCCTTTCTAGGTCGTTTTGGGGACTGCCTTATAGTGAGAGGTGGTGGTGTTCTTACGTTGCGCAGAAAGGCTCTTGATCCATTTGATTTCTTTTTCCGCATAGCTGTTACGTTCTTGCTTTTCTTTCCTATAGGGCTTTGTGCTTCTTTAGGTCCTTTAGGCAAAGCTTCTTGAGTTGGATTCACTTTGAATATGGAGAACACATTAGTGTCCTTTCCTTGTTCTAGGACAGTAGATTTTTCTGTAGCCAGCACTTCAGCCACCTCCTGTTCTTCATTCATATTCATTGGTTTAGCAGTATGAGAGAACAAAATGTGTTCTTGCTCAATCATTTGCGGTCCTCCAAAATAGCATCCATTAGGAGGGATTTGTCCGTAGACTCTCTTCTCGCCATGTCACATAGGCAATTCTGCCACTGGATTGAGGTTTCCGCTTTTCTATTTAAGTGATCTTCTACCTTGATAACAAGGCCTTCCAGGGCATGCATTTTTGACTGGAACATTGCAATCCAGGTCGACTGGTCTTGAAGGGAATTATGAATAGACTCATATAGTTTAGTGAAAGGGACAAGCGATTTCAAAAGCGCAGCCATTATCACCTGCTGGAGCTGGTTTGAGTCCATAGCCAACCTCGGGGCTCTGTACAACCACTCCGCTTGCCCCACGAGGAGTCAGAAAGGCTCATCCCTGAAGAATCATTGGAATCACTTGCTGAAATGCTTTTATCCGGTGAATGGTAGGCTTGCGAGGCAGATGTAGGTGCTGGTAACGGCGTCAACAAGGGCACGATATCACCCAGGTCAGCCCCTTCATTGTCCGCCAAGAGTATCATTCCACAGAGGGGGCCCCCGTAAACTTGCAGGCTGTAAATATTCAGCACTTAGTTCATCATTTGACAGATTATGCTCCAAGGCAGTTATTCGGTCTTGAATAGTTGCTAATTTTGTTCTTTTCTGGGACGAGATTTTTGCCATCAGTTCTGTTAGGTCTTGGGTCAACTGAACTGCTAGGTCTGAGTTTTTGAGGCCTTTCATTAGTGGCAGTTCCAATTCGATTGGAGTTGAGCTTCTGGATACATGCTTCTCCAGTTCCTTGTCCCATTCATTCCTTTGATAGGCTTGGGAGGTATCTAGGTCACCTGCCTTAGGAGCATTGGGGGGTCGCTTCCTCCGTGTCCACGTTCCGCCCTGCAGGCGATTATCGTTCCTTGCAGCTTCCCGTAGCCCCCATTTCCACCGTTTCCATTACTTCCCCCTTGCCGTGGCCATGGTTTCCAGCCGGGGGGGGGACTTGCTGCTCAGTTGGATTCTTCCCTAGCTTTTCTCCTTGCTGCACATTGATTTCCTTCCGGCAATCTCACAGCCGAGCCCTCCAGTGAGGGATGCAGATCTCTAGCAAATGCGCCAAGGCTGCATTCACACATCTCCAATTTAGGAGTGGAGGGCCCTTGCTCAGTGGCTGATGTTTGGTTAGGCATACAGTCATTCAAAGCAGTCTCTCTTACCTGCTGTTGAGTCCGCGCTCCCAACTGGCTTTTTAGTTGTGTCAGCATTTTCTTCCCCTCTAAGCTCGGTTACGGCTCCGCAGCAAACCGGCTTAGTTGTAAATGTAGATGGCTCAGCTGTTCCAGCATCCGCCCAATCCAGATCCCAGAGCACCAAAACACTGGCACTCTGCGCACTCTGCGGAAAAGGCAGTATTTGTATGCTCCTCCTTAATGATAGACACCAAAGACAGACTTTGGTATAAGGTTCCACAATGCTGCAATTCCGTTGCTCTGACCAGCAGTGGCTCTACCAAAACCCAAAACATCCTGGCACTCGGTGCGCTCCGCGGAAAAGGCAGTATTTGCATGCTCCTCTTTAGTGATAAACTTTGGTAAAAGGTTCCACAATGCTGCAATTCTACCAGGGTACTAATAGCAATAGAACCCTCAGAGGGGCGGAGGGCATTACAGGTCTGGTAATGCCCCTGGCCCTACATTAAAGCCCTCGCTTCACTTGGGCTTGTAACTATCGCCGATTACCAGTTTGGTAATACCCCCCCCTCCAATTGCTTCATTGAATCGTAACATGCAATTAGTGTTGTAAATGGTACTATAAATGGTGAGCGGCATCAAGAGTGAGTGGTTGTCGTTACAGCAATCATAGTGGTCACAGCCTCTTTCAAATCTTCAAAACTACACTTAAAACATTCAAAACTTGACGCTCCAGTCATCGCAAGCACTGTTACAAATAAAAATAAAACGGTTGCATTTGTAATGAAATGAAAACTCACTTTAGTGGTAATCCTGAGAGGTATTTAACTGTTTTATGTAGCGCATCATGCAGGGTTCCTTCAACAATCTGGGAAGTAGGATTATAATTACTTCAGTCGATAGTTTGGTGACCTTTGAAGGATCCAAGGGTCTCTCGAGCCAGCCAACATTTGAGCATGAGATTAGATAAAAATGTTTAGCATTGAGCACTTGCCTCTCTGCACTATCGTATAGCAACACTGATATACCATTAAGTAGAGCTAGTTTCAGTAAATGCAGTCATCAGACAATTCTACCATCAAAACTCAAAACACAGAATGCAAGTCATGTTTGTTTTACTGTGCAATTGGCCAGTTTTGCCTGCATCTTAAAATATATACAGAACAGATCAAATGTGCAGGAAATATGAACGCAAATTGAGAGACATATCCTCCGGGAATATTAACATCACCTTTAGCAACATGCTTTAGGAAATGAACCAGCTGAATAGCGGCTGGGAATTGGTACACAAATCATTTGTTGTTCCGAGGTTCAATGTCTTTTAATCATGGTTTACTAACTTCCTACTATGTGAATTTGTTTCTTACATTGGAACAAGAATTAACCTTCTTATTTGAACTAGTAGCTATCAATGCTATATTAGTTCCATCTGAGGAGCTTGCACTGCAGAGGCAATAAACTGTTCCTGTTCTGTTTGGGTGGTGCTGCTAGTAAGTTATTCCTGTTCTATGTGAGGGAAACTTGGATCGCTTAAGCCCTGCTAGGCACGTTCTTTGTGATGGGAAATGTGGACTGCTGAGGCCTATGCTTTTCCCTTTCTATGCAAGTCTAGTTTGCATTTGGGGCCCTTCTTTTTCCTGTTCTCTGTGGGGGGTGCTTGCACAGGACGATCACATGCAGTATCATCTCTATGCGAGTGGAACTTCTATTGCTGTGACCTTATCTGTGCTTATCTCGTCCGGTTGAGACCCACAACATTCCTGTTCCATGTGAGGAAATAATGATCTACTGAGGCCCATAGCATACCCTTTCTATATTAGGGAGTGTGCACTCCTGAAGTATATGTTGCACCTGTTATGTATGAGAGGAGCTTCGACTGCAAAAACACATTTCTTATCTGTTCTGTATTAGCATCTTCTACCCTTATTTTGCCTTGCATGTATTAACTCCACCTGTTCTACATGATGAAGGTTTGCATTGCTGGTGTCTCAATTTGCTTTTTCTCAAGGTGACCTATTCTGTGTGAGGGAAGCGTTAAGCAGCTTATGCTGCTGTTGAACCTATTCTTTGCATGCAGGGGAAGCACACACTGTTAGTGCTCCTCGGTCCCATTTGTGAGAGGGGGTTTGTGTTTCTGCACACTATGCTTCATCTGTTAATTGTGAGATAAATCTGCTTTTGTGACATGAGGTGGAACACATGATAATGATGTACATACAGTTGACTTTTTTGCATGAGTCGGCTGGATGTCACAAATGTTTCACTCTCTTGTGAAGTTGAAAACGCATTCAAAACTCATTCCGATGCTCATCCTGACTGCAGAGGCCACGCTGGACTTTTAGCGTGCTACTCAGCAGAACAACCATCAGAAGCTCTTCACAGGGCACTCATCATACTTACCAAGCTAACCTTATCATATAAATTGCCTTGATAAACACCCTTGTGGGGTCGAAACAAGTATCGGCACCTTGAACACTAATAAAAACAGTAATGCAAACCAACCCTAGACAGGATTGATCCTTCTCTCATGAGTTTTACCAAAGAGGTTTAACTTAGAATCTCAATACAAAGAACTGGTTTCTCTTGATTCCCACCACAACTCTATACTAAGATGTGTGTATTGGGGGTTATGAAATGTAAAACCATTTTAGAAAGCCCAGTGGGTTACAATTCTCCAGAGGCTGAATAACACAGTTGAGTATGTACCAGGGAAAGAGAATATGGGGAGGGATACCTTCTCTAGGAAACTGCTCAATAAGCAGGAAATAAGTGAAGAGTCTTTCAGTGGAAATGAAGATCCAGTACAAATATAGCAAGGTTTGCAACACACAAGAAGCAAGAGAACGTGCAGTACAAATGGACTGTACACACCAGAAGGCATCCAATTATGTTGAAGGATGATTGAAAGAAATTTTAGGAGATTACTAAAGAGTCAAGAATTGGGGTTTGCAAAATGTACAGAGGCAGTTGACAGGTGCCTTTCCAAAGAGTGTAGAAAAGGATTTTGAATTTGCCTACGATGCCCACCCATGAATCCTATGAATGTCAACGAAAGAAACAATTACTGATGCCCAGGAAGGTACCAGAAAATGGGGGCATTGCGAAAGACTTTGAAGAGTCATGTGACCGTGATTTGTGTAGAAAAGGATAGTGAGTCTTAGGGTGGTGCTTGTGTGGCTTTGGAAGTAGCAGGGCTTCTTAAATCTACATCATGGTGCTCATGGACTCGCTTTGGAAGAGTCCTTAATAGCCCAGAACTAAAGGTTGGCAATGAAATTACAACCAGTAAAAGTAATTGTTGATTTGGAGGTTGTGTTTTGAAAAGGTTCTCCTCTCCAAGATTGTGATGGGCAATGGTGTCCAGATAATTTCGAGTTGCAAGGTTTCCTTAAGGGAATGGCACTAAGAACTGCCTTTCCAGAAGTGGATGGGTATTGAAAGTTATTACTATATAGTTATGGAGGGATGTGAGAAAAAAATGGAGTAGTGAATTGATGGCAGAGAACGCTGCCCTGAAACAGATGGTTTTGACAATGGATGTGCTTACACATGAAAACCCTGCCCTTGGTATGGTGTCAAAAAGGTTTAAGTCAGTTATTGGACTCATGCACCATTCATGTCACCTTTGAACCCCTTTTTAATGCCTCTGATTGGTGCGTTTTGTGATTTTGCAGGAAGTAAACGACTATAGGATAATTATTCAGCTTTTCTCACCACTTTCAAGGCTATTTTTGATTGACCCGATATGCTGTTTTCTGCACAGGAGTCACTGCTTGATTGTCACCAGGGTTCTGTGGATCTTATGACATTTACAACAAGGTTTAAGCAGTTGGCTAAAGAGCCCACTTGGCCGGATGACGCCTGCTTTATTCTACATAGAAGAGGTCTAAACATAAACATTAAGGATGAGCTGCCCTGGGTTTCCTGACCCGATAGTTTTCAAGCACTGGTCTCCTTAGTCTTACAAATTGATTTCCGCAATCCAGGAAAGGAGGTCAGAAAGATGAAAGAACCGAGTTCCATAACCAAGTGGTGCTCCTGCGATTTCTCCTGGAACTAACACTGATACTCAATCAGAACCTGAACTTATGCAGCTCGGAACTGCCCACGGGCCACTAACCCCAGAAGAAAGAGCCAGAAGAATTGCTCAAGGATTCTGCATGTACTGTGCTCTCGCAATCACATGGTTAGGGAGTGCACAATTGTGCCTCCTCGATGGACTGGAACCGCAACCTCCCATTCCTAGAGGGAGCACGAAACCGCGAGAGCCTTGAGAGCTCCAGTCAATTCTTAACAGTGGCCACTGTAGCCTGACTATCATTGGTGGTATTGAAATTAACCAATATCCCGAATTCTCGAGGACCAATTTCAGCCTTAGCCCTAGTAAACTGTGGAGCTGGCAGTCTGTTCATGGACATTTCATGGGCTCAAACCCATAACATACCCAGATTGCCCAAAGAGATGATTAAGCCTGTGAAAAGTATAGGTGGTCGTCCCTTATCGTCTGATCCAATCAAGGAACAAACTCACTTTGTAATACTGGTAATTGCTCAACATCTTGAAGACATTTTATTTTGACTTGATCAAAGCTGCCGATTACCCTATTGTACTAGGGATTCCATTGTTGCAGCGTCGCAATGTGTACATTAATTGCACACCTGTAACCCTATTTTTGGGATGAGAATAGTGTGTCAATCATTGTGCGCTAGCTGAGTCAGATATACAAATCCAGTATTCTAGTGAACCTGCTGCCAATCAACACATTTCGGTGTCACATCTCCAACAAATCCCACATGAATACTGGGATGTTTTTTTCAGAAACTTTGGAGAAAATGATTCCTCTACACAGGCCCGAAAACTGTACTATCGACACTTCTGAATGCCATCGTGCCATTTGAAAGAATGTTTATCTTTCTATGCCTGAAAAGAAAGCAGTAAAAGAATATCTCGATGTACATTTGAGCAAGGGATTAATTAGAGCTTCTAAATCACTCGCCAGGGCATCACTGGTCTTTGTGCCTAAAAAAGAAACTGCAGTACTCCATCCTTGCCTCGACTATCATGGACTCAATCAGGTTGCTATGAAAGACAAGTACCCCTTACTTCTAATTGCGGACATACTGAAAGCTTTACATGGAGCAGTGGTCATCTCTAAATTGGACCTCTGCAGGGCATATCATTTGATTCTCATTCGACAAGAAGATGAATGGAAAACAGCTTTCAGAACACCTGTTGGGCATTATGAGTACCTGGTTATGCCCTTTGGTCTGATGAAGGCGCCGGCTCTCTTCCAAAGTTTCACGGAACAAGTATTCTCTGATATGCTCTTTCAGTTTGTCATCATATATCTTGACGATATTTTGATATATTCTTCTAGTCGTGTGGATCATCAAGGCCATGACCGTCAGGTACTTGCCTGAAACAACAAAACCAATTGTGGCTAAACCTGAAAAATGCCACTTTAATCAATCGTCTATCCATTGCTTGGGATAAGTCATCGCTCAGTCTGGAATCTCTATGGATCCTCTCAAAATCTCAGCAGTCGTCGTCTGGCCAATACCCACTTGCGTAAAACAAATACAGCGCTTTCTTGGGTAAGCATATTTTTACAGGAAATTAATTCCCTGTTTCTCTAATCTGGATCTACCAATTACCAGACTGTGGAAAAAACGAGTGCCTTTTCAGGGGTCTTCGGCCGCAGATAAGGCCTTTCTTTCCCTAAAAGAGCAGTTTACATAGGCTCCTGTCTTAGGTCAGCCGGATGTTTCAAAGCCTTTCATTGTTGAAACCGATGCTTCTGACGGCACCTAGGGTGCTGTTCTCAAACAGATGCAGAAGTATGAAGTACATCGAACAAGATATCTTTCTCAGATGCTAAATGCAAATGAAAGACATTATTCTGTCTTAGAGAAGTAATCGTTGGCAATACGAAAAGCTTGTCTGGAGTGGTGACATCTCCTTGTTGGAGCTTCCAACCCTGTACCCATATGGACAGACCAGCGTAATTTACAAGCCTTACCATATTTGGAATGCCGAAATAGTCTGCAATCCCAGAGGGTGGTTTTCTTTGTTCAATAAGACTTTTATCTCACCTGCATACCTGGAAGTCAAAATGTCATTGCTGATGTGTTACAACGCAAATACTCATATGTGGGCTTTCTACCATGCCATACCACTCTATTTTGCAAGACAAGACATTTGTTTACAATGTTGGCACCTGTTTGAACCAGGTACAAAAAAGTCCCCTCTTTGGCGTAATCTGATGTTTTCCAATCCCTGGAATTTACAGAAAGAACAGGGTTTGCTGTTGAAAGATCATCAGGTTTTTATACCTACTGAAAAATCACAGAAGGCTATTTTGTGTCTTTGTCATGATTCCCTACCTGTCGTACATAGGGGCATAACTGCCACAAGGCTGGTGGCCATCCATGACCTTTTCCATTAAACAACATTTTAAAACATGTCCTCAATGTGCTCAAACTAAGGTGACGAGAGGGTCCCAGGA
This sequence comes from Ambystoma mexicanum, assembly GCF_040938575.1. Lineage (NCBI taxonomy): Eukaryota > Metazoa > Chordata > Amphibia > Caudata > Ambystomatidae > Ambystoma > Ambystoma mexicanum. The sequence goes on along the minus strand of NC_090928.1, from coordinate 597,700,317 downwards.
ATGGCCCTTATAACCCCTATGTGACTGTCAGCCCACAGAATGAGGAATGAAAGGTGTAACTCGCTCTTTGGCCTGTTACCGACTACAACTCTACCTCACAGATATGAAAAGTGCTACTCGCTCAGACAACCATTCAAGCTGTATCCAGTTGATGGTTTCGAGGAGACAGAGGTCTAATCAATCGATCAGGTCGACTTTGAAGCCAGATATCGATGACGTCATCAGTGATATCATGATGTAGTGACCTTTAGACATGAAGAGAATATGCATCCATTCATGAAGATACATAAATATGCACTAGTTTATTGCACATAGGCATGAAGGACCTGCTTATGACTCATGTAGGCCAGGGGACGGCTACACATACGTAACGTTTCATGCTATTAGGTTCTTTACTAAGGCGAAACTGCAAGAAAACCGCTAGACACAAGAAGTATATGTGAACCAAGCTTGCTTATGCTATGTTGCAATTAATTATTCTAAGCTCTTGTACATATAGGGAAACTATAGGCCACTGGATTTAATGGAGAAGAGGAGCAGGCCGCAAAAGACATTGAAGGGGAGAAATGATCCCTGTTGCCAGAGCCGCGGAGAATAGGGTGCCTTGCCAAGGACACTCCCAATTGTCAGAGCAGCAATCCACCTGCAAGAATTCACACTAAAACCTTTCTAATTACACACAGAAGAGCTCTGTTTTGCGGTCTCCTCACACGTGACTCTGCCGAGCAGGTCAATGCTCATTTACTCATGGTGAGAAGAGAAGCCGTTACCAGTACAATCAAGATAGACTGTTACACGTGTTGTCCACGAAACTGCAACCTGTTCGCACTCTCACAGGCTTAGGTGATCAGACAAGTGGCAACAATATGGAACACACAGCCCTCCATGTTGTTTTCCATTACCTTGATAAGGTACACAAAGCTCTTTTATCAGACAGGGTCCCAAGCCTGGGAGGACCCACCCTAGCCAATCTTGAAGCTCCCTTCGTGAGATAGAATAAAATGTTGCACGGGCCAATGGTAATCCTGCAACCCTGCAACAGTGTAGTTAGAAACATTTAGAGGTGGTCCCAGGAAGAGCCACCTGATATCACTGGCCAACGAATGTGTTAACCCCTATAGATTGTGTATATTGTCAGCATAGACCGATTAATTGTTGTACCACGCAGGGTTTTGGGGTTGTAACAGATTTTGTGACATCACACCTGTAGAGAACTGCTTGACAAATGCTCAGAAGATGAGAGCGCTGGAGACGTTTGTTGTCTTGTGTGATCCCCATCTTCTGGTGATATTAAACACTGTAAACTTTACCCCATGGCTGTGTCTTCCATTCTTGTGGTGGGGAGTCTTTAATGGGCCCAAGAATCTCTGCTATGGTTAGGATGCAACTACTGTGAGTCCCCACTCCTTTGGTCTTTGACAAAGGAACCAAAGAAAAAACTAGCTGGCCTACTGTTACAACCCACTTTGTATTCCAAACCATAGGAAAAAACAAACAGACTTTATTTTTGATCTTCCTCCTTCTAAAGGCTGTACTACGATCATGGTTGCCATTGATTGATTCACCGGAATGGGCCACTTCTCCCCGAGGGCAACAAACGACTATCCCTTCTGTGGGCCAGTGGGTCTCGGATTTACAATCCATTCACAGTTTTGCAGCTGAACATCTGGAAATAGCACAAAGAACCAAATTGTACGCTGACCACAGAAGGAAATAAGCCCATTCGTATGCTAGCAACACTCAAGTGTGGCTCTCCTCCAAATACCTACCCAGGCATTTATGTCCATCCAATTATCCCCGAGATATTTCTGACCTTCTCAAGTACTACAAAAGATGCATCCTGTGGCCTACAGCCTGCAATTGCCTCCTTTCTGGAATAGAATGCATCATGTGTTCCATGTATCTCTGTTGAAACCTTTTCATTGACCTTTTACAGCAATTAAACTTCCATCGACCCCTGTTCTTGTGGATCACAACCCCAAATACGTTGCTCGTATTTGTGATTCTCATTACCTGCAACGCTTGCTCCAATACTTGGTTGATTGGAAAGGTTACACCCCCAAGTGACCACTCCTGGGAGCCCAGGTCTTACATTCACACCCCTCTTCTTGTGCAACAGTTTCACTGTCTGTGCCGGGGGAAGTAGAATATCTGAAGGGGCATGCTGTAATGAATCTCCTTCCGGACACTGGTCCCTGTGGCCCAGATGGAAGTTACCTCAACAACATCTTGTCAACGCGCTCCACTCCAAGATGGCGTCATTAATTGGCCAGGTCTCGGTGCATGTTCCCCTTCCATCATGGTGACACACTGTGTGCATCGGATGCTCCCGTACCAGCTCTCTCATGTCCGCTACAGAAAACTACATCAAGCAGCTGCAGGAACTCTGCGTCTCAACGCTAAGGTATTCGCGTACTAGCTCAACGATTGCATTCAGTGTTTTCTGTTCCTTCCTGACTCTAGCCTTGGCCTGCCTGTTGTCTGGCTCCCCTTGTTTTCCTTCCTACCTGGAGTCACCTTCCTCTGTTCTGTTCTTTTCCCATGGATCAGCACGCCTCCTCTTTTCCTGCTCCTCTTCTGTTTTTCCTGGATACTGCATTTTCTACTGCCTGCCATCGTCCCTTGCTGCAAGATTCCCAGTTACGCCAAAGTGGTCATTGCAGCCGGTCACCTGCTTCTTTGCCTTGCACTAAGTCACAGGTGGGCCTAAAGCCTGGAGGCTGGCGCAGCCAGTCACCAGACATTTCACCTGTGAGACTCAGCTGAGCCTTAAACCTGACATATGGTCATAGGCATGCATACAGCGAATGGGGGGTATTAAACCTGTGCCACAACGGTGCTGGGTTGGTTGGTTGGTTGGTAGTTGCCCTTTGATTAGAGCGTTCTATGGGGTTGAGATAGGTTTAAAAACTCCACGTTTGAAATGTAAGTTGAAACGCTCAACTTTGTAGTATATATTGGTGATTTTTAATTCCAGTTTAGCCGACACGTGTCGACCCAACAAGGGTCTTTTTCAAGGCTGTGGCAGGCATACAGAGAATGCAATGAGAAACATATGGCAGACCCAGCATGGTATAATATGGTTTAAGACGAGATAGTGTAAACAGGTGAGTAGTTACAAGACATTGGGCCTCATTACACGGTAGGTGCTAAACCATGGTGCTATTAGCACCATGGTTCATGCCGGTAATTTACCGACTCCGCCATGGCGGAAAGGGGAATTACCACCCCATTCCTAGGTTGGCGGGGCGGTAATTCCCCCTTCCTCCATGGCCCTTCCCCATTCCCATTTTTGCCCCATTGGGCATAATGGGAATGGGGAAGATGCTAATTACGGTACCGCAAATTGCGGTACCATAATTAGCACCATGGTCCCTTTGCGGGTCCCAACTTTAACGGCTGGTCTAGACCAGCCGTTAATGTCGGGTCCCGCAAAGGGACCTCGTAGTAAGGCGGGAAGGGTTAACGGTCACCGGTACCCTTAACGGTGACCGTTAACCCTTACCGCCTTCCGTGTAATGAGGCCCATTGTGTACAGTGTATCGCCATGGACGGTAACTGACATATCACACAGGTTCCCAGGAGCTGATAAATGCTGCTGGCACTTATTCTTACCCACATCCCTTGAATCTAACACTGTTCTGGCCCCTGCCTGAACCCTATTGCAGAATGTACCAAGTGCCAGCAGCATTTATCAACTCTCTGACTTAGTACGTTCAGCTCCCACCGACCTAATAACTGCATTTGCACACATTAGAAATGTTTTCCATCTATGTCTGCCCCACAGGCTATCCCATTTGGAGGCTCTGATTTAGAGCATTATTCTTTAAAGCCTACAGTACCTGCACCTATACCAACGGCAAGTACGTAGTATACCCTTTTGTATATTTGAATCAACATCCTCCTTGCCAGCTTCTAACCAGTCTTTCCTTTCCTGACTTTTTTTCCTTCTTTGGTGTTTTCTGTTTCTCGATCATAAATATAATGTTACCCTTGACTCTTTGGTCCTTTTCACCTACAAACATTTGAATGCTCATGATAATTAATGTGATTACTCTTGTGCTAAACAAACCACCACTAAATGAAATGTAATCCCCATCATACAAACTGCTGATTGATATTATTCACAAATAACTACTGCTGTATTTAAACCCACATTTTATCAAACATGGCATTTAACTAACGATGCCATAACAACATGATATATCCCAATGATCAATGTCAATCTTCCTACAAACGTGGATATGTGATCTATATAATGTCAATAACCTTCTCACCTGGTTCTTGAACCATATAATACCACGATGCTCAGACTGCAAAAATCGTACACGTTTTTTACACCTTGTAACTAATTATGGACAATTGACACAATGTTACGTAACAATGCTTTATGTCACTTACCTTATGTGGCAATAAACTGTACACAATGTCATGTAACTACTCACCGGTTTACACTATCTCGTCTTAAACCAGATTACACCACACTGGGTGTGCCATATGTTACACATTTTATTCGCTGTATGTCTGCCACAGCCTTGAAGACCCTTGTTGGGTTGAAACATATGTCGGCTAACTGTGCAATTAAAAATCACCAATATATACTACAACATTGAGCGTTTTAACTTATTACGGTTTCCTACAACATCTCAAACGTGGAACATTTAAAGCTATCGCAACACCATAGAACACTCTAATCAAAGGGCAACTACCAACCAACCCAGAGCCATTGTGACACAGGTTCAATACACAGACTGTCTAAACCAAGAAACGAGATGGACAGGCACCATCTCACAAGAACCCAGCCATAGGCAGCTGAGTTGCACTCACAAATGCACAGATCTAGCGCAATGATCCTCAAATTCCTAGTGCCTTATCTTCCTCAGCCATGCATACAGAGAACACTGTTGAGTTGGAAGAGATAATAAAGATGAGAAGGCCAAGGTGCGTGCATTAAGGATAGTTAAGGTTGTCAAAACCATGGGTAATGAGGTGTGAATAAACAAAATGTGGAAGAAAAGAGTAATATTTTTGAAGAAAATGTTTTGCTATCAGTAATTCAAATAACTGACAGCAGAATTTTTTTTTGCCATGCATAAACTTTGTTATTCTTTAACAGCGAGAGTAGGTATTCGTTTAGAACGTAGAACAAAGTTCCTGCTGAAGAAAAAGAAAGTGACAGTTGAAGATAGTCACAAGCTAGGCAGACTTGGTAAACTCAGGGTCTTTTATGGCTATTTAGACACGGAAATAAACCATCCTTGTAGGTTTAAAGTTTAAGATGGCTGTGCACACCGAACTTCAATACAGAAACACATTGCATAGGTTATAAATAGGTCAGTGCCAGATCTGCTATGGCATATCTCCAGCAAATGGCAGGTGAACAAAAGCACCACATACTTCCCCTCTTCCCCAATTACTCTACTTCCCTTTGATACTGGCAAGCACCTCTATACATGCCAGGATTTACTTACTAAGGTATGATCCTTATCCTCTGCTGCTTCCCTGCCATCATGGACCTACATAACTTCATCTTAATCAGTTACTGCCAACCCTGTATCTAGAGACTGAATACACATTAACTCATGATCCCACATTGCTCTCTCCCCTGTCTTCCTGGTGTTTCAACTATCCTGACACTCCTCTCCTCTCAACAACACTCTAGCCAGTCATCTTGCACCCACTCCAAACTAATGTACCACTCTAGTGTCCCTAAAAGAGCCCCACCCGTTCCTTCCACCACCCCCTACTACTCCCCACTCTCTCCTGGACTCTGGATTGTTCAATCTCTGTAACTAAACCTTCTTTCTGACTGTCAACGTTGACATACATGGGCATCTTCCAACCGTGAAGGAGGTCACAAAAATGGATCCCCACAATGCTGTCACCGTTTTAGCCTTGCTCTCCAACTGCTACCTTTTCTCCCATCCATGATTATCCAATAAAAGTGGTGGGGTTGACCTGCAGATCAAAACAGCCAGCACATCTAACCACTTGACATTTTCCCTCTTACTATGAGCACATTGCTATTCAGCCTCTCACCTAACCTGACCTACGATTATCCTTTACTGGCCGACCTCAACAACCACAACATCTGCAGTGATTTTTTTCTTTTTATTTAATTGTTTCTTTTTTTTTAAAACAGGCAATTGAAAGCATTAGTCAATTAGTTGATAAATGTTTCACAGAGGCAACACATACAAATAGATTCTAATCAAACTTATTAGAATGTTTTGACATCTCAAAAGCCACTACCAATAATATAAGACTTATACCTCTACAGTGTTTGGGCTAGATTAATTTCTTCGACTGACGTAGAATTTACCCAAATGCCCAAGCCTTAGGGGTTAGATTAGGTTCAGGAATAGATTTCATGAAAGGCTCCCAGTTGAGAACAAATATATCTTCTCAGTTTTTCTTTTATAGGAGGATCTTTAAAGATCAGCTGGATCTGACATTTCTGTTGGCCATGATTCAATTAGTAGCTATGATTGGTCTATCCAGTGGAAAATCACAATTCCTTAACCATCAGAACTTTCTTTATCCACAACTTCATGTGTTTGTCTAAGAATTTGAGATTTGTGTTTACTACCTCTGAATTATTCATTATCAGGAGATGCTCATTGAGGGTTTTCAAGCATTCTTTTGTTGTTTTGCAGTTGTCCAGCAAATGGGCTAGGTTTGGTCCAGGATCTCAACGTCTCAGGCAATTGTTTGGGTACAAGATCAAAGAGAATATTTTCTGCAAGGACCAGTATATTCAGAGCAGGATTTATTGTTGGGTAAAGACTATTTGACTGCCATAGATATTTTCCAAATCTTTTTTTAAGATGGGCATATTTATGTCAATATTCCAATCTCATTTAGGTATATCACTACAGATTGTCCTGCGCAAGACATCAGTCCATCTTGAAAGCTTGAACAATCAGTTTTCCAGCCAGCACAATCAGTGGTTTCATTTGAAAGAATTCAATCAATTTTGTTCTTACAACACCGAGATTTGGTTCCAGAGGATGTCTTAAATCGATATAATTCCGCAGTTATAATTTGGTGATTTATATAGCGCTTCCTGCAGAATTTCTATAACTAAAAAGCACTGTAATAACTGGTGCCACTATTACCATTCACTAGGTGTACCCAATTTTCTGAACTTGGAATAATGAAGGGCTAAGCCAAACATGTCATGGAATAAAACCCATGTTGCATAGCATCATCTTGTTCCCAAGTTCAGCATGCTGTGATAGAGCGATCTGCCTCACAAATTTCAGATGAGGGCAGAATGTATTTGCTTTGAAATACAGTAGAAGCTGTACAAAGAGTTACCCTCAATGATTAGACCACTTTTTGTTATCCCTCTGCTGATTCACGGCTCCCACTTTATGCTTTTGCCATTTTGTACTCTCGGCACATTGCAAAACAGGGTGTAGCTTAAATGGGTTTTGCTATGGCCACACATTTACATGTCACAGACTTTGAGGTTTCCAGAAGAAGAAGTCCGATTTGGTGCAAAAAACAATGTATGTGATGTAATCTCAGATGTAGGAAGCAAAAGCCATCTTTTGCAGTCCGAATTCTCAGACTTTAATAAGAGAGCGGAGAGTTTGTGTGGGTGGCCAGAAGAATTTCGTCAGTGTATTATGTATGTTTATGTAGACTTTAATTTTCTTGATTTCACAGGTTACTACGCTCCTTTTCATGCAGTTCATCTTTGCCCAGAATGTTAGGTTGAGCATCTGCAATCTGACCAAGTTAAGTTCTATAGCGCTTGCAATGGGACACGATTTTCTTTAGCACCTCCGTGCCAGATGTTATTGCATGCCCAAATACTTTGATTCTTCCCTTTTCTTGAACACCCACTTTGCATATATACTTTTATCAAATGTTCTTGTGCTGGGAATTATGCTAGAGTTTTTCCAATTGACAGCTGTATAGTTTTCCACGGCAATTGATAGCCTTCAAAGGATGCTTCCAGATTGCAAATCGTTAGGAGCATGGCCTCTGCAAATATTAGCAATTTATTTGCTTTTTATCCTCTTCAATTTTGATGCTCTGGGTTTCACCATTTGACCTTTTTGCCGTGGCTAGATTATCGGGTGTTTGAATGAACAGCAAATGCGAAAGGCGCAGCCTTGTCCAGGTGACTTTTCAAGACTTTCTCAGAGTGTAGACCAATGGGAAAGATCTTTGCATAGCTGTAATTTAACTGAGCTTCTAAGGAGTCATGGAATATATCAAAAATCCATTTCCTTGAGCATTGCAAATGGATAGTCCCAGACTGTTTTTACAGCATCCTAACATAGTAAAATAGTTGTTTCTGTCCGCTGACGTCAAAATTTGGAACAATAGGACTTAGCAAATATTATTTGAGCATTTTCTGAAACTAGTCTGGTCTCGATTTATCAAGGACTCCAACCTTTAGTTAGACATTTGTAATCCACATTAGTTATATTGTTCTACTACCATTGCTGCACTGACGAGATCTCTGCCTTGCTTAGCAAGTACAAGCTGTCTCATTTTCATTATTTGCATAATGATTTCCATTCTATTGCCTCATAATACATTGTTCTTAGTATCAGAGTTACATTTTTTTGGTCATCACAGACAGCACAGATGGGTTTGCCGATTTCCAATTCTTTCAGTTTCTGCACCAATAATTTGTCACTTCTCCCTGGCTCTATGTCTGCTTGCGTTTCATTATTTCTCATTTTCTGGACAGATTGTATTCCGCTTGCACTTCAGTCGTGTATGTTCTAGCCTTATTTTAGTGGATTCTCTTTTAATCTTATTTTCCACATCTCTAAGACTCTTGGCTGGCTCTCGTTTGTCCTTCCATTCAGTCATCTTGGATGTATAAATCCCTCTTCCCTAGGCTTTCCTACACTGCTTTCTACAAAGTCAACGCCACCCAAGTTTATTGTCATGTAATCTGGTTCAGTCTTTCTCGTTGCACCTGTTAGACTTTGATTACTTCGCATCATGAGTCTTATCTTTCATATAAAGGATTTTTTTCAAGTTTAGTCGATGCCAGCTGTAAAACAGTAGTCCATTGAATGGGTGACCAGAGATTTGGGCAGTATTTACTTTTACATTCCGGCAACGGGTGATGTCTTTGCCCAGGAAAATACATATATAACCCAGTATAAGAGCTGCATTGTGGAAAAGAAAAGTATGTGTTATAATTGTGTAACCGCCAAACGTCAGTGAGGTCAATGTTCACAAACGTGATGGAACATCTTGATTTCTGCTGGTTGTATGGGATATCCTCTTAGCCATAATCCAGGGCCATATTGGAATGATCCCCATGGCAAAGATGCCTCCTGAAGTAGTTGTTATTGTGGGTGTGTGATGTTAACAAGGCTCACAATACTACTTTGCTAATTTTGTTCCAACACAAATTGAACAGAATAATGTAAGCAATGGGAAATAACCAACAATGATAATACAAACTTATTCAATACCAACTACATTAAGAAATTAGCTAATGTAGAGCTTCAGTATATCTAACTAAACATTTTATTCTACGATTACCTTAAGTTCAATTGTTGGGCTAGGGCCCACGATATCTGCAATGCACAGGGTAGCAATAGTCAAATTTCAGCAAGGAGAAAAAGGGGTTGATGTTGAGACAATATCCCAGATTTGAACTGCTCTCGGTATATACATATGCAGGTCAGAAGAATTCGACTCTCCACTGAGTGCATGTGCCCCTCACCCCACAGGTGCTAGAAATTATCTTCTGCCAAAGAAATTAATGTAATGGCAGGCTCTTCTAATCCCAAATGGTCACTGCAATCCCTCATCTCCATGTGCAGGGAATCTCCAAGAGAATCCAATTACCCGTACAGGGTTTTTTTCTTCAAAAAAACATTACTTCAATAAAATCACAGTAATTTCAGCATATTAAGGAATCGAGCATGGTTTGGCCTCATCACCTGAGCGATAGTGGAATCTGCCACCATCACAATATCACGGTATGCGCACCAGGCTTGACTCCTTCCCTTGAGCAGGTAACTGTCTCTGCTTCCCCAAGCCTTATTTTCTCCCACTGGCCAACGCCTAATTGAATACCCAAAGTCTAGTAGTCAAAGGTTCCCTCGATAGACTCTAAATGGGGATCTCAAAGTCACAAAATTGCTGGGTATGCGGCCACACCACAAACACCACTAAAAACGGAATATTAGTTAATTCTGTTGCCCATTTGAAAAAGAAATAGAACAACTGATTCGCTATCCCAGAAACCAGCTAGGACCAAATTTGAAATTATTGGAATTCCAGGATATTCAGACACTAGCTTCAGACTCTTCTATAGTGATTAAGGCCGCAGATAAAGGCGGGGGGATAGTGGTCTGGGATGCTGTCAAATATGATCAAGAAGTGTTGAGACTTCTACACATCCCTGGCCATTATACCAAAATTACTAAAGACCCTTCCAAGTTGATTAAACTTAGGATATCTGAACTTACAGAGGAGGCAAGTCATGCAGGTTTTCTTTCCACAAAAGAAATTGAATTTATCAATTTGTCAGAAGACCGCACGCCCCTCTTCTATATTATGCCTAAAGTGCATAAAGACATGGAGAACCCCCCTGGATGCCCCATAGTTTCGGGCTGTGGCTCCCCACTTGAACCGATATCTAAGTATATAGATTTTTTTATTAAACCGTTGGCTATGGCAACTCCCACCTTTCTCCTTGACTCACGTGATGTTATTAATCTTGTAGAATTTCGAACATTTGATCCTAACACACAAATATTGGTAACTCTTGACATTGAGGCTCTATATACTAATATACCTCAAGATAGAGCGGTCCTTAGTCTACGAACGATGCTAAATAGGCAACCATTACCACACGTTGTCCCCACAGATTTTCTTTGCAAAGCGGCCGAGTTGGTATTAACTAGCAGTTTCTTTAAATTTAAAGAAGAATTCTTCCTACAATGCAAAGGGACGGCCATGGGTTGCACTTTTGCGCCAAATTTGGCCATAATATGTATGGCTCTGCTCGAGGAAGAAAAGATTTTGGGTGTCTTCTTTCAGAGAACAAATCAAGGTATATCGTCGATATATCGATGATATTCTTATGATTTGGGAAGGAACTTTGGAAATTCTCTATTATTATTTGTGGAATGGCTCAATAATGTAGATCCAGATATCCATTTCACTTTTGACCATTCCGTCTCCAGTATTGCTTTCTTGGATTTGTCGATTTTTTTCGAAGAAGCCTGCCTTCGTACCGAATTACACAGAAAAACGACTGAGAGAAATACCACACTAAAATATGAAAGCCAACATCCCGCCAGCCCATTACGTAATTTACCATATGGCATGTTTTTACGGCTTTGCCGTAACTGTACAGACATTACCAACTTTACAAAACACGCAACAATTCTGGAAAAAAGACTATCGGAACGTAGGTACCCAAAAAAGCTTATTAAGCATTCTAGGAAAAGAGCCCGATATGCTAATCGGGACTTGCTATTGTTACCCAAATGTGATACTGATAAAAAAGAGGAACTGGTTTGTGTCTCAACCTTCTGCCAACACAGTAATGCCATTAAAGGCATTATATTGAAAAATTGGCGCATTCTTAATGCATCAGGAACTACTATGCCCAAAACCCTGTTTGCGTTAAAAAAAAAGTACAATTTTAGACAAAAAATCACTCGCGCCAGTAGAAGCATATTAAAAACTCCTTTCATTCGAGACACTAATTTCAATCCAGTGATTGGGCACTATGCTTGTACCTCTTGCGTTGCTTGTAAATTTTCAAAGAAAATGACTTCTTTTACTATGCAAAATAAAAATTGGGATCTTCGTACTTTCACAACATGTAGGAGCAAAAATGTCATTTATGCCATCCGCTGTCCCTGCCAGATGATGTATATTGGTAAAACGACAAGAGAAGTTAGCACCCGTATTAATGAGCACCGTTACAAAATTAAAACCCGTAATCTTAATGCCCCCATGGTCATCAACTATGTAGAGATAGGGCATAAGGCAGAACAAATGGAATGGTTCTGCGTAGAGGAAGTGTTTGCTCAGAATCACACTCAAATGCTAAAAAACCTGGCCTATAAAGAAGAATTATGGATTTTTAATTTAAAGACGTTAACACAAGGCTTAATCACCTTGGAACCATGGCATCCGAGTTTCTAAATAGCTAAATTTTGCAGCATGTAGATTTCTCTATTTTGACTCAAATTGTCCTTCTCTTTACTGAATAATGATTCGAACTTCCAAGCAAGTGGATGTATTAGACTTTTGTTAGTGTGCCGGGTCAGCACGCCCATTGCAAAATGCTATTGCGTTATAATTATTTTTATTTCAATTATGACTTTAGCCTTCTAATTAGGGGATGTACTAGATTTCCTCGGCAAATAATGAATTCTTCGTGAGTCCTTTTCTATTCTTATTGCTTGGCCCTGTGTTGCCATGGCAGCACGTCACTCGTGAAGTCACGTGACAAAGTACCCGATCACATGGGCCCATTGGACGCTATTTACACTTGCTACAACAGCGACACTGTGCTGCTGAGCTCTCGCATCTACACGAGCCTGTCTGCTTGAAGGTTTCCATCCGCGGGCCGTTCGCCAAGCTACCTCGACCATCTGTTGCAGGTAAGCGTACTCATGCTGTGGCCCACTGACCACGTATTGTCGGACCATGAGACTGCGGAGATATACCATTTTTTTAACCATTAGTGCTATGGTTCACTGCTTTATTACTTTAAAAACGTAGTAGGGATACTTTGTAGATTGGTAGACATCGTTGTTACACTGAGTGTAATTCAAACGTGAGGTTTGCCCGTTATAGAATATGTCCATTGACAAACACATACATTTATCTGATTGGTCTCTGTTCTTCTGTTTAGAGACGTAACACACCCGAGTGACCCTGGGATTGTATCACAGTTGGTCAGAAGATCTTCAGAGGAGTTAGAACATCCTCCCTTCCATTTTTTCAACAATTGGACATATTGGGTAAGATCACTTGTGGCAAAATCTTCGGTCCACTCTTCTCTTTTGACTGGTATAGCATGAGGTGTTAAATTTAAATTTATGCCAACACATTACAGATTGGAGTTTCATTTATTGCTAGCTCAGCAAGCAGCTGTGCAGGAAGTTATACCTGGAGGCAGTTAACTCCTACGGCAGTGGTTCGAGACCACCATAAAAGGAGCTATGGATTGCTTCCCTTCCTTTGTGCTAAGGTTAGTCCCTACTATATGAGCACATTTTGTTCCATTTTTGGGAGTCACTTCCCACAGGGAGTGAACACAATGGTGCCACCTTTACCTCCTAAGGGCAGCTTTGTCCCTATATGTATAATGCATTTGCACTTTAACTTATTGGTATCTTTGTCGGCCATTACTTACCTCCACTGCACCCCGGGACACCAACCCATGATGGTAGCACTTTCTGTCTGACACCTATGGTCCACCTTAGAGATATGAACTCGGGGTGAGAGTAGGTTGTTGTTCATGTGTATAACTTGGTTTTAATAATTATGTAATTGTTGCCAATTTTTGTTTTCTATTTTTATGATGTAACTTAAGAACAGGGAACTTATGAGTTTATGTTTCCCTCTTCTTTTAGAATGTAATCTTTATCTCCTGATGAAGACGTTACTTAAATAATGTAAACACGTCGAAACCGGTAGAGAAATCTGAGATGAGGTCGCATTTGAAGACTTCTGGGACCCATCTCAACTGTTGACCACTTATATAATCTACTGTGGCCATGCGTTTTGATTGCACACTTTTTCCATAACAATTAAATTGATGATGAATTGTTTGTTATATTTTTATAGGTTTTTATCTTATACCCATTGTTGCTTGGTATGCGTGGATTGATGTATGATGGATGTATGTGGATGAATGGTTGAATGATTTAATAGTATGAATTTTATTTAATTGAGGTGATCTTAACTTTCCTGCTATGTAAACTATTGCCTAAGTGCAGATTAAATCGTGATTTAACTCATATATTGGAAAATGTATCAGGTTTTATAAAATCCTTTGATACTGTATCTTTAAATTGTACCCTCTGGATTTTCTTTCCGAGATTAATTGGCCCATTTGAAAATAAACAGGTTCTGCATTTTACAATGCTGGTATACATGTGGACTTTCACGTGCGCAAGAGATTAGCAATGCATTTTAGCTTTGGTTTTTGTTAAAGAGTTTTTATTGTACAAACAGAAACCTACGGGATTAGGTTCCACTGTGTATTTAGAGATGAAACCGTCCCATGTGAACCTGCACTGCCTAATACTCATTGCCGGTACATGTGGTGCTTTTGCAATTCCCTGCACCACCAACTATTGGGGTGTTGACTGAGCTAAGAATGAAAGAAGTTTGGGAAGAAATAGGCTTGACAAGGGTTTAAAAAATGTCACTAAAATTATAATCACCCGCAAACTGTGCATATACAATCTGGCTCAGTATTTAATTGCCTGAAAAACCACTGTATAAATTAGAGTTATGAAGCCATACGCTAGAAAAAAAACATACTAGATCAACGCGTGCCTATGATACTCCTTTTCAAAGTTGCGTGGTTGGGACATATTCAAAGAACCTAAACCAAGGACTAAATGAAAAAGAAATTAGACGCTTCTTAGAAGCAATCAAAATCAATATTCATGAAATTACAGTAATGTCCAGTGGCCGTATCATAGGAACTGTTCAATGATTTGGGGAAAGGGTATGTCTGTCACTAGGCCTTGGGAGGTGGGCTTAACATCATGGTATTGCCCACGTTGCAAGCCGTCTTAGAAATGGGAGGCCACAATCTTTCCTCCCAGGTGGAAGAATTTGCTTGCCCTGTGGCCCCCCCCCCCCTCTGTCCGCATTATCTTGTTTTGTAGTTTTTTTAAGTTTAGAAACCACAACCATGGCATTTCTCAACAAATCCTCCTCCCCCCCCCGCACCTCCCAAAAAACATAGCACCCCCTGAAAGCATGCCAGGGTGCCAATAGTTGTATCCCCTCCATGGGGGTGCATTAGCGGTCAGGTAGTGGCACCAGGGACGACCTTAATGTCCTTGCTTCGCTCAGGCCCCAGGCCATTACCTGACCTGTAATGCCAGCCCACATTCTATTGTTTGATAATGTCACCCCATTTTATTCAAGGAGTGTTGGTGTTTAGTTTAGTGCGAAAGCAGTGTCATCTCATTGAGCGAGGTATCTTGTTGTGCCTACACTACCTCTAAAGTGGGAAATCAGTTTTTGAGTCTAGTAAAAATAGCAGTAACCTTGTTTGAATCAGTCACTTTGAATATTCATTGTGGTAACTGGATATGTTGGTGGGAACAGGAACACTCCTGACCACCAGACAAAGTGGTCTGTGTCCCCAAATAACCACCATAGTCGTTACAGCGGTGTAAGAGATAAATCATAAAAGTTAGTTTAGCAATTACGGATTACTAAGATTTGTATCAACTTTCATTGTACCATTAGGTCCAAAATAGATAAATGACGTATCCACTAATGAGGGCAAGCTGTGGCAAAGAAGTCTAGCACTACTATTCACTGACCAGTGTGTAGTCTTGTAGTGTTTCGATTGGCATAAGCTCAGTCATGAAACTAGATCCGTTACAAGCATACTTTTAACAACAGTTTTGTTGGATTCACATATGCAGGGTCCACTTAGACTGGCCCCTAAGGCAGGCAACTTAACCAAGAACGCCGAATTGTATTATTGTCGACCCTGTATTTTTCAAGCAGATTGACATATCTACAGGAATCTTTTAAATGTCACTGCTTCACCACAGCCATTTTTGACAAGATTAAGCTGCAAATATATGATGTATATATTCAGCATCCGATACCCCATTTCTACACCAGCTTTATTTACCTTTGTGTTTCCACTTATGCTTCCTTCCCCATGTCACCAACCCCAGTGGGATCACCAAAGACACCAGCTTAGGTTCTTTACTTGTGCTTTAGGCAAGTTGGTCTTGAAACCTTCTTTGGATCCGATACAGAATGAATTCCCATGTCTTCCCTCTTCCTGGTCTTGACGCCACCCTCCCAGTCTAGTCCATTTTTCTGAAGGCATGGACATTCCCAGGATGTGACAAGTGGGTTAATGCTTGGGGTTTTAGTCTTACGTTTTTAAACGAAGCAAAAAGAAGTGTGATCTTGGCCAAATGGACTCTCAGGGAAGTTCTACATACATTGTTAAGGTGGGTTTCCAGAACCAGCGCAATGGGCGGGTTCCCAGAAGCAAACCTAGTCGGTGAACACAGCTATTGACACTTCAGTCACAGGATCCTTTCACAGATGAGCCGGGCTGACAGGTCTGATATCAAACTGCTGTGGCTTGGATAATTATGAGACATTGGCCTAAATACCTTAAACTATGTATGTTTTATATTTACACTTTAGCAGGCTAACTGGACAGCATCCTCAGTTTTATAGGTTTTTGGAACAGGGGTGCATATGTTAAATGCAGCCCAAGTGCTGCAGAGACTTGGATGTCCCTGCAGCTGTCAAATGGGCACCTGTGATCTCTGAACCTGCTTTGTGCCACTGGAGAGCAGGCGCAGTAGATCATACCACTGATGCAGCAGAGCACTAGTCTACACTATACTTTTGGCATACATTTCATGAAAGGGGAATCCGATTAGCAGATTACCCTTTCAGAAATGGAATTACCCATATCATTTTATTATTATTATTTATTTTTTTTAAACAAGACTACCTCCTCTGTCACGCACACCTGCAGCCAAAAAGGTTGAGAACCGTCTTTCTATGGGTTAGGCTCATCCTCAAGGCAAGAATATGCCATTTGCGCTATAATGTTGAGATCCAGGCGTATATCGTAAAAGAAGGATAAGATGGTAGACTTTCTCTACTTGCACCCCTCTCTCTCTTCCCCATCAAATAGAAACCTCTGCAAGATTTTCCAGGCACTACAAGTCTTGACAACATAGACTGCGTGCAACACTCCAAATTTCAAAAAACATTCTTGTTTTATTCAAAATATTTAATTAAAACATAAAATACTACCCTCACCTAACACAGTGTAAATACTAACACTAAAACCTACAAAATCTAAAAAGCTAGGCTTCAAATTAAACACATACCCAAGACCCAAACAAAATCACATGTCACAACACACAGAAAACCTAAATGTGTCAATAAAAAACATATAATCCCAACATGTTTCTGTTCTTCAATGCCCCTTTCAGGCGAACATTCTTCAGGGGAACTTTTAAAACATCCACTATTCTCCTCAACACCGTGTTGAATGGGTAGTTTCAGGCAAACAGCCTAAAAAGGAAAAAGACGGAGGAAACTAATGAGTCCCACGAGGGAGAGGGTATTACCAAATGTAAATCGGGGGTCGGCACTTAATTGAGACCAACTCCACAATGGTCTAAAAGATTAAATTAAACCACTTAGATTTACCTTAACATGGTGAACCTTCAATGCACGTCTGTAAATGACTGGTATGCAAATTTTTCTTCATTGAAAAACCAAAGACACTCCAAAAGGCATCACAGTCCACCGAGATATCGTCACACCTAGAAAGAACACACCAACTACCAATGAACCATACATACTGTTACAGCCACAGGTCACTTGAGAACAACTGTCATGATATGTTCATAATATGACAAATGAAAATTACCTCCACAAAAGTGAAGAAACCCACGCCATGGGGCACTGGGATAAACTCCCTTGTTTTGACAACCAGATCCAGTCCACAGGTTACTACAAAATAACGCAGTGCCAATCGTCAATTTAAAAAAAGCGATTGTGAGCCAAACCAAGATCACAACCAATGAACCGACATTTAGCGATGATCTTTTGGAGAAAAATGTGAAAATGAAGAGAAGAATTGGAACTGTTTTTGTAAATACTTTTTCCAATTTATCTTACAAAATCAAATCCATTGTGATGAAAACATGGAAGAAGGTCTATAGAGGCAAAGAAGCTCTGCCCCCTTTGGTGGCTTTCAGAAGAAGTCAAAACCTAAGGAATGTTTTGATCAGGAATGATGTGACTAAAATGAGTACACCACTTGTGAGACAAACAAGACTGTGGGGTCTACCTGAGATAAAAGGACATTTTCCTTGTGGCAAATGTAGTATGTGTGCCCAAACTAAAGAAATCAGGTCAATACAAATTTTGCCGAATCTCAGATGGGTGTTTAACAAAATGACCAATTGTAATACATCTAATGTTGTGTATTTAATTACGTGCCCGTGTGGCTTACACTATGTAGGCAAGACTAATAGACAATGTAAAGTCTGTATGGTGTAACATCGGAGTTGCATCAAAAATCAAGTGATTGCAGCCCCTTTAGTGAAACATTTCCTTGATATGAAACATGGCTGCAATGACTTTACGTGGCTTATATTGAAAAAAGTGCCATAGGAAAGCTGAGACAGACCAGAAATTATTGAATCTGGAACAGAAAATCATTTTTAAATTGCAAAGCAATGTTTTGGGACTCAATGAAAGCATTGATTGGCACTTGGTCAGTCAAACATAAAAAGTATGATACGATCATGTTTGTGCATATGTTATCCCTTCTATGATAAATGTTGCATTTATGGTCATGCCTGATGCCTGCGACAATCTTTTTCATTTATGATTATGAATTTCTCATTATTGGTATTTGCTAAAGACTATATTATGAATTGTGCCTTTGCTTGACATCTATAATTTATTGCTGGCTTCCCATGTCTGTTTTTGCTTCCTGTGATGCACTTATCTCCTCATGCTTGATGACTGTGACAATCTTTTGCATTTATGATTATGAATTTCTCATTATTGGTATTTGCTAAAGACTATATTATGAAATGTGCCTTTGCTTGACATCTGCAATTCATTGCTGGCTTCCAATGCCTGTTTTTGCTTCCATTGATGCACTTATCTCCTCAACACTGTATGTACTTGTTGCTTGGGTTTTTTATGCAAAAATGGGGGCCGTGTTGTTTGCTAGCGAGTGCTCCATTGAAGAGTTTAGTCCTCTTTCTGTGTTTACCAGGAAGATGATAGCGTGTTGCAAGCCGGACTATACTTTTGTATTTGTGTTTCTGAACTTGGTGAAAACGCATGTGGTTGCTGCACGGTCCGACTGAATCTGAGCGAGGAGTATGTTTACTGAAGTTTGAGGTGAGCATGTTGTCTTTTTGAGATATATAAGTCACGTTATGGTCGGTGGTTGGGGTCAGCTCTATCCTTTTTCACCGTACTTTTCACCCGCTGACTAGACGGCTGCTATGCATGGCCCTATGCATTTCCATCACTTGAAGCATGTTTGCACGCACCTTCGTTTGAAACATGCCGGAGGGAAACATATGTGTACGGCATTATCTTCGGAGGCAGGGGCCTCGATGCATGACTATGGTTTATTGATCCAGCACTTTGGTTCCCACCCGAGCCTTGGTTAATCGCTAAATTTCGGTGCATTGGTTGTGATCTTGGTTTGGCTCACGATCGCTCTTTTTAAATTGCAGATTGGCACGGCGATATTTTGTAGTAACCTGTGGACTGGATCTGGTTGTCAAAACAAGGGAGTTTATCCCAGTGCCCCACGGCTTGGGTTTCTTCACTTTTGTGGAGGTAATTTTCATTTGTCATATTATGAACATATCATGACTGTTGTTCTCAAGTGACCTGTGGCTGTAACAGTATGTATGGTTCATTGGTAGTTGGTGTGTTCTTTCTAGGTGTGATGATATCTGGGTAGACTGTGACGCCTTTTGGAGCTTTTGGAGTGTCTTTGGTTTTTCAATGAAGAAAAATTAGCATACCGGTCATTTACAGACGTGCATTGAAGGTTCACCATGTTAAGGTAAATCTAAGTGGTTTAATTTAATCTTTTAGACCATTGTGGAGTTGGTCTCAATTAAGTGCCGACCCCCGATTTACATTTGGTAATAGCCCCTCCCCTGTGGGACTCATTAGTTTCCTCTGTCTTTTTCCTTTTTAGGCTGTTTGCCTGAAACTACCCATTCAACACGGTGTTGAGGAGAATAGTGGATGTTTTAAAAGTTCCCCTGAAGAATGTTCACCCGAAAGGGGCATTGAAGAACAGAAATATGTTGGGATGATATGTTTTTTATTGACACATTTAGGTTTTCTGTGTATTGTGATATGTGATTTTGTTTGTGTCTTGGGTATGTGTTTAATTTGAAGCCTAGCTTTTTAGATTTTGTAGGTTTTAGTGTTAGTATTTACACTGTGTTAGGTGAGGGTAGTATTTTATGTTTTAATTTAAATATTTTAAATAAAACAAGAATGTTTTTTGAAATTTGGAGTGTTGCACGCAGTCTATGTTGTCAAGACTTGTACTGCCTGGAAAATCTTGCAGAGGTTTCTATTTGATGGGGAAGAGAGAGAGGGGTGCAAGTAGAGAAAGTCTACCATCTTACCCTTCTTTTACGATATATATCCATATTCCTATTGGTGGCGCAAGATGGGGTACGTTTAAATAGGATAATTTTTTGTACCTATTTGAATACATGAGATCCTGGCTTAGGCAGCATTCCCATTTTAACTCTCTGTAGAGAGATGGCACAATGCCAAAATTCTGGATGCTTCTCAGCTATGGCTTAGTGTTTCTCTGATCCATCAGCCACCTGTAAGGTAGACAATGGGTTTATCAGGAAAATCCGAGCTCCGTTGCACGGAGTCTAATCCAATTCCAGTTTTACAGAAGGCCTGTGTGGCTTTCATTAACCTGCATATAGTCTGGGAGTTCTAGAACGGATGCCCTGCTTAAATCAGCTTACCAACACTGGAAAGCGGTTTGGCAGACAGAGGCCTAAGGATTGGTGTCTGCACCCAACCACAGGTAGTAGATTTATAGGGGTCTGGTGTGCATATTCTGTCCGGTCAGTACCTAGGCCGGACTGGACCGAGCACACAGATTCCATTTTGAAAACTATATGAGGATTGTAAAAATGATCCAACAAGCTGTAAGATGTCCCAGTCGCATCCATGTGACCAGCAAGTATGTCAGGAGCCAAAACTGGTAGGAGACTCCGGGGGTTTTGGATTGTCCCTTTGTTCCTGGCAAAAGTCAACCTGATCTAGCACCCCAGCTGCAGACAACTCTTCCATTTTTGGCAGGCCCTTGATGTCTTAAACTTCGCGGTCCTCCATCTCAGATTTCTCCCTCCACACCCGTATGCAACCCTGAGAACACTGAATCCGGTGCTAACCTCATAGTCACCTCAGTCGCTGTTGAGCCCACTCTTGCAAGAGTAGGAGCCTCGGGGGACTTTGTGCCTCGATCTAGGAGTTACTGGTGAGACCGGGCTTTCACACACTCCAGCAGAGGAAACTTCAGAGCCTCAAGTGGACAAGCTCTTCCTCCTGTGCTGCTCTCAGAGCTCATGCTCAAGTGACTGATTCCACTATGTCTGGGTCAGGGAGGTCATTTCCCAAACACCCGACTGGAATGGAGTTTTTGACTGTAACAGTGCAGCAGGGAGGTGTAATCTCCCACAACTAAACTGGTCCATTGCCAAGTTAGGTTGGTCCTGGAATGTACTGCTCTTCCTTCACCCATTGTCGCCAGACAGCTGTGATACTTGCAGCAGTATCATGCAAATCAGTAGACCTCTCCCCATTTATGGACACCCAGTATTGGCAGAAACTGGGGGCCCCTCAAAGGACCCAGTACCGTTCCCACTCGGAATTAGGGAACTTTCAGCCACTCCATGGCCTAGTGGGACTTCATCTGCTAAGATGCCCATGTTGACTATGGCCTCCTCTCCTGCTTGGGTCTCTCCTTGTAAGCGAGATCTCCCTTTCTATGGGTCATCTGCCCCACACAGAAAACAACCTCTGGGTGTTGAAGGTGCAGGCACCCTTACTCTTTTTTGTGGGGGTTGACGAACCATGAGACTGGGTTTTCCTTTAATATTTTTGAGGGCCGTTCTTTGAGGAAGGCTGAGAACCTCTGTCCTTTCCATCTCTGTTTCCCATCATTTCCTTTGTCCTCTGAATTTGATGCATTCACCCTAGCCTTTTTCTGGACTTGAGTGCACACGTACCTGCAGCAGCTTTGGCAAGCTGGATAGGGTCTGATATTCTCATGCAATAAATGCTGGTGTAACTACAACTCACATTTTTCAAGGTCCATCGAACATGCAATCAAATTAAACATGTCCTCAAATGTGTCAAACTTTTTTCCTGTAACCCATCCATCCAGCTATTTTAGAGATTGATGTGCAAACGCCTTAAGAGGTTTCTCCTTTCTTTTTGAGCTCTCTAAAACTGCTGAGGTACTGCTCGTGTGTCATGCAGGCGATCCTGACGACAGCAGCCTTAATTTTCTTAAAAATCAGCCTCTCCTCAGGAGCCAACTGAATAATTAATGACATCAGTCGCATCTGTCGATCCAGCTCATGAGGGCTGCACCCCACAGCTCTTCACATCCTGCATGAGGAAGGAGAGCTCCAGTTACTGAAACCAATTGATGACCTTCTGCATCTCATAAGGACAGACTAGGTCCTTGAGGGATGTGGCGTGTAGGTTGCCACCACTAGAGGTACTCCCTTCCAAACGGAAGTCCTCAAAGCTTCACTTTGGTTCTCAAGTTCCATATTGCGCAGTAGA
Source organism: Ambystoma mexicanum (assembly GCF_040938575.1). Taxonomy (NCBI): domain Eukaryota; kingdom Metazoa; phylum Chordata; class Amphibia; order Caudata; family Ambystomatidae; genus Ambystoma; species Ambystoma mexicanum. Next base: position 597,677,736 of record NC_090928.1, on the reverse strand, counting down.
ACAAAGTCTCTCGGCTTCTGCTTTTCGAGGGTTGTTGCGTCCCTCTGCTTCCGTTTCTCTAAAACCATTCTCCATTCTTCAAAGAGAAGCTCCCCATCAGTTAGGACTCCCCCAGGTTGGTTCACTTGGGTCCCACCGGAAACCTTTGACCTTACAGAAGCATGAGACCCAACCAAGGCCTGGGATCGTTGGTACCTCTGAGAGACAACACTCCCTGCTCGCTGGGCAGAATGGTGGGAACCGCCACCCCCATCTACTTCCACACCTCCCAGAGAAGCGGTAAGTTTCTTACCTGCAACTCCATTTCTCCAGCATTGGTATCTTTCATAGATTCACATGCTATGAACAATTCCCCTTCGTCAGGCTGGGAATCCTCAGTTAACTTTTATAATAGTAAATAAAGAAAACCTTTAGGTGTTTATTTTGTAATTGGTTATTTATAATACCCAGAGGTTTCTAAGCGCGGATCCGGGGATCAAACCTGTGTTGCTCCACGTCATCCTGCTTCCAAGACGAACGTGTTGCCCCTGAGCTATCCTTTGTATTCCATTGCCCTACTTTTGGGTGCTTTTGATCCCCACCAAGGGGACGTCAAGTATGTAGCTCCTCCCCTGCAACCTCCCAGATTCAACCCAGTACATGCTGGATGTACCTGTATCAGAGTGTTTCTTTTACCATAGGGGATGGCCGGAGGCATTTGAATCTATGAAAGAAACCAATGCTGGAGAAATGGAGTTACAGGTAAGAAACTTACCCCTTCTCCTGCATTGGATCTTTCATAGATTCACTTGCTATAAACAGATTTCAAAGCAGTATGAACTTAGATGGCAGTAGGAGAACACTGAAAAGCCAACCTTACTTGAATAGATGCTGCAGGACTGCCTTTCCTGTTCTTGCATCAGCAGTGTGTTGTTCTTGGAGGCAGTAATGCCTAGTGAAGGTGTGCGGCAGGGCCCATGTGGCTGCTTCACAAATGTCTTTTAAGGACACCGCTGACCACATTGCCGTTGATACCGCCGTGGATCTTGTTGAATGGGCTTCAGCAGGCACAGTCAGTGGTCTTTTAGCTTTGGTGTGACAAAAGGATATGGTAGAGGATATCCACCTTGCAGTTCCTTGCTTGGAGATGGCCTTTTCTTTGTTTGGATACCCATAGGCGAGAAACCGTTGGAATTTCTTGAGGATTGCGTCCTATGCAGATAGTATTTTAGCGTCTTTTAAAGTCTAAGGAGTGAAGCGCAATCTCCACCGGGGTCTTTGGTTCTTGGAAGAAAACGGGAAGCGTAACTGATGTATGTTTATGAAATGCTGATGGTATTTTGGGTATAAACCACGGGTTAGTTGTGAGGACCACTTTGTCTTTGTAAAAACGTAAGTAAGGCTCTGTGACCGTCAGCGCTTGTAGTTCCGATACTCTTCTCACTGAAGTAACGGCTATGAGAAACGCCACCTTCCAGGAAAGGAATTTTATGTGCGCTGTCGCTAACTGTTCAAACAACGCTTTCATGATTCTAGCCAGTACAATATTGAGGCTCCATTGTGGTGGAAACCTTTTCACTGGGGGAAAGGTTCTGAATAATCCCCAGAGGAAATGTTTGACCAGCCGATCACTGAAAAGTGGCAATGTCCCCCTTTTCCTGGTGTACCTAGAGATGGCCGCCAGATGTAATTTTATCGAGGTGTGCGAGAGTCCTCCTTGGGCGAACGATAGGAGGTAAGGTAGGATAGTTTCCGGGCTCGTTGGAAGCGGTCGGATGTTTTCCTGCCCTGCGCACCAGTCACAGAATCTCTTCCATTTGCTTTGACAGGAACGATTTGTAGCCAGGGCTCGTGCTGAGAGTAGGATGTCTGCACATTCCTGTGACAACTTTAGGTGCCTGAATTCTGCAAAGTCGGGAGCCTGTATTCTCTTTATCTTTGGTAGCCTTGTGATGTTTTCTTGTATCCCTGTGAATAGTGTGAGGCTTTCCAGTATTGCCTGGAGCATCTAGTGTTTCCTGATGAGGTTGATCTTTCTACTGCTCCCCGAAATGTACAAAAATTATGTTTTGTTTGTAGGGTGGTGAGAGAGCGGACCGTGTTCCTGTCAATTTTAATCGCCTTCAGCGCCTCATCGATTTTGGGCCCAAACAGTCAGTCTTCTTTGAAAGGCATGTCCAGCACCTTCTGATGTACATCAGTTGTAAAATCGGTTCAGTGGAGCCATCCTTGCCTTCTGAGAACTATCCTGTTATTAATTTGTTTAAAACCCGCCTCGGCTAGGTCAACTGCGATGTTGATACTATGGTTCGCAGCCTCCTCTCTTTCCTTTAAGATGGCGATTGCTTCGGTGTGCTTCTGTTCTGGCAAGTGCTCCAGAATAGGCGCCAATCTACGTTGACCGCTTTTACTGTGGTGGCTCCCACCGTACGTACCTTCTTTCCTAGAGCGTCCATCTTCCGGCTTTGTTTCTGGTGGCACAGTACATTTATGCAATTGATCGTGCAACTTCCTGCTGGCTGCTGCTGAGGAGACAGACTGTGGGGAAGGCTGCAACGTGAGACACTTGGGAGTGGTTTCTGGTGCCTGCCTTTAAACGCTGGCTCTGTAAAAGGGTGTCTCATGGTACCGAGCGCCTCCTTCCTCACATGGTCGAAGATTGGAATTGCCACTGCTGATTTTCTTTTATTCATTTGATCTAACAAGTGAATGAATAGAATGCTCCAATCTCGTCTGGAGGTGATGATTTTGGGTCTTCCTACAGCTGGTCATCAGGGATCAAGTCCTAAAAATTAAATTGGGGGACTCATCAACAAATGCAATGGGATGTGACGTTACCAGAAATGAGCATATCAAGGTGAATTATTCAAATTTAATTCAATTGGCTTTGCATGACCATCCAAATGGCACAGGACAAATGGCATTTGGCTTTCATAAAATCAACACACACACAAAACCAAGAGAGGATATTTTCTTCTAATAGTGTTTTTGAAAACGTTAGAAGATGTGCATGTTTTAAACTCCAAGAACCAATACAACTGTTTTCCCTGGGACTTGCAGTATCGAAATGGGACATTTTACCTTTAGTTTGTTATTTTTCATCAGGCTATATAGTGCAGGGGTGTAGTGGCCGGCCTGCAAACCTGAAGACTGTGGTTTGATCCGTGTGGTCGGTTTTAACGCATACATTCCAAAAGCCAATAAGGTTGTTCTCACAACACATTGCACCACAAAAGATTACTAGACACTGGTAGATTAATTGAGTTTCGCTCCAAAGTTATTATTTTACTGTTCAATATTTTTAGACCCTTTAAGATGGCACGCGTTTCGGCATATTCTTCTGCCTTTTTCAAATCAGGGCATTAGCTGATGTAATTTGAACATTAATGTATATAGAGTGTTCCAACACACACATCACCACATTGATTAATCAAATAAGAAAAATGTAAACCATATGTACATATAAGGTGAAACAAAACAGATTGCATATAAAAAGAAAAGGCAAGAGAACAATGCTATAAGAGAACCATAAAAGGTAAAAACAAAGTTTGGTACATATTAACCAAAATAATCCATATGACAGGTATTATTAATAAAGGAGAAATTGCATCAGAATTTTTTTACAAATAAAAATAGATATGAAAGTCACAGAGATGAGGTGTGGGGACCAGGTAGGGTGTTTTTGGGGGTGGTTAAGAGAGAAAATAAATCTAAGAGGAAAAAGAGAGAAAATACTATGAGTATTTGTTAAATTAATTATGACCTTTCCTCGATCTTAAACTCTGCTTAATGCAACCATTCTCTAGGTTGGAGTTCTATAATAGTCTATATCACTCATATCAATAGTTCAGAATTGTATTTGAAATAGCAGATATATTCATTATTCCCAGGTCTCATCCCGTATCAATATATCTTAACACAATGATATATTTTATTCCTGGTGGCATTTCACCTCTTACCCTGGTTTCCCTTGATTATCTTCTTGGTCTGGGTATTGCACTTGTCTTGGGTTAAATCCCACCTCTAGAACAACAATAAATCGATATTAGTGGCAATTCTTAAACCCTATTATGGCTTTATTCCTGAAAGTTAGCCGCCTGTCTAGTATTTATTATCTATTTCTGATTAGTATATAACGTTCATGTTGTTCCAGATAGTAAAACTACAACTAGTCCCTTGCACAGTTACACGTGCGCGCCGTTATATTTATATTCAATGCAGCCTTCATGGTAAGTGTACTTCCCTTGGGCGTTTCTCCAATATAGTTGCTTATGCCGACCTTAGTCTGATTTCCTGTGCATTGTTTACCAACGAGTCTACCGCGCGGCACGGTAATTTATAATTGAGCGTATCACACCAGTTTACCCTTGGTGCGATACATTATTCTGGCTTTTTCGCATATGCGCTCTCAAAATGTCATGTCATATTTTGAGTAGACATGATGGAACATAACATGCTCACTATTTCGTGGCCGAGGCCACGCTCACTGATTTTCCCCTGGCTCACGCATCTTCTTACTACTATTGGTACACCGGCTCAAGGGTCCTGGAAGGCCCTAGGGCTTACCTGCAAAGACCATCTATCGCATTGTGCGTCGTTTCTCTAGGCAGTCGTTTGCTGCGGTTGGCCATGTTTATACACGTAACTAAGGTTACCGTTGTGGTCCTACCTTCATGGCAATGACCGTTAAAGCGGCGGCCATATTTTGGGACTGTTCTCTATACACATACTGAAACATACGTATATCTTATGTCTGTAGTTCATCAGTACTTCATTTATCTTTGGGGTGGCCCTCATAAATCACCCTACTACTCATACGGTACCTAAATCTACTAATTTTTTATTGTTGTTAAACTAGATAAAAAATATATTGGTCATCAGAAAAAAGATCACAATCAAATTCTGTTAAACGTAGCGCTTACATTTTAGAACACAGAACACGTGGTCCGTTATGTCGCTTGATTAGAGGTGCCTAAAAACTATTTTGGAACACTCCCCTACGGTTGATGCAAGCTTTCGCAATGTTAATCTAAATACATAGGGTGTATGCACAAGTATTAGTGTAAGGTATACGTGCAGTATTCTACTTTGATTATATCCCAATCCTTGAATCATTATTAGGCTTAGGCGGACACTATTCATCCGCAGTACTTGTAATTATATTAAAGGGCACATTTCCTGCTCTATAATAAAGAGCCCTCAATTCTGTCCCTGTGGCAAACCTTAACAGTAACTTAGATATTGCTCTACTGTGCTTAGACTCCAAATTCTGAATTATTTTTTAAAGGGAAGCTTAAGCAATCACTATTATTCTCCATTACTTTTGGCTCTGATAGAGGGCACACTCCCTACTCTGTAAGTAACAATCCTCCTTTCCGTCATTATGAAACACATTAACAGTAACTTAAAACATTGGGTCCTACAGGAACTATGCCATTTCATTGTCAGAATTAAGACCCATTTCCACTGTTTTAAAAAGACAGATTAGTCATGCTTCCGCTTGTTGTAGGCGTAGTTCCTTATTTCCTCCCCTGCGACCCAGCGTAATTTTCTTCAGTCCTATGAACCTTATTTCCTTCTTATCGCTCAGTTGATGTTTTGACTGCCAATGTTCTTTGAGAGGTAATGTTGGGTTTTGACTCCCAATCAAAGACAGATGTTCCGGATCCGTGTGCGAAGTTCTCGAATTGTGCTTCCTATATAGATCAACTTACAGGTGCAGAGAATTGCATAAATCACACATTTTGATCAACAATTAATATCCTTTTTGATCTTCATTCGAAAACCCTTTGAGTCTTTGAAGCAATCAGTGCTGTCATGGGCATATTTACACATGGAACAAGTTCCACACTTCCAGAAACCGGTTCCAGGTTGACGAAGCCATGTAGTGGTGGTTTCCCCTTTCAATTCCGGAAGTAATGACAGACTCAAAGTTGTTTTTAGAGTTCTGGCTCTTCTGTAGATTATTGATGGGTGCTCGTCTACATAGTTACAAAAATGTGGGTCCAATTTGAGCAAATGCCAGTTCTTTTTCAACTCTAAAAACAACTTTGAGTCCGTCATTACTTCCAGAATTGAAAGGGGAAACTACCACTACATGGCTTCGTCAACCTTGAACAGGTTTCAGGAAGTGTGGAACTTGTTCCATGTGTAAATATGCCCAGCACCGATTGCACTCTGTGCCTAAGGCACGTCCATCAGGGCTGGGCGTGGCCATAGAACATCATTGGGAGGCATGTGCAAGAATCCCTGGGAGGGGCAAGGTGGGGCCAAAGGGAGGGGCCAGAGCCAGCCTATTTAAGGCCAGCTCAATCACATGCCCCTGCTTCGCGTTATTCTGCTTTGCAGCATGACGCTTACCGCTGTCCTTACCTGTTCCTCACCTTGATTCCTGTTACTACATCCCTGAAGACCATCTTACCTGCATCCTGTTACTCCATCGCGGAAGGCACAGCTTACCAGATTCCAGCAACTCCATAGCTGAAGGCGCATCTCACCTGACTCTGCTCCACGCTGCCAGTCCGCTCCTGCAAGGGGAAAAGAACACAACAGGTTAGAAATCTTATAAATAACAAACACTTGGCCGCACCATACCCAAGTCTAGAATTCCATTATAACGGCCAACTTACCTGTGGAATTGAGAGCCCCATCATCCTCAAGGGAATCCCCGGATCAGCTCCACGATTCCGATCTACCATCTTCACACCTAGTGGGAAGAGAAGAGACATTGCAAGAATAATTATTATTTTACAATCAAGGCAAAAGACTCACTGCCAAGAACATTATAATAAACAAACAATCACAACCAAAAGACTTACCTTCCAAGTGGATTGGTTGCAGCCGGTCTGGATCACCACTTCCTCGGGCCAGTGAAGCAACTATGTCCACTCTACGCGTCCCTGCTGAAGGCAGCAGGACGGACAGCTCAGCATTACAAAACAACAGGTGAGCTTGCATGGGAAAACTCTTGCGCACTACATTTCGGCACAAAAGGGTCGAGGGAATTCATGACACATCCGCGCCATTCTCATTGCCTCTCATCTTCTCTCAGGGGCAATACCAGCATCCAGAACAGCATACTCCGCAGCAGCTGGGGAAGATAGTCGATACAGGGGAACCAAGTCGAGGGAGGGCTCCAACCGTGCCCCAACACCATCGCAGAGACCAGGTGAGCGTAACAGCTTCCTTTTAAAAAAGAATTCAGAATTTGGAATCTAAGCACAGTAGAGCAATACCCAAGTTACTGTTAAGGTTTGCCAGAGGGACGGAATTGAGGGGTCTTTATTATAGAGCAGGAAATGTGTCGGTTTTACATCGTGTGCGGAGCGGGTGACTGCAGGCTGCTGTGAAGGTACCAGGACCCTCTGTGGGCCCTGCTCTCTGATGTTGCTTTCCCCACCTCCGTTTCCCCTTTGTTGTGCTCCCCTCTGCCCACTCTCCCCTCCGTGGTCTCTCCGTTGCCTTCCTCCCTCCTTCCCGCCTCCCACCCCTCCCACTGCATCCGGATTGGCCGCCCCAGTTCCTGGCCAAGTTAGGTAGCCCTGCAGTCTCTGCGCTGGCATTTTACATCGTGTGCTGAGCGGGTGACTGCAGGCTGCTGTGAAGGTACCAGGAACCTCTGTGGGCCCTGCTCTCCAATTTTGCTTTCCCCACCCGTTTCCCCCTTTGTTGTGCTCCCCCTGCCCCCTGTCCCCTCCGTGGTCTCTCCGTTGCATTCCTCCCTCCTTCCCACCTCCCACCCCTCCCACTGCATCCAAATTGGCCCCCCCCTCCTCATTATTGGCGCTACCAGGGCCGACCCTGCCAGACAGCCCCACGGCAAAGGGCGGCTCCCTCTTTGGCGGCTCCTCCTGTTGTGTCTGCAGGTGTCCTCAGGGGATGCCAGTCAGTCTTCTGGTCAGTCCCACTGAGCTTCCTTGCCACCTTCACACCTTCTCGGTTGTGTTGTTTTCCCCTTGTTAATACCAGGCCTTTCTCCCCTTTTAGGATTCTCAAACTTCGGTGTTTTTCCCCTGTGTTGTTATAATATGCACTGTATTAGTATTTAAAAAACATTGCATTGTGAAATACCAGGCCTTTCTCCCCATTTAGGATTCTCAAACTTATGTGAGCCCTCCTACCTGTCTCAAACCGGCACTTTCAGAAAAACTCCTTTCTTGAGTGTTGTCTGTCCTATTGCGCAAACTGCCTGCCTCCTGCTGTCTGGTCTGCCTGCTCCACTGACCTTTGCTAGTGTCTTCCCTTCCACCCTCACCCTCTCTCACTTACTCTATGGTGTTTTCTGTCTCTCCTATCTTTTCCAACTGCTTCTCCATTGACTATCCTGCTCTCCTCACTAAATCTGGTACGAAAAAGTTTAAAAAGGACATCCTGGTCTCCAACCCAGGCTTCCTTATCGCCAACACCTAGACCAGTGCCTCCTCCAAGGAAACTCTCACCGACATCCTCTTTGTTGTGCCTTCGCCAGATCTATGGACCCTTCATATGGTCTCTGTGCTCTCCCCTTTCTCCTCTTCTCCAATTAATGGTGGCACCCGCTGGGACACCCTCCTGGCATCCTTCCTTTCCTCTAAAGTCATCATTAATGTCTACTCCAATGGGACCATCCTGGTGCAAGGCCCTCAGGCCAACCTTCACCTCTTTAAAAGACACTTCCCGCGCATCATCAACTTCCTTTCTTCTCCTGCTGTCCCCTTTCCCCTTTCCTGGACTAGCTTGTCTCCCCCTTCTGCCTCTTCCCTGGCTACCTTGCCGTCCCCTTCCCTCTCTGCCCCCTCTCAGGCTCCTTCTACACCTCCACAGGGCGTACCTCCGATCTGTACCCCTCCCCGGAAGTCCTTTAAGGATGGCAACCTTCTCCATCTTGCCACTCTAAACTCGCTCTGCTGTCAAACACTCCTCTGATATCTGCCACCTTCTGGAAGAACTAGACATTGATGTCCTCAGTCTCACCGAGACATGGTTCACGGCCAGCTCTGTCACAAGCTTCGATTCGCTCTTACCTGATGGCTACAAGATCCTCTCCGCACCAAGGGCCAACCACTCAGGTGGGGGTGTAGCCCTGATCTTCCCTGAGTGGATTCCTGCCTCTGTCACTCCTACGCAGTTCTACTCTTTTGAATGCCTCGTCTGCAGGCTCTCTCTCTCCCCCCTAGCCACTCACTGTGGCTACTATCTATCACCTGGTCAGATTTCATCCTTCCTCGCAGAGTGGGCAGCCCTCTCCTCCTCACTCCTGGCCTCAACTACTCAACTCCTCCTTCTTGGAGACTTCAACATCCACCTAGATGCCTCCCGTCTTTCCCCTCTGGACCGACTCCTTCTGCAGGGCACACTCTTGATGTTCTCATCTCCTCAGACCTTCCCCTCTGTCCCTCTCACCACTCCTCTCTCCTGGAGTGATCACTGTCTCCTCTCCCCCACCTCACCCTCCCTACCCCCCAGGCCAAGCCACTTCCATCACTGCCACCCACCTTCTCGGTCATCCGACCCATGAAACGCGTGTCAGCTGAGGCTTTCGCCGCCACCTTCTCCACTTTCCACTGCTATTTCTGATACTATTGATATCCTTGCCCCCGTCATGAGAATCCGCCTGAAACCCAAAGCCAAGTGCAACTCCTGGTACGACACAGACCTCATCACCCTAAAACGCAAGTGTAGGGCGGCCGAGAGGAAATGGCGTGCTTCATGTACATCCTCTGACAAACTGGCCTGCCGCCTGCTGCAAAGGCAATACCGGCTCTCTGTCCCAACTAAGAAGAGAGCGCATATCCAAGCCCGCATCTCTGCGGCATCTAACAACTTGGCTTGGGGAAGGTCTGAGGAGATCAGAACATCAAGAATGTGCCCTGCAAGGAACTGGCCAATCCTGCCGCAGTCTCTACCCTCTCCTGTCCCCTCCCAGGCCCTCTGTACAGCACTGGCGTCTCACTTCATCTCTAAAACTCAGGACATCCTGTCCTCTCTCTCTCTCCTCCTGTCCCCTCTCACCCCACTCCCTGCTCTTCCTCTGGCCATTCTGCAGCCACCTCTCCTTCCTCCTTCTCTGCCTTTCCACTGTTCTCCGCAGACGAGGTTTCTAGACAAGTCTGATCTATGAAAGTCTCGTCGAAACAGGTTCACCCCCGTTTCTCAAACTATCAAGGACCACATCGACTCCCTGGCTGATTTCTGTAATCGCTCCTTCGCCACTGGAGTCCTCCCATCCCCCCTGAAGCACTCCCTTGTGCACCCTCTTCTTAAGAAACCCACTGCTGACACCTCTTGCCCGGCCAACTATAGTCCAATCTCCATCACTCCCTTCCTGGGCAAGCTCCTGGGGAAACTGGCCATCTCCCTGCTTAATCTCCACACTGAATCTGTTGGTTGTCTCCATGACCATCAGTCTGGCTTCAGAGCTGCCAGAAGCACGGAAAATGCTCTCCTGAACATCCGTGAAGACCTGCTCTCCAATCTTGACTCCAACACCCCTTGCGTCCTCATCCTGCTTGATCCCTCTTCTGCCTTTGACACAGTCAACCATGCCATCCTGCTCAAACGCCTCTGTGATAACCTGGGTATCACCAGTCAGGCTCTGGCGTGGCTGACTTCTTTCCTCTGCGACCGACCCCCTGAGGTCCAACTTGGGTCCTTCCTCTCTGCTATCTTTTTCTCTACCTGTGGTGTCCCCCAGAGGTCTAACCTCTCTCCCTGGCTGTTCAACCAATACCTGGCACTCCTGGCCCACTGCATCGCCGCTCTCTGCCCCAACTTTTAGTGTTATGCGGATTACACCTAGCTCATTTTCTGGCTACCCTCGGCCTCCTCTCTACTTCCCTCATCTCTGTCTGTCTACTATCCAGGAGTGGTGTACCGCCAATGACCTCTGCCTTAATGCCAGTAAGACTGAGATTCTCCTCATTGGCACACCCGCTCCCTCCTTTGCTGTAGCTCTCTGGCCGGCCTCTCTTGGCCCCCTTCCTGCTTCCACCTGTGTGGCTAAAAACCTCGGGGTCATCTTTGACCCTACACTCTCCTTCTCTCCTCACATCTCCGACGTCTCTAAGAAGTCACACTACCAACTGCACTTCCTCAGAGGTATTCTTCCTTTCCTCTCCTTCCCCCAGAAGCTCACGGTCTCCAGAGCTCTGGTTCGCTCTAGGCTGGACTACTGCAACAGCCTCTTTCTAATTCTGCCTGCTTCTACTCTCCGCCCTCTGCAACTTATCCAGAACAGGACTGCGAGACTTGTCCTTGGCCTCAAGCCCAGCAATCGTATCTCTCGAGGACTGAAATCCCTACACTGGCTCCCTGTGGCTGCGAGGATTAAGTTCAAAACCCTCTGCATCGTGCACAAGGCCTTCTGGGGCCTGGGGCCTCAATACCTTCAACTCTCTCTTCCTAAATATCTTCCTTCTCGAGCTCTTTGCTCATCTTACTTAAACTCCCTCAGGGTCAGTCGCTTCTCCAAGCAACGAGTTGGTGGTAGATCCCTTTCTTCTGCTGGGGGCTCCCTCTGGAACAGCCTTCCTGAAACTTGGAGAATCATCTTCGGTTCTGGAAGCACCTCAAAACCTCTCTTTGCTTCTGCTTTTTCTCCTCCTCTCCCTTGCTGACACTGACTTTGCACTGGTTGCCTGGCCACCCTCTGATCTCGGGCCCAGGTCCCCTCCCCCACCAGTCACACTCCTGCACTGCCCTCCAGGCAACCCCGCACTTAGGGACTGTTTCTGTATCCCTACAGTCCCACTACCAGCACTTGACACCTGTTGTCTGCACTTACCCTTGCATTTGCCACCTGCTGGCCGTACTTGACCTATTGTTATTTTCTTATCCCATGTACTGCACTGTCCTCTCCCCCTTCCCAGCCTGCACTTTTCCCCGCTCCCCTTCCCATGCTCTTGCGCGATCTGAATGACACCTGGCCTACTAGGATCATTGTCTGTCTTCCCTCTGTTCCCCTCCCTTGCCTCGTCACGCCTTGAAACACCTGTGTATAGGCACATTATAAATGCCATATCATATCAATTACAAGTAATGCGGATGAATAGCCTAATGTCTGCCTAAGCCTAATAATGATTCAAGGATTGGGATATAATCACAGTAGAATACTGCACATGTATCTTACACTAATACTTGTGCATACACCCTATGTATTTAGATTAACATTGCGAAAGCTTGTATCAACCGTAGGGGAGTGTTCCAAAATAATTTCTAGGCACCTCTACTAGTTTCTGGAAACAAGCGAAATAACAGACCACGTGTTACCTGTTTTAAAATGTAAGCGCTACGTTTAACAGAATTTGATTGTGATCTTTTTTCTGATGACCAATATATTTTTTATCTAGTTTAACAACAATACAAAATTAGTAGATTTAGGTACCATATGGGTAGTAAGGGTGACTTATGAGGGCCACCGCAGGGTACAGTTATTTAAAAGATCAATGAAGTATTGATAACTACAGACACAAGATATACGTATGTTTCAGTATGTGTATAGAGAATGGTCCCAAAATATGGCCGCCACTTTGTTAACGGTCATTGCCATGAATGCAGGACCACAACGGTAACCTAGTTAAACAGCAGCAAACGACTGCCTAGGGAAACGACGCGCGATGCAATAGATGGACTTTGCAGGTAAACCCTAGGGCCTTCCAGGACCCTCGAGCCGGTGTACCAATAGTAGGAAGATGCGTGAGCCAGGGGAAATAAAATCAGTGAGGGTGGCCTCGGCCACAAAATAGTGAGCATGTTATGTTCCATGGTGTCTACTCAAAATATGACATGACAATTTGAGAGCGCATATGCGAAAAATCCAGAATAATGTATCGTACCGTATCGTACGGGTAAACCGGTGCAATATGTTCTAGAGGGAGCACTTCAAATTAATGCTTTCAAGAGCGTGCACTCGTGCGCAATTATAAATTACTGTGCCGCGCGGTAGACGCGTTAGTCCGATTTCCCGTGCATTGTTTACTAAGGTTGGCAATACGCGACTATATGGGAGAATCGCCCGTGGGAAGTACACTTACCATGAACGCCGGATTGAATATAAATATAACGGCACGTATAACTGTGCAAGGGACTAGTTGTAGTTTTACCATCTGGAACGACATGAACGTTGTATACTAATCAGAAATAGATAATAAATACTCGACAGCCTGCTAACTTTCAGGAATAAAGCCATAATAGGGTTTAAGAATTGCCACTAATATATATTTATTGTTATACTTGCCTTGGGTTTAATCCTGCCTCTAGTACAAGTGGAATACCCAGACCGAGAAGATAATCTAGGGAAACAAGGGTAAGAGGTGGAATGCCACCAGGAATAAAATAGATCATTGTGTTAAGATATATTGATACGGGATGAGACCTGGGAATAATGAATATATCTGCTATTTCAAATACAATTCTGAACTATTGATATGAGTGATATAGACTATTATAGAACTCCAACCTAGAGAATGGTTTCATTAAGCAGAGTTTAAGATCTAGGAAAGGTCCTAATTAATTTAAATACTCGTAATATTTTCTCTTTTTCCTCTTGGATTTGTTTTCTCTCTTAACCACCCCCAAATACACCCTACCTGGTCCTCACCCCTCATCTCTGTGACTTTCATATCTATTTTTATTTGTACAAATATTTGATGCAATTTCTCCTTTAATACTTGTGATATGGATTATTTTGGTTAATATGTACCAAACTTTGTTTTTACCTTTTATGGTTCTCTTATTGTATTGTTCTCTTGACTTTTCATTTAATATGCAATCAATTTCGTTTCACCTTATATGTACATATGGTTTACATTTTTCTTATTTGATTAATCAATGTGGTGACGTGTGTGTTGGAACACTCTATATACATTAATGTTCAAATTACATCAGCTAATGCCCTGATTTGAAAAAGGCAGAAGAAAATGCCCAAACACGTGTCATTTTAAGGGCCCTGTAAAAATATTGAACAGTAAAATAACAACTTTGGAGCGAAGCTCATATCTCCCAGTGTCTAGTAATCCTTTGTGGTGCAATGTGTTTGTGAGAACAACCTTATTGGATCTATACATACAGAGTTGAGGAACTCTGTCTGTTGTGTTTTTCACGAAACATGCGACACCACGTCGAACACGAAAATATAATTTAGGGCGCTGAGGTACTCAAGTTGGTATTGCCGAAAAAGTTCCTCTTGCACCTCAATTTAAAGAGGACATTCAATGTTTTTCATTTTAGCTGGGGGGGGGGGGGGGAACTGAGTCCACCCTCTGAAAAAAGTGGGTGGACTCTGTCCCCCCGCGTGGACCCTCAACTTGAGCCCTACTGGTCATCCAACAGATCATCGTCTATGTCCCACTGGTCATCATCCTTTAGTGGTGGACGTTTCTTGTGGGTCTTGATCTGTGCCAATATCCGTAAACTCCCCTTCCTCTTGTTCAGTGCAGTGTATTTCTGCTGTATTAGAGCCTGTACCTCTGGATGTCGCTTGCCTTCTAGGGCTGCGATATGGGGAGAGCGATCTTTCTTTGTGTTTTTGTTTCTTGTTCGCGGGGAGAGACGGTCATTTTTGACCGGTGTTAGAGTTTTGCAAATGCCAATGGATCTATGTGCGGTCCCCCTGGCGTTCCTGGATGCCTTTGTTGTGCTAAAGGTGGTTGTGTAGCCACTCGGGCCTGTAATCCAGCCAGAGGTCTAGTGCCCAGTTCAGTGAGCAAATTCTGGAGTGTGGACAGAACCTGCAACGAGAGGAGAGATTGCAGATTTAGCAGGGGTTCTTGTGGTTGTGCCACAGGAATATCGCTTACTTCCCTGGGACTATGTCATGGACACTGCGGGAGACATGGCGATCTTGATGGAGGCTGTTGCAAGAGCCTTCCTATGGTTGTGGGTCGTCCGAGTCGGAAAAAACTGGCGATGCTGCATGTTGAGCTTCAAACGCCTAATCCACTTTAGTGCAGCATGTCCTCGGGCATGACCTGCGAGTACTTGATTGGAGAGACCGGTGCCGTGATTGGATGGTGCTGGATAGTTTCTTGCATCCCCGATTGGTCCAATTATGCCTGTGGCCCTTGTGTGGCTCCAGAATTTGCAGGCTCCTGTCTGCACTTTTCTTTTTCCATGGTTGATGGGTCTTTTGCTGTCTCCGGTACTATTTTCCTCATAAACAGTTGTTTCTTGCACTGCTGTCGTGCGGGTTTTATCCGTCAACGAGCAGGTTGTGTCCGTACGAGTGTTTATTCATTGATTAGTGTTTCTTCGGCTAGTGTTTTACATCGTCTAGCTAGTCGACGGGGAGACCGCTTTTCGACATGCTTAGTTGACGGTCGTTTCGCCGACGTTGGCTGTCACCAATTTGTTTTGCTGGCCTTCCTTCAGATTTTGCCCTTGTAACCCAGATTCCCTTTTTTCTGGGCATCTTGGGAGTGCCAGGTTTCTTAAGGACTACCTCTGAAGGGGGCGATGGCCTTCGCTCAGCCAGCATACTAGGAATCTCTTTCGGTTTTTTAGTCTTAGAGATGAAGGTTTTACATATTTCACACTCTTCAGCAGAGTTTTGTGGGGGAAGGCAGCAAGTATATTCTTCATGCCGGTCCCCCTCAAAAACGTTTAGGCCACAGTTAGGGCATGCTCTAAAAAGGGACTTTCCCTCCATATTCACTGCCCCCCCCCCCAACCCCTTTTTCATTTATCCAACAGAAAAAGGTGAAGGTTCTGAAGATAGATTTAGATATTTTTTTTTTTAAAGAGGTGCAGATTTTTGTAGAAACACACAAGGACTCCTTCCAGCATGACATGCGGTTTGAATCTGACGGGAGGTTGCAGGGGAGGAGCTGCATACTCAACGTCCCATTGGTGGAGACCAAAAGCACCCAAAAGGATGGCAATCAGATACAAAATAAACAACGTTTTTCTTCATTTACTATTGTAAAAGTTTACCGAGGATTTCCAGCCTGACGACGTGGAATTGTTCATAGCATGCGAATCTATGAACAATCCAATGCTGGAGAAATGGAGGACTGAGTTGGAGGATCAGTACGCCGATGGCCTCCCGAGAATCCTCCAGCCCCCTAGTTTCCTTAAAAGCTTGAAAGCTTTTAAACAGTACAGCGTTTGCCTTCCTGGACTACAGCGAAGGAGGTAGCAGGAGGTGAGGCTGCTGCAATCCCTCCTCAACCACAAGTCAGCCTCTTAGGCTGCAACAACCGGCATACAGCTACTAAGGTAAGCCCACCCCAGGCTTAGCATCATTTGCTTTGCACTCAGCACAATTTCCAGGGACAAAGTGGTTTTAAATAAGAAAAAAAGAAAGTGTGCAGCACTTTAGTCAGTCCACAAGTGCCTGCATCTGTGAGGCCACCTGTGCTCCCTTCACAATCCGCATTTGGTTGGCCAGTCCAAGATGGCCAGCCTCCCTCGACAGCCTTGCTTTTTGTTCCTGGATGGCCTATGATTGGCCAGGCCCATTTTTAACTGGGCCAATCACAGAGTCAGCAGGCTTGCCAGCCCACTTCCCAAAGGCCCCACTCCTAAGGCTCCGGTCAGGGCCTGGATGGGCGTTGTGGGCCCCCTACTCCTCTCCAACCATCAATATGCATCTTGAGGCTGGGTACCTCAGCCAGGCGGCATTGGGTTATGGGACCCCCTCCTCCTCAGCTATCACGTGTTGACCATTAATCTACTGCATGTAGCATCCTCCTGACTCTGTGCCAAACCTCCCATCTATCTCAGAAGGCACCTCTTCTTTCAAGCACCAGGCCATAACACTTTTCTTCCTTCCTGGTTTTACACGTCCACTGCCTACACACCCTTGTACTGTGTGCTGCTATAACTGTTCACCAAAAGAAATCACATTTAGCTGCGTTCACATCCTGCATTGTGTTGTTGCTCGTTTCAAAATCGAACTAAGCTGTGTTCACATCCTGCATTTCATGGCAATGTGCTGACAGGTTACCCCCTCGGCCCTCTGTTCTGTCCCCTCACCTTCATGCCCCATTGTTTCCTCCTATCATGTTTGTGTCTCCCTGTGCGCTTGCTCCCTCCTTGCCTACCTCATTCCACATACCCCAACTGCTCTGCCTGGTTAAGTGTACCACACTCTGTGCCCCTCCCTATAGCGCTTTCAATCTCCCCATCTTCTCTAACTGCTTCTCCATCTCCTTTCCTTCACCTCTCACCAAGTCTGTCAGGAAGAAACTCAATAAGGACATACTGGCCTCCAACCCAGCCCTTCCTATCGCCGACACCTACTTCAGTGCTTCTGCCAGAGACTCTCACTGACATCCTCTTCATCGTTCCCTCTCCCGACCTATGGACTGTCCATATGGCCACTCTTGCTCTCTCCTCACTCTTCCGCACACATAAATGGTGCCAAGCGCTGGGAGGCCCTTCTCGCCTCCTCTTCCACCTCCAGGGCCATCATGAATGTCTACCGGAACGGTTCCATCCTGGTACAAGGGCCTCAACCCAACCTTTTTTGATAGGCTCCTTCCTCGCCTTATCAACTTTTTCACCCTCACAGGCTCCCTTGCCACCTACCTCTACAGGCGCCCTTGCCAACTTGCACTACACTGACAAACTCGTCAGCCTCCCCCACCCACTACTGCCGAATCCGGAGCTCCCTTGCCTCCTACAGCCCCTCCCAGACTGGCTCCCTTGCCATCTTCCACTATCCGGCACCCGTCTCATCTGCCTCCTCCTACCCATCTCACGCACTCTTGCCGCTTGCGGGGGGGACTTTATCCCCTGCACAACCCCACGTAAGTCCTTCAAAAGTGGCAACCTGCTCCATGTTGTCACACTAAACTCTGGCTCTGCTGTCAAGCACTCTGACATCTGCCACCTCCTTGAACTCCTGGACCTGGATGTTCTTGCTCTTACTGAGACATGGTTTAAGAACAGCTCGGTCACAAGTTTTGACACTCCTTCCTGAAGGCTACAAGATCCTCTCCATGCCCAGGACCAAAAGGACAGGAGGTGGAGTAGCCTTGATCTTTCCTGAGTGGATCCCTGTTTCCATTATTCCCACTCAGGTCTACTCCTCCTTTGAATGCCTAGTCTGCAGGCGCTCTTTCGCCTCTCTTACTCTGGCCACTTTCTTTCTATCGGCTGCCAGGCCAATCCACCCTCTTCCTCTCGGAATGGGCTGTGCTGGCCTCTTCTCTCCTCTGCTCCTCTTCCCAACTCCTGCTGGGGGATCTTAACATCCATCTCGTCTGACTCTTCAGGACCTTTCCGCAACCTATGCGACTCCCTCTTTATATTCTACCCTTTGGTCCAAAGCACACTGCTGGCCATACCTTGGATGCTCTCATCTCCACAGACGTCCCACTCTATATTCCTCTCACTGCCCCAATCTCATGGACTGTTCATGCTCTTCTATCTTCTCACGTGTAGCACTCTTCTCCTTTAGCAATGGCACACCCTACACCACCTTCTTCAAGGTCATCAGACCCATGAAGAGTGTCAGTGGCTGCCTTTGCCTCTACCTACTTTACTCCTACTCCTTTGGCTGATTACCACCCCGACAGCCCTCTCTAACTTTCGCTGTTCCATCTCCAACACTCTTGACATTCTTGCCCCAGTCATGAGGGTCCAACTGAAGCCTGCCTAAAAGTGCAACTCTTGGTATGACTCAGATCCTGCTGCCCATAAACCCAAGTGCAGGGCAGCAGAACGGAAATGGAGATCTTCACGTGAACCCTCTGACAAACTGGCCAGTCGCCTTCTTCAAAGGCAATATAGACTCTGCATCCGCTCCAAGAAAAAGAGTCTACATTCAAGCCTGCATCTCCGCGGCATCCAACACGGCAGAACTTTTCAAAGACTGCAAGGAACTGACCAACCCTACTGCATTCTCATCCGCTACTGCACCCACCCAGGCCCTTTGCTCGGCCCTGTCCGCACATTTCACCACCAAAACACCTGTCCTCTCCCTCTTCTGCTCCCCCTCAGTCTTGGTGTGCTGTTAACAATCTCTGCCTGAATGGCAGTAAGACAGATCATACTCATTGGGACCCCTGCTCCCGCTTTCCCACTCACACTGGCTGACCTCCCTTGGCCCTGCCCCGTCACCTACCAATGAAGCAAAAAATCTAGAGGTCATCTTCGACTCCACTCTCCTTTTCTCACATCTCAGACATCTCCAAAACATCCCACTACCAACTGCACCTTACTTTCCCCCAGAGGCTCAACACCTCGCAAGCCCTGGTTCTCTCTAGGCTGGACTATTGCAACAGTCTCTTTCTCAATCTTCCTACTTCTAATCTCCGTACCCTTCAACTCCGAGAACGGAACCGCAAGACTTATCCTTGGCCTCAAGCCCATGGACCGCATGTCTCAGGCGCAGAAATCCCTCCACTGGCTCCTCCTGGCTGCAAGGATCAAATTCAAGACCCTCTGCATAATCCACAAGGGTCCTGCTGGACTGGACTCGTCGCTCCCACCCCCCCCCCTTTCCTCGCACATCTGTCTGTATTCATTCATGACCTAAATGTACTAGGACTAGTTAGTTTGTCTGTCCTGCCCCACCCCCTTTATCCCACCTCCCTAGCTTGGTTGTTACTGCAACACTCATGCACTTGCACTAAGAGAAATGATGTCAGGCCTAGTCTGCTAGTTTTCTGTTAGATCATTCGGAAACTTCAAGGCCTACGAATGATTACTGTATTCCCTTGTTCCCTTCCCACTTTGAAGCACTCCACCTGTGTAGAACTGCTGTATAAATAAACAAATAAAATAAATAAATACTGCCATGAGGGAGGGCCTCTTCATGGTCTGAGCAGGACTCATGTCGAGCTCCATTGTGCAATTAAATGCCTTGGCGGGGACTCAAATCCCAGTGACGAAATGACTTCTGCCCTCAAGCTGTTAAAAACAAGAGTGATTCCATCAAAGGTAAAACAGGCACAGGTAAGAGATGTACCACCTTCACCTTTTGTGGCAACATAGGCCAAGGGAAGGCTATAACCTGCAAGAGGGGTGTGAATATGATTCAGTAGCAACCCAAACAGCAAAACTATAACATTTCAAAATAAAGGAATGTCCAATCAAGGTTCTATAAAAATGTCTACTTTAATTAAACACTATATGCAATAATACCTAAATAGAAAACTCACCACAAGGAAAGAACACAGAATGAGCAAATATAGCAAGATGCAGCCCTCTGCGTAATCAATCAGGGTTGAAAGGCAAGTAAAAACAACAATGTTCTTTAAAAGAATAGACAAAGTTCTTTAAAATAATAAACTCTACAGCCTTTCTCACACCAGCCTCATCCTCTACAGCTCCTTCTGCCTACATCATACACCCCTGCTCTGCAACTCTACTCTCCAGAAGAATCCCCCACCCTTTTCACAATCTGCTCCCCTTATAGAAGGGCGTGGCGCCAGCTCTGGGGACAGCAAAAGCTCATTTATGTACATGTACATTAAACGATAGGGTTTCAAGACCTGTAGGAATGGCTTTGCACGGGTAGAATGTATCCAATCCTGCCTTCCTCTGCTCTGTGATCAAGTCTTTTTAAAGGTGGGCCACCATCTTGTATTGTCATAGAAAATATGTGAAAAAAGAGGACATGTAAGAACAGAGAGCTTTGCAACCCTTTCCTGTTTGGCCCACTCGAGTTACCTGCATAAGGCAGGAGTTTCTGCATGTGGAGGCTCGCGCTGGTTTGCTTTTTCTCTCTCACCATACTTGACATTGCGCTGCTCCACAAACAACTCCTAGATCCGATTATGCATTAGTACCTTACTTCCACATGATCTTCCCATTATGCCCAGCTTATTTTGGAGATCCCTAAACAATGGATGGTGGATTTTGTTGCGAGAGGTTCCCATAAAGGGAAAGCACCACAGACCTCTTCAATGACACTCTTGCAATGTAGCTGGGGTATGGTAAGGTGGGACAGGGAATCCTTTGCATAATGCCACTGGGTCCTGCATCACTTAAGGGTGGTGGCACCGGAACCCATGGTAACCCCACGCTTCCAGGCAAGAGACGGGGCAAGGAACTTCATCAAACCCAATAAAATATATTACCCACCAAAGCATGCCTTTGTAAATTAATACAGCCTTTGTACAGTGAGTCTTGGTGAAGGACTTTTCAGTTAAACATTTTTTTGCGATTCATTCAACAATTTGCAGTGGATCTTAATTCTGAAAAGCAAATAGTCGGCCAATAGCAATGCATATTTGTTTTGCATAATATCATTTGTTCAAAACCTGTGCCAGCTAAATTCACATTTATCATAATTGGGTGCAATTCAAACATGCCCTTAAATGATCTCTTCAATCCACAAAACAAGCCTACTTCACATAATATAGCTATAACGTTTTTATAGTCTATACAACATGTTAGTTTACTGACAATTATTTTATTGAAAGAATCCTATTGTAAAAGTGGTAATGAAAACTTCAATTTGGACCAACTTATTTTATTCTTTTGGGTAGCATGGAGAAATGCTTCCATTATATACAATGAGACTGAAATGTATTACATCAACCTCTAGAACCTGCTTAACTCAATCGTAGGTGTACCACCTAAAATACAGGGGTCATATTTCAAATTAGAAAGGAGTGCAAAATGGTAATTGCAAAAAAGATGCAGGGATGTAAACTAGGTTAGAGAAAAACTAGCGCACAAATCAAGTCATTGTGGGAAAAACATTTTCAGGAAACCTTCAGTAAAGTCACAATTTGGTCTGGTAAATAATCGAATACAATTTAATCGTTGCACATTACATAGGCTCACACAAATAAAAGGCTAATTCTGGATTGGTTTCATCTTTCGTTTTGCTTGAGGTGAGGAGCCATCTGCAGTAGGCTCACCAAGAGCATGTTTCAAAAACCTTGCTGCAGCTCCTTTGTCCAGCTTAGCCGCCTTTTTCTTGTCAGTTATTTCTTTCACTCGGTTCATACAGTTTCGGATTCTCTCCTGCAGGTTTAAATACAAAGACATTTTAGTCTTTTAACATTACAAACGAGGAGCACAAAGCAAGAATATATTTTTTGTATTTCCTTGGATACACAGGTTTGTAGACTGCCGATGTGCACATGCTAGCACACCACAACAAAGGTTTCCCTAAATGAATGAATTTACATGACTAACAGACCAGACGCGTAATGTAAGCAATTTACAAAGTTAACCTTGTGCTGAGTAAGGCTGAAGGGACATATACAGGAAGTGGAGACATCATGCGTGTTTTCCGAGTCTAGTA
Organism: Ambystoma mexicanum; assembly: GCF_040938575.1. NCBI lineage: Eukaryota > Metazoa > Chordata > Amphibia > Caudata > Ambystomatidae > Ambystoma > Ambystoma mexicanum. Next base: position 597,655,574 of record NC_090928.1, on the reverse strand, counting down.
TAAGTAAGGCAACATTTCAAAAACTGAGACAAGGCATCAGTCCTTTTGCTCTGGGACAGCCACACTGCCTTCTAGGGACAGTCCCCATCCCTTTGGCGTTGCTGGCATTAAGTGACTTGGACAGTTTAAAGGTGGTCACAGGTTCACCGATCCATAGGGAATCGCAGATATGGGTTTCCAGACACGCAGGAAAAACCTGTGAATTCACAAACATGTGGGAATGTTGAAAAATATTAAAAGTCAGAACCATAAAAACGACCATATAGCCCCTTACAAGTACTGCCAGACTTGTATACAGAATATCTGCAATGCATTCAAGTGTACAGCAATCCCTTATACTACAGAAAACAAACGAAACAAAAGGCTGCCAGCTTTCCTATGCCCATAGGCCGGCCCCGTGATGGGACATATGCCCCTGGGCACTGGCCCAATCAGGAGAAGAACTAACCCTTACAGCACAGCTACGCCCAATACTACAGAACAACCTCCCAGGGCAGGCGGAACTGGCCTTTAAAAAGGCAGCTAGTCCAAAGCCAGATTGTCAGTCCACGGGACAGCTGCCATGGAGGAAGACTGAAGTTCTGAAAAGATCCCAAGCAGGAAGGTTTGTCAAAAGAGGGGCTAGATGAGCAGCCCTTGAAATCAGGTACTGGTGAGTGGCAAAGTGTGAGACGCATAGGGAAAGTTATATAGCAGTATGCGTTTACTGGAATTAGTGTGGGATGTATTTAACAGAAAATAAGAGATTTGGTTATTAGAGAAGAGAGGAAGTGGATATCAAGTAAGAAGAACCCCTGTCCTTTAAATTCTTATAAAACAAGAGGGAACTTATTTAGGCCAATGGGTTTGGACTGTCGGCAAAGGGTGGGGTGCAAAGCACGTTGGAATTCAGGGAAAGGATGAAAGGGAGGGAATGGAATAAATAATGTTTAACTATATTCTCAAGGATACAGTATTAACATTGCCAATGAATGGCATAACAGTGCAACAAGTGCTGTCGGCTGACACCTGCACCTGGAGCATAAAAGCACTTGCGCGCCGTAGAGCGACAAGTGCTGTCGGCTGTGTGTCGTCTGGCGGTATTGACCAGAAAGCTGCAGCTCACCGATGGTTACGGTGTAAAACCTGGTGTTTGTAGCTCTGATCGAATATGGCTACTCGTTGAGGAGTAAACAGCCGGCGGATGGTAGTGCGAATTAATAAAAGCCAGCAAAGTTCCACCCGATAGTCAATGAGTCCTCCAGAAACCCCCGCGAGGGAAATTCATTGCAGCAGAACCACTTGCACTTCCAGGGGGGCGAAAATGTTCACTTGTTCATAACCGGCAAATAAAAGCAAAAGTAAAAGTGATTAATTTCATTATTTTAATTCTAACAGTACTGTGATTACTTTAAGAGCCATTTAAGGATGTGGAAATTGATTTTTAGGATAAAGGCTGAGGCACGGATTTTTGCCACATGTTTAACCATTGTTAATTGTGCGAGTTACACTTTGGCATCCAAATCTAGGCAGTTTCCCCGACCTGTTTTGTTGCACTCAGACTTTTTTAGGTAAAGGAGTGATGCAACTTTAGAATGGTCGCTTGAATAGACCTTTTATCGTCCAGGTGCTGATTCAAAGAACTACACGGGAAAAGTAATAAGACAAGTGGGGTAGGAAACCGACATCTAGATTGCTACTACAGCCAAAAGATGTTGTGACCAAATTATGAATCCGACTAAAAGCTAGGATGTATTTAAATGAGTTTAGTACTGAACTACGTTGCAATCACGATTACTTCCATGCGTGCAGCTGCAGTGGTAAGGGTCACTCTGATGAGCCTCAAGGCCACATTCCAGATCTAGATTAAGACAGGGAAAGAGGGGTGGAAGAGGGCTGGAAAATACACAGGTAGGCCCCACCGACCACGTTCTAGATCCTGACTAATGCATGGGAGAAGAGCATTACAAAAGTGTTTGCAGACAGCAGACTGGGGAATTATGCTATTGAATATTTTATTGCAGTTTTATAAGGGGCATAGTCACCAAGTCTCTAAAGCTGGCTTGTCCTATTAAAAGTAAAACAAGAGTTATTTGGACATCTTGCTCGTTAAGCATGCCTTCTGCTTCGTTTGTAGGTGTAGGGAGGCACATTTCTTGGTTTACGTGACAATTATAGATACTATTTTGGGGGGAAAAGGAGATCTCAAAGTGACTAACAAGTAACTTATAGGGTGGCTCTTCCCCAAAAGCATGTGGCCACTAATTTTTTCAATCGAAATTAATGCTGCAGAAAGAGGTTATGATAATCTCTGTGGAAGACATTGCCTCAAAAGGCTAATCAACAAAATTAAATACGTTTACTTATCACACTAGATTTGTTTTCTCAAGTGAAGAAAAAAAGATTTAAAAGGACCAGTGATAGGATTCAGATATAGTATTCCCCCATAACTTCATACGAGTACTGTTTATGCTTTGCAAGAATCCATGAAGAGGAACTAGAGGGAAAAGTAAGGTTTAAGTTACTTACCTGAAACCATTGTTCTCCAGCATGGGTCTGGCATGGATTAACAGGCTCATGAATATTCCCAGTCATCAGGCTGGGATTCCTTGGTAAAAGAAAAAACAGTTTCACGTGCACTTAAAAACTGTATTTCTCCTCTAAACCAATCACTGTCCTCTGGGTCATACTGCCCCCATCCAATGGCATTCCTCTCCCTAAACCCCGCCTCTGGCAGCCATCTTCAGATTTTGTAAGCACATAAAGTGGCAGTATGACCAGGAAGAGCCGCAGAGGGGCCAGAGTGAGGATTTGCATGCAAATCCACGCCAGACCTATGCTGGAGAACAATAGTTACAGGTAAGTAACTTAAACCTTGTCCAGCATGGGGTCTGGCATGGATTCAGATGCTCGTGAATAACGAATACACAGCAGTACAACATTACACAACCATGGAAGGTGGCAAGGCTCAACAGAAGCAATTAACTCTTACCTGTGGAACAGAGTCGCCTCAAGCGAACAGGTTGCCTAGCACATTTTTTGGCCGACTCTGGACTCCTCCCTGGAATCCCTGTTGACACAGTAGAGCTTCGTGAAGGTGTGCGTGGACCTCCACGTAGCAGCTCTGCAGAGGTCTAGCAGGGGCACGCCATACATGAACGCTGTGAGATAGAAGCCTTGGACAAGGCCTTTCCATGGTTCACAGGACCAAAGTTCACTAACAGTTGTGACATCTTGCAAAAACTTTGCTCGTGCCCTGAAGTTCTATGTGACACGTACAATGTCCAGCGAGGGCAAGGCCCTTGTGGTTTCGGGAAGAAAACAGGTAACACCAAAGACTCATTGAGGTGGCATTACGATGGAACCTTCGGCATGAAAGAGGGGTGCGTGCACAGTACCGCACTCGATTCGTGGAAAGTCAGGTACGCTTGCTTGCAGGATAGGGCCTGGATCTCACCTACAGGTCTAGCAGAGGTGATGGCCACAAGGAAAGCCGTCTTCCACGAGAGAAAATTGGGTGAGGCCTGATGCACAGGCTCGAAGGGGACCCCCGTGAGCCTCATCAGAACCACGTTGAGATCCCACGCCAGGGCAGGTGCCTTCACCGGCGGGAAAGATCGAAAAGTTCCTTTGATGAGTCTGTGGGACCAAAGCGAGGATCTTCCTGGAGATCTGGTGTAGCGGGAGATAGCCGCCAGATGCACCTTGATGGAGGCGTGCACCAGCCCCGCCTTTGCAAAGGATGGAAGGATCTGTGGAGCCGTGACCCTCGGAGGGGTAATCTTCTGCGACCAGCACCACGTAGAACGCCTCCACTTAAGGCCGTAGCACTTTAAGGTCGACAACGCCCTGTCCTAGGCGAGGACCTCCTTACAGTCGACTGGCAACTCATAACCTCCAAACTCTAAGGCTGCAGGAGCCAAAACCTCAGGTTCACCGATCTTGGGTCCCGATGAAGGACGCGTTCTGCATACTCATTTACTCTCCACCCCCCCGATTCAAGCATCAGAAATCTGGAAGCAGCAGCTTCTTAGTAGTAGCTGCCAAACACTGGAATACATTACCAACCGCACTAAGGTCAGAAGCCTCCTTCTGGACCTTCCGCAAACATCTGAAAACATGGCTTTTCACACAGGAACTACCAATATAAATCGTATATTAGCAATCTGCACCTTTACTAATAACCAAATGAACAATGCAACTTAATGTGGAAACTGTAAGGTATAATCACTGTAATTTAATGCAGACTGCACGGTAAAGGAACTCTAAAATCAATGGAGACTAAGGTAAATGAATACTGTAACTTAATATGGAGACTGTAAGGTACCTCTCTATGCATATGCGTAACCTTGTAACTATTGTGCTCTTTAATGTCAAGAACATTGGTGTAATTATGTAACCTTTGGATGTTTACACTGTCAAGAACAGCGCCTAGATGCCTCTGCCTGGGTGCGCTATACAAATCTCAAAATAAATAAATTGTGCCTCCCTCTCTGGTGAGAAGATCCGGAACCACAAGCAACTTGACTGGAGGCGACCCGGATAGGCTGGGAAGGTCGGGCTAACAAATCTGCCGGCAATCAGTATCTTCTTGCATCGACACAGTGTGTTGATGACTCGTAGCAGGAGAGGGAGCGGAGGAAACATGTACAGAAACATTCCCTCCCAGAGAAAGGAGAACGTGTCCCCCAGGCTCCTCAGCTGGTGGAATCTGCTGGCATTGGAGTTCGCCGCCGTTGCAAACAGATCGATCTGGGGTCTGCCCCACTTGACAAACAGGAGGTCCACTGAATCCTGACAAAGCTACCACTCTGATGGAGTCTGCAATGGTGTTCTTGACTCCTGCCAGGTGAGGAGGGATGGAGAACATCCCGTCTGATGGCCCAGTGCCACAAGTCCTGCGCTTCCTTGGAAAGCCCAGGGGATCGAGTGCCCCCTTGCTGCCTGATGTAGAACATGGTGGTGTTTGTGAAAATCCTCACCACTTTGCCTTTCAGAGATGGTAGGAACGACTGAAGGGTCCAGAACACCGCCCTTAGCTCCAGGATGTTGAGATCTTTCTCCTCTAGCAGCCACAGGCCTCTTGCGTGCAGACGCCCAGTGTGCGTTCCTCAACCCTCCGGGAGGTTGTCGGTACGACATGGAGAACCCTTTTGAAGACCTGCTCAATTTGACGAGCCATGATGTTGGAGAGTGCCGAGGGAATGGGCCGTCTCTGTATCCATCTTGATTGGCCTGGAGGAACTAGTCGACGGCCTTCCCAAACAGATTTTCCTCAAAGGGCATATCCAGCACCTTCGTTTGGCCCTTCTGACGGAAATTAGCAGCCATCATTCATCCGCATCGATTGAGGCAGACACTGTTCCCCATTTGCCGGAACCCCGTGTCTGCGACGTCCACTGCACTGAGATGGCGTGATCTGACACCACCTCCCCTTCCTGGAGGAGAGCAAGGGCTTCCATCTTATCGTCGGGGAGGAACTCAAGGATCGGTCCGAGCTTGGACCACAATTCACTGTCGTACCTGGCCAGGATCGACAGAGCGTTGGCTGCCTGGATTGTGGACGCTGCGTTGTAAATCACCTTCTTCCCTATGGTGTCCATCCTTCTCCCCTTGCTGTCCGGAGGGACCAAAGAGAAGGACGGGTTAGCCGACCGTTACCTCACGGCCACCATCACCGAATCCGGCGATGGTTGCGACCTCATGCACTTGGGTGTGGATTCCAGCACCCTATACTACTTCTCCAGCCTATGCCGCTTGGCTGGAGCCGTGGAAGGGTTCTTCATGAGGGCCAGTCCCTCTTCCCAAATATCGTCCAGAAGGGGCACCTCCATAATAGTCTTCCTCTTGTCTTTGTGTCTCTGATACAAGAAGTCCTCCTTCTTGGTTTCCTCAGGCACCAGCTGGAATAGCTCGAAGGCCCTGGCGATCACGGAGTGGAACAAGCCTAGGTCATCCGGTTGGGACACCCTATGTGGGGCATTCAAATGCAGAGATTCACTGTCTGCTGCGACAATATCTTAGTCATCCGTCATCATGGCCGTATCCATTACTGTCTCTGCCGGGGTAGTTGGGGCCTTACGTGGTGGAGGAGGTTGATATGGGGGCATACGATGATGCTTACTCTTCTTCGTCAGAGGCTGATCGGGAACCTGGCATTCTCATCTGGATCTCTGACAGCAAGGTGTGTAGAGTCGAAAGAATATCAGCCGAGGGACATTTCCTTGGATAATGCAGGACAGGAAAACTAGGCCCTGCGCCCTCGTGGACCGTATGCAAGGACTCCTGATCTTAGTCATCCGTGGACGAGACCTCCATAGTTTGGGTGATGACCTGGGAGGGCTGTTTCGGGGCCTCCTCACCACACCCACTTTCTTTGTCCAAGGTCTTTGAACCGGGACCAGTTTCACCCCTTCTGACGTGCCTGCATACTTTGCCAAAGTCTCTGCGGTGGTGTCGTGCCTTGGGTAAGGGACACTTTCTGCGCGGTGTTAAGATACCCTTGTAGGGTCAGTGCCCATAGCTGCCGTAGTAGTAGTAGTAGACGTAGCCACCAATAAGCTCTTTGCCTGTGCCGGTTGAGTCTGCGGGCCGCCTTCTCCTCTGTCCTTGGCTTATCGGATTTCTCCCAAAGCTTATCCGGGGAGGACGACTTCCTTTTTGAAGAGGAGCTCGACGGTAGACTGCCAATGGCGGATGAAGGTGATGCTGATCGCAACCTACCCACTTTGGGACCCGCTTCAGCAGCGAACACGGTGGACTCGGACTTGCAGATCTTGGCGCCCCCCCCCACATATGAGGCGCCCGCAAACGACTTAGAAGACCACTCCTCGGACTAGCTGGTCCTGGGCGAGGCATTACCCTGCTCGGAGCACGGCTCAGAGGCCTTTTTCGTGTTAAGCGATGCTGCCAGGCTACTATGCTCGTCTGTCGTTTTCTGAGAGAAACTGAGGCATATCTCGCACTCTACTTACTTATGGTCCAGGCCGTAGAGGCATTGTAGGTGGTTGTCCTCTACAAACACATTCCGTAGCCTGCATTTGGTGCAGGGCCTGAAGAGGGACGTTTCCTCCTCCTCGGTCATGGTCGGAGGGCGTGAAGTAGGCCCAAGACGGCCTTCTAGAATCAGATGGATATTCGCACTTGGGAGGCTTCAACTTCACAGACAACCGGTCCCCACTGTCCGCAGATGAAGAAAAGAGCACACAGGCTCTTCGACACACAAATAGAACTTTGTCCATCGAAAAACATTAAAAAAAAAAACATACAAATAGCTCAGAGATCAACTCGAAGACTCCAACATTGAAGCGTGCAGTAAAAATTTGAAGATGGCTACCAGCGGCGGGGCTTAGGGAGAGGACTGTCATTGGATGGGCACAGTATGATCCAGAGGACTGACTGGTTTAGAGTGGAAATACAGTTAACTTTTTTCTTTTACCGAGGACTCCCAGCCTGACAACAAAGAATATTCATGAGCATGTGAATCCATGCCAGACCCTATGCTGGATAAAACCAAATTAAAAGCTAAAAACAGAAAAATTGCATCAACTAAGCACTTGGGGATTCCTTAGAATGTACAATAACAGGGGTCAATTTGTTTGCTCTTGTAAGTCTATCACTTGACCGCTAAATAGCCGCCTCAATCTGATTTTTTTCATCTGGGAGATTCAGGGGACTGACTGCCTGAGCTCTATGTTCCTTGTTTGTTTGTTTGTTTATTTATTTATATGGCGCACCTTACCCAGGGGCAACAGGGCGCAGGCAGAAGATAATTCGAAGCTTACAATGTTGCAGAAATATACACATTGAGGTAGTGATAGAGATAACCAAAATTACAGACCAAGTGACCTTGTGACCAAGTTGAGACATTGTGCAATTATTTTTGTCTTAAATGATTTGCCTTCATACAAGAGACCAATGAGGAATCCAGGACAGGAGTACTAGAGCATAGAGATCCACTCCATATCATCTGGCTTGGTAAACAACTTTATTTTTGTGGCTCCTACCATACCAGGGAGGGTGGCAGTGGGCAAAATAAATTCTGGCACTTGAGCAAGCCGAAAAGAGGGACACTGCCCCCAGGAGTGTCATTTCGCATCCAGAAGTGTAACTCTAACACCGAATATTGACTTAACAAAAAAATGCATTTGTGAAAACCTCTGAGGATTATAGAGGTCACCATTTCTGGAACCAACTACTATTTGTGAGGAGCCCATGACAGCATGCTCAATTGGTCAGCTGGTTGACCAAGGTCACATGCATGCCCCCCTCCTTCCCGATGTAGATGGGTTCTGGGAATCAGTGTTGCCGACCTATGGTGCCATGCGATACCTGGAAGAGGTAAATGGGGAGGGAGGCTTTTCAGAGTACTTCCATTATGTCAGAGTCTTTCCTGGATTATGCTTCCAAGAGTAAACACTATGCAAAAGCTCCACCAGGGAAAATGGCCCCCAGAGAAAGAATGCCAAACAAACTCTGGTACAACAGCCCACATAGATTAATTTGTGTATATCATTGTGCCTGACCGAGAACCGCGTGTGGAGCATTTCAGTTACATCAGACTTCTGCATTTCGGTTAGTGAGCACAACATAGTCGAGAGCATTTACTCAAGGTGAGGTATCAAGTGCACTCCACACCACCATCTCTCAAACCGCTACCAATCAGCATAGTCTCATTGGCCAGCCAGCACTGCTCTGCAGGGAAGACCATGCACTTCCGCCTGACTTGTAAATATGAGCTAGGGCCTTCAAGCCCTCAGCCACAGCAGCATTAACACCAATTACAAACAGGGAAATAATGATAACCCATAGCAAAAGGGGAGTGGAGGGTTGAAGGAGAGTGCGACCAGTGAAGGAACAAAGTGGCATACAGTGAAGGAAAAAAGACCAGGGAATAACCAACCAAAACCTTTATTAGATAATCAAGACGACTATAAAGGAGCTCCGGGTTCTGTAGTGAGGAGAAGAGACCAAGATCCAGACTCGATGGGTAAGGAGCATAACCTGGAGAGCAAGAAGGACACCATTCTGATCAAGACAGTTCCAAGAATCTTCAACAGCCAGAGGGTTAGTGTATGGCGTTTTGTAATTTTGAGACTGCAAAACAGGCTCAGGAGGCCAACCCTGTTTGGAGGGTAGTAATATCCAAGGTGGAAGTGCCATACCACCAGTTGAAAAAGTTTTCATTTTAAGCAGATAGTCAAATGTTCTTAACATCATGCATAACTAGCTGGAGGCTTGTGACAAAATCTCTATCCCCACGTGACCTTATTTCTCAACTTTGGGTCTCAAGTGCTAAAGAACAGTATATTTCAGGCTTGCAATATTTTGCATTCTGGGACTTCTAGTTTTCCATTCCGAAAGAGGAAAAAAGTTACAATGCATTCTTTCGGCTTAACATGTTTTATTAAGGATTTACATATTGTCAGGCTGACTTTACTAGGCAATTTGCATATTTTGGAAGGAAGCTCTATAAGAAGGAATTATTGTAAGCATTGAAATCCAAATAATTTGTACCAAGTAAGGCTTGGAAGGTGCGAGGTTAAGAGCCTAAACTGCAGAGTGGGTTAAAATCCCTGCTTCACTATTTAAACAAAATGTGTGATTCTAGGCAAACAATTTAATCTCAATATGACTTAACTGAAAAAATTGGATCACTTAGAATTGATCAAGTTTGTGCTATTGAAAAAAATACACCTTCACAATGGGGCAGATTTAATGATTTTAAGGGCAAAATGGTGTCCTTTTGTGCTCCTCCATTAGTTGTCCCTGAGACCATCTAGAATAGAGTTCCTCTTGCAGTGACCTACCCCCAGTTCCATGTCATTTGATTGGACAGGCAGATCTATAGGTTCACCTAAGTGCATCAAAGATTCTAGTAGACTGTACTGACTGTAGCAGAACAAACATTAATTTCCTCCTCTGTTGCTGGCAGCCACTGAAGTTGCTTGGTTAATCCAGTTTACTGCCTCACAGGAGAATGAGGGAAATTCCTTGCTATGTTATAAAGTCTTATGGCAAACCTTATGTCATTTTCACGGTTTCTTGGAGTTTCAGGAGCTGCAAGAAATGGGGTAGGGAAATAACGTAAGTAGCAGGGGGAGCACCGTAAAGTTGCTTTGCTACAATGTTGAGGTGTGCAGATCTGAAAAGGATAGGCTCTCTGGGGGGTTTACCTTTTGTGTTGTCGGGAGCAGTAGTTAATGTGCACTCCAGACTGCAGACAAATTGTTGTCTCTGTTGTATGTCAGAGCGGTGTTTAGGGAGAGTAGAGTTGTGTTGGTTTATCTGTGGTGGGTGAGTGTAGCATTTACTGAAATGTTCTGTTTGTGTCCTTATCTCATTTTATAAATGTTTTTCAGGACTTGTTTTTTGTAACTTGATACAATAATTTTTGTTTAAATAATTGTGGTGTGTGATGTTCCCTCTGACAGTAGTGGCTTAATTGTCAGGACATTGTTTATCATGAATTATATATTCATCACATGTAAAACTAAGACAAAACATTCACCTAAAGGTTTTTCTATTTGTTGACGATGCAAATTTTGCACAGCCCTGAAGAGATGCATTTCTCGAAACACTTGTCGGCTCATGGTTAATTGTCAGAAATTATGTTGGCTCACGTTCTTTGGTTGAAAATATCTTCTTTGCGTGCGCTAATTTGTAATAAACATTACTCACAACTACTGACATTAGCATGTATGTTCTTTGTTTATCCAACTACACCACGTCAGATATGTTTTCATATTTGTTGGTGACCAAGGCACCAAACTGAAGAGTAGGCAAAATATTCTAGGCCTATGGAAGCTCTATGAAGAGAAATAAAAGAGGAACCCGCCAAAGAGGTCAGGAAAGGTAGTGAGAACGGTGCAGCTCACCGCATCTCCCCCTGCCTATGGGCTGTACCCTACGCTTAAGACTGCGACGGGGTACACAAACCCATGAAAGGTGTCCCCAGGTAGGGCTAAAGCAGAAACAGAAAAGGGAAAGCAGAGGCTAGAGTCACTATTACTGAGAGAACAGCCACCAGTAACAAGAAGTACTTGGCAGACAGATAAAAGTGCACAGTGGCAGTTAGAAACTGTTCAAAGCAGCTGAAAGTGTGATAGAGAAGGAGGTCCGTAGAAGGAGGAGCAAGGGGCAGCGGGCACACCAGGTGGCTGGACATCCAGGAAAATGACATTTAAGTAGAGGAAAAGGAGGAGGAGGAGAAGGAGGAGGAGGAGGTGGAGGGGGGAAGGGGGGGAGTCCGAAACGGACTCAGAGGACACAGGCTACGACAGAGTAGCAGGCACTGACAGAAGGGAGATATGGGATGAAGACAGAAGAGAAGCGAGGAGAAGACAGAAGAAAGGGAGATCGATTGGGAAGCAGTAGGGTTTAGTCCCAGACCCTCTTAAGCAGGATAGGTAGGATGGTAGCTAGCGCTGCAAAAGGCGGGGCTGCCCTGCAACACAGTTGGGGGAGGAGTGCAGTATGTACCATGGCAGAGCATGGACAGAGATAATTTGATGTATAGCTTGCCATCCCTCAAAGTGGGGGCGGGCAAATGGATGTATAATCAAGAAAGACAGCAGGGGTTAGTTACCCTGGCGATTGGCGACATGAAGTTTATTCGCAGCCATATTGGACAAAATATGCAGGCAGGATATGATGCAGTAAAAGTGGGTAGTAACATACATGATGGTGCATCCTTTTACACATGTGAAAAAGTATTAAGGACTATGAAACCAGACAGACATGAGGGCCATTTTTGGAACCGAAAATAAAACCAGACGGGGACCCTGCAGAATACATAGAACAGATACAGGAGATGTGGAAATTAGAGACACAATCATTGCACAGGAACATAGCAATTTCATCTCATACTGGTCCGAAGTCTCCAATCAGCTGTGAAGACATCCCTAGAGATGTGGGTGGGATTGAGGCGAAGGGATTGCCATAAATACAGACCACCATAGTACACTTTTATAGGACGAAAAAGGAGCGATAAGGAAATGGGAGATAATTCAATGAAGGCAGAGGTAAAATTGGTGCAAAAGAAATTAGCAATAATATACATGGAAGGAGCTGTACCTACCAACATTGTCCCATGACAGCTCAAAGTTGCCCCTGTCATACTAAAGGGGATGGGGCTTCCCACGGGGGATGTGCCACAGGGAAGATTTATCCACAGCAAAAGGGGTTCCAGTAGCAGGGAGGTTATGCCCAATAAGGAATGTATCAGTAACAGGGATTTTACCAGCATGAAGTCGGGGGTATTACCCACAGATCGATTATCACCAACAGGGCAGAGGATACTTAAAAGAGAAGGGGGGTTGGATACAAAGGGGGCAGGACCCAGATTTGGAGGACCATGTTTTATTTGTGCCTCAAAAACCTTGGTTTGGAAGGTTTGGTCTAACTTGGCGACATCTTATAGTGGTGAACAAGGAAAGTAGTTGGTACAATCAATACATTAGTTCCATGGAGTCGCGTCTCACCAGGTCTGGGGTCTAGCCAAGTACAAGACCCCTTGCAAAATAGTGTAAGGTATAGGTAACCTGGAAAAAGACTGCGCCTTATTTTTGCAAATTAGTTTTATTTCTCAGAGAATTGCCCTTATAGTTGATGACACGTGTGTCCAGGACCTTTTTCAAATCAGGGCTATTGATTAGTCTTAACATCATAGTCATAAAAAAGACAAAAAATGAAAACAAGCAGATAGTCACATTGGTAACATGTGTATATATCCAAAAATAAAGTGATGATATAGATAATAAGATTAAGTATGCATTGAAAGAAAAAATACAAACACAAAAATGCATGGAAACGCTTCTCCATATATTTTGTGACAGGAAAGAATATGAATGACCATAACAATGTTTTTATTATAAATGCATCATGTATCATAACTAACAAAGACTTTGCATCTATTTCTCTCCGAATCTTACCCCTGCTTTCTCCAACCCCTATTCCCCAATTATTGTCTGGCTTTTTATTTCTAACATCCATGCATTTTTGTGTTTATGTATTTTCTCTTTCAATGCATACTTAATCTTATTATCTATATCATCACTTTATTTTTGGATATATACACACGTCTACCAATGTGACTATTTGCTTATGTTTTCATTTTTTGTATTTTTTGTATTTTTTGTCTTTTTTATGACTATATGATGTTAAGACTAATCAATAGCCCTGATTTGAAAAAGGTCCTTGGAGGACCGAAACACGTGTCATCAACTATAAGGGCAATTCTCAGAAATCAAACTAATTTGCAAAAATTAGGCGCAGTCTTTTTCCAGGTTACTTATACCTTACAATGTTTTATGTGTGCGCAGAGGGGAACATTAGCTTGAATGTGCCCACAGGACAACAGCAGCAGTAGGGGCAAAGGGGCCCAACCCATGCAACCACAAATACAACAAATACACCAAATCCAGCCACAGGTGCAGCCCCCACAGATGCAGCCAATCCAAGGACAAACACCACCACAGCAGGTGCATGAGCCCTTCACACAGACAATGCAACCTGTAGGGTTCGCAGTGCCCAGACACCACGGGTATACAGCAGCAGACGACAGTATCACTTAACGCCTTACAGGCTCAAGCACAAATATACAAGCAGGGGCACAGCACATTGCTAGATCAGAACACAGTACCACACTATACAGGAGTAACAGTTCTCGGAGGTGACTGTTCCCATTTTCAGGACAAGGGCCAAATGCCCAATAGGCCAGCCCACAGACGACACGTTGTGTCCAATCATTTCAGTAACTGAAGACCCCAACGAGGAACCTTAGGTAGCAGTGAAGATTGGACAAAAAGATATCATTCTTGGTCGACACACGAGCTACTAAATCCAGCACTAAGGAGGGTGTCTTTCCCCTGTCAAAGTAATGGGTCACAGGGATTTTCAGGGGCTGTTGTAATGGTTCCTATCAAAGAAGATTTACCACTCACAATAGGCACACAGCAAATAGTAATGCCCCCAGAAAGAAGGGCATAGTCTGCTTGACAGCCGGTATCTTTTATGAGCATGCTGCCGCCATCATACAAGCATTTTGCACACACAGCACATTACGCGGGTCTCCATGCCACCCAAGGCATTCTTTTATGGGGTATAAGTATTGCTAAGGTGGGTACCCAGAATGAAAGAAGGTATTCCGATCGGCCACAGAATATTTGTTCAGACCAGCCCTATACAAAGATATAGTATCAGGAACAACACTCCCAATACATTCAGAAGCAGCACTTGCAAGGAAGGATATGGTAATTGTATATAGGATGGACATCAAGGGTACAGAATGGCACATGGTCCTCTGTATTGACCCAACATTAAGACTAACAGACTTGACTGATTAACAGTTGTTCTTAGAGGACGAAGAAGAGGGGGGGGGGGGGGGGGGTTGGGGAGAAGAGATGGTATGTCAGATATGCATCCCATGTCTGGTAAGTATAGAAGAGAGACAGATCACCACCCTCCCCACCCCACCCACCCACCCACATGATGCAGATAGTGAGCACGGCATCAACTCACTGGCAGAAAGATTTGGAAAAAGTGCCAGAGGTACTAGGGACCAGTGGCCCACCATGATCTAGGATTGTTGGAGAGTAGAGGTGGTCTGCATAAGAGTGAAAGAAGGAGCATTACTGTGCCACGTTAAACAATACCCACAATCACGTGAAGCAGACGAGGTATATATGACACTCCTCGCACTATGGCTACAGAGCATAATAAAAAGTCAGAATCCCCATGTAACACAGCCATCTACCCAGTCAAGAAATTAAATGGGGGTGTGGAGATTCATTCAAGATCTCCGCCCGTGAAAGCGGAGTTTCCACTCGCACCAAACCCAGCCACAATATTATGTAACATACCTATAGAAGCCACATGTCATTGAGTTGAAGAATGCATTCTTCTTCATCCCATTACACCCAAAGTCACAGTATCTCACCGCAATCACTTATCGTGGGACGAGGTTTCAACATACTCGTTTACCACAAGGGTATTGCGAGTCACCTAGCGTGTTCAATAGGGTGATCCAGATGGACTTAAGCAACTTGCAAATGAACAGTAGTGTCATCCAGTACGTGGATGACCTTGTGTGCAGCACAGCAGAGGACCAGTGCAGGAAAGATTCAGTTACACTTCAAACTGCTAGCAGAGAAGTGGTACATGGTAGACGGAGAAATTGATGTACTGCCAAAAAGAAGTGGTGTACCTAGGACAGATCCATCAGTAGACGGCAGGCGAATCACTCTAGAGCTGTTACGCTCACCTGGTCTCTGCGGGGACATTGGGGCACGTTGGAGCCCTCCCTGGACTGGACTCCCCTGGCTCAAGCTCCTCCCTTGACTGCGGTGGTGTGGACTGCTCGGGTTGCTGGTTATACCCTTGGGAGAAGGTAAGAGGCAATGAGAATGCACGGTGGAACTGCGATCCCCCGTCAAACCCTTTGTGCCAGAATAAGATGAGCATGCGTTTTCCCATATGACCTCACCTGTGGTTTTCTAAGGATGAGCTCTCCGTCCTGCTTTCTCTCAGCAGGGGCGCCGTAAGTAGACCAAGTTGCATCATTGGTCCTTGTGCATGGTGGTCCAGACCTGCTGCAACCAATTCCGCCTTGGAGGTAAGTTTTTGTAGCAATGATTATTGTTCGTATCCTTGTGTTGGTTTTTCCCAATGATTTTTGTCTGTAACGTTGTAATGTCCTTTCTTTCCCCTTTAGGTATAAAGATGGCTCGCAGAGGCGCGGTGATGGAGAGTTCAAAACAGAGCCAACAGGTATTTAGAAGACCACTAGAAAGGGGAATTGGGTTTCCGGATGATGCGCAGGTTGCGCGGCTAAGTGTTAAAAGTTTATGCAGTTGCTAACCTTGTGTTTTCAATCTCCCTTGCAGGTTCGACCTGACGGCGCTTGATGGCGGAATCCGTGAGGATGCTGAGCCGAAGGATG
The DNA here is from genome assembly GCF_040938575.1 of Ambystoma mexicanum. Lineage (NCBI taxonomy): Eukaryota > Metazoa > Chordata > Amphibia > Caudata > Ambystomatidae > Ambystoma > Ambystoma mexicanum. The sequence goes on along the minus strand of NC_090928.1, from coordinate 597,639,655 downwards.
CCTCCAGTGATGTCGGGCATCCGGAACAGGTAAGAATGCAAGGCGCTGCAAGACTTGGATCAACAGAGACAGGTAAGATGCGCGCGGTAGCTTGGAATCTGGTTCGGAGAGCTTTGGGCAATGGCGTGGCTGGTCTCAGGTAAGATGCGCGCGGTTGCAGGATGGAGTTCCGGAGACTGAAGATAAGAATGCAGAACTGGAAACAGGTAAGGATCTGTAGACGGCAGTAAGCGTTACGCTGCACCAGCAGACTAACGTGAAGCGCCAGCACGCGGGTGGAGCTGGCTTATATAGCCTGGGCCGAGCCACTCTCCTTCAGCCCCGCCCTCTGGCCCCACCTTACCACTCCCTCAGACTTCTGCACGTGCTCCCAATACTTGTGGATGGCCGCACCCGGCCTGGATGCACGTGCCTTAGGCACACTGTGTGCAGAGCACACTTTCAGATGAGACTGGCGCGAAAGGCCAGGACTGGGTCCATTGGGACCCTGTGGGACATAATGACCCTTGACCAGTGGCCATGACACGAGGGCAGAAGCAATACACAGCACCCCACAGCCACGCATGGTGAAGTAGATGCAGCAGTTCTTAGGCCTGTGCAATTATTGCAGGGCCTAGGTCTTCAATTATTCCTCATTTACAAAGCCCCTCCTTCAGGGATTAAAAGAAGCACAGAAGGTAAAGGGCCCCATAAAATGGACATCTGAAATGAGTAATTTGCCGAACTGAAGGCAGCATTAGCACACGCACCAGTTTTAGCAACTCCAAACTATAAAGAAAAATTCAGTTTTCACATTCTGATGGCACTGCGGGCACGGCCGTCTTCACTCAAAAGAAGCAACAAGGACACAAGTCCCAGGCCTACTACAGTGGTCTTCTAGACCCAGTAATGGAAGGCCACTTCCCATGCAAAGAGGCACTCACTGCAGCAGCATTTGCCATCAAGAAATCAGCAATAATACCGATGGGCTGCGCAGTCACACTTTGTGGAGCATTGAGGGGTCTGTCCTCCATGATGAGCTGCTGGCCCAAAATGTGTCGATTGATAAATAGATCAAAGGCGGGAATGCTGTAAAGGTCCAAGTGCAACGCTGCCAAGGGGGCAGGGGAGGCGCACATACCAGTTGCACAAGTAAAGTGATGACTTCAAGAGTGATGCGGTGGGTGACATCGGGGGTGGGGACGTCATTTAACGCGGCGCTGCTTGTATAAGGCAACAAAGAAGCAGGCGCAGCGCGAGCAGTCCCATGGTGGAATGTAAATGAGGGGCGAGTGCTTTGGGAGTTGTATGGCGCGGGCAACGGATGGGGTGCAAGATGTCGTACAGGGTATATGGTAGGGGGTCTTGAGCAATATGTGAACAGAGAAGTCCTTTTGTTTGTAGGCCCACGTTAGGAAAGCATTTCTCCAGACAGCTCATAAGAAAAGAGCTGCAGGCCTTTGTGTTTTTTTCCAGGAAAACGCAGCCCCAGCAAAGTCGCTCAAAGGGATACTTTCGAGGCCAATGAGCTAGACACCTGGGTGCATGAGCAGAATCAGCAGAGAAATAGAAGTTAAATACAGTCAATTAAACTCCAGCCACGGTGTGGTATCGTTTTTCGCATTGGGATAGGGGTTATGGAGCATGTGACAGGGAGCCAATCGGCAGAGGTTTTGGTGTCCCTAGGGTGCAACATTGAACAGTGTCCTCGCTGATGTGTGCGGGGAACCTCATTGGTCAGACTTGGTGTGAACGTCTTGCCGCTTGCCATCTAAAGCCATTTTGTATATTGGGCATTGCCAACCAATGGCAAACAAGTGTTTGATCAGCACTATGACATAATTGAGGGGCGATTTGGGAACGTCCATGTCGTCACAAGGGGTGTTAATGAGATTTTTGACCAAAAAAAATAAACATTCCAATCAAACAGGATCACTTAACACATCGCACCACATATGTGAACACATGCTGCAGGCACGGCTCCCCATCCATGCACTCTAGAAAGGATTTAACGTGCATTTGTTAGGCGCTTATACAAGTAAATTGTGTTTCAAAGCATCCACAGGGCAACAGGGAGGGAACATGGGATTGAAAGACATGCATTACTTACCGTAAAAGCATTTCTGATGGTTGTATCTGCTTAGATTCACATGCTGTGCATATGTTCCGACATCCAGTGGTAACCGCGGAGTATTGCATCTTGTCTTTCAGGAGCCGAAAGGGGACGTCGGCATAGGCATGTCTGAAATACTATCCCCATCGTGACTTGTGTAGTACCCAAAATCCCTCACGCGCCGAGGTCCCTCCGATTGTATTTTTTCTGCCATGAGGGAGCCCAAGGCTATAGTGAGTGAGTACATGAAGAGAGAAAGTAAGAAGTATGTTCCTTCCACCCCGAGCGGGGAGGCAGGGAGGGGCGCACGTGAATCTAAGCAGATACAATCATCAGAAATGCTTTTCCGGTAAGTAATGCATGTCTTCTGATGCTTGTTAATCTGCTTAGAATCACATGCTGTGCATAGACTAGCGAGCAGTACCCGGAGTTGAAGGTGGGTTGTGAGAAGGAACAGTAGAAAAAAGATATCTTAGTACTGCTTGTCCCACCTGAGAATCAGACCTAGAATGAGTGTCTAGGCAATAATGTTTTGTAAAGGTGTGTACAGAACTCCATGTTGCCGCTTTGCAAATGGACTCTAGGGGAACATTTGCAATGAATGCTATGGATGCCCCAGCGCCTCGAGTAGAATGTGCTCTAGGCTTGAAGGGCAGTTCTCTCTTTGCAAGAGTAAAATAGTGTGATGCATTTGACAATCCACCTTGATATTGCTGATTTAGAGACAGGGTCCCCTTCTCTACCAGCTGCCACTGAAACAAAGAATTGTTTAGTTGTCCTCAGTGGTTCAGTTCTATCCATGTAGAACATGACTGCCCTGCGCACATCTAGTGTGTGAAGGCTTCTTTCGGCCATGTTAGTAGGTCTCTGGAAGAACGTGGGTAGTTCGATTGACTGGTCCACATGTAACTTCGAAATAAATTTCGGCACAAACCTGGGGTGTGTGCGCAGAACTACCTTTGTGGACTGTAACAAAGGGGTCCAAAACAGAGGGCCTGTAGTTCGCTAACTCTTCTGATAGAAGTGATAGCTATTAGAAAGGCTGTCTTGTAAGTCAGGTCTTTCAGACTGGCTTTGTGCATAGGCTAAAAAGGGGGTCCCATGAGCCTAGTCAAAACCACATTTAGATGCCACCCAGGAGCTGGGTGCGTGATGGGGGGATAAATTCTTTTAACCCCTTCCATAAATGCTTTAATCACGGGTATTTTCCACAACGACACATTCTGCTGTGATGTGGTGTAGGCTGACAACGCCGCTAGGTGAACCTTTAAGGAATTGAAGACTAACCCAGAGACCAACAGATGGGTTAGTTATAACACAATGTGTGAAGGCGAGCAATCTATGGGATTGACGCCCTTGGAACTGCACCAGATGACAAAACTTTCCATTTGCTGGCATAGCAATAACGTCTGTTAGGCTTCCTTGCCTCCCTCAGTATGTCCATGCATCTTTGAGGGAGTTGCAGATGTCCAAACTCTATGACCTCAGGAGCCAGGCTGCTAAGTTCAGAGTTTGTGGGCATGGGTGCAGTCTCTCCCCCCTGTCCTGAGACATGTTGTTCGGGCAGGGCAGCTTGACTGGTGGGGAGAGGGACTTTTCCATCAGGTGTGCAAACCAAGGTTGGCGGGCCCACATGGGAGCCACCAGAATCATGGTGACTGGTTCCTGGTGCATCTCACTATCTTGTTGAGAAGGGGAGTCGGGGGGGGGGGGGGGAGGGGGGGGCGGGGTGCGTGAGCGTAAACAAATTTCCCCGACCAAGTTAGCCAGAGACCGTTCCCCTTGGATCGGTTCTGGGGGGTACCTGGAGGCGTAATCTTGGCATTGGGCGTTCTGAGTAGCAAACAGGTCGATCTCTGGAAACCCCCATTCTGCGAAGATGTTGGATACAATGTCTTCGTGCAGTCCCCATTCATACTCTTCTGGCAGAGGAAAATCTCTGCTGAGTACGTCTGCCATAAGATTGAGTTCTCCTGGAACATGTTGGGATAACAGAAACATCTTGTGTTTGAGAGCCCATATCCAGATGTTTCGGGACAGCTTGGATAGTCCTGGAGAGTGAGTGCCCCCCTGTTTGTTCAGGTATACATTGTCGTGCTGTCGGTTAGGATCAGCACTTTTCCCTAGCAGTTGCTCCTGAAAGGCTTTCAACACTGCTAGTAGCTCCAGTAGGTTTATATGGTTGGACGCTACCTGAGGTGACCACACTCCGTGCGCTGTCTGTAGGTGAGCCTCCCACCCAGTGAGAGATGCGTCTGTCGTGAGAGTGGCTTCTACTGCAGGAGTGGTGAAGGTCGTCCCCTTCAAGAGGTTTTCCCTCGACCACCACTGCAGAGAGAGACCGAGGGCTGGAGTGCCAACTAATAGATCTTCCCATTGTCCGCTGGCCTGACACCACTGGCTGTTGAGCCACTCTTGCATGGACGCATGCGCAGCCGCGCATGGGGAACCAAGTATATGCATGACGCCATCATCCCGAGCAAACGCATGGCTTTGCGTACTGTCACCTCTCGACCGGCTACATATTGAGGAACCTGAGAGACCATGTTCTGAACCCTCTCGCTGGAAGGGAAGATTAGACAGTCTTCCGTCCGAATTAGAGCCCCCGAGGAACTGTTTTACTTGGCTGGGGACTAAGCTGGATTTCTTTTCGTTGATAGTAGACCTCCTGTTCAGCCTGGGATTTTCTATCTTTTGGATGTTCGAAAAACAAACGTCGAACGAGTCCCCCGTGATGAGCCTGTCCTCGAGGTAAGGGTAAACTGGAACTGAAAGTCTGCGCAGGTGTGCTGCTGCCACTGCCAAGACCTTGGTAAACACCCTTGGCGCCGAGGCTATGCCGAAGGGGAGTACCTTGAACTGGTAGTGATTGTCCTGAATCATGAACCCTAGGCATTTTCTGTGCGCTGGCAACATCGAAATATGAAAGTATGCATCTTTCATATCCAATGTTGTCATGAAGTTCCCCTGTTTTAGCAATGGGATCACCTCTTGCAGTGTTACCATGCAAAGCTTCTGGGGTTTATGAATTTGTTCACTGGCGCAGGTCTAGAACAGGATGCATGGTGAGATCCTTTTTGGGTACAAGGAAGTACACTGAATAGATACCCTCATTTACCTGAAGAATCGGGACGGCTTCTATGGCGTCCTTTCCCAGCAGCGCTTCCACCTCTTGAATCAGGATCTGCAGATGTTCCAGTGAAAGGCGTCAATGTGGGCGACCGTCTTTAAGACCCACTGGTCAGAAGTTATCCCCTCCCATGCCTTAAGGAAAGATGTTAATCGCCCCCCGACCGGGGAGACATGGGAGGGGACCTGGACTTGGTCATTTCTGGTGGTCATTTCTGACCCGAAGTCGACGCTCCTCTGGAATTGGAGCCTCTATTTTTTCCGCGCTTCTGACCCCTCTGGGGGTAGTAGGTGGGGTTGACTTGCGTTGAAGTTGCCCGCGCCGAAATTATTTTGAGCGGCACGGGCCTGTCCTCGAAAGGACCGCTGAGAATTATTGCCCCTTTGTGAAGAGGGTTTGAGAAATTTGGTGCAGCGACTTAATAGTCTTGTGCTCCTTCTTGGCTGTCTCCGATTCGTAAACCGCTTTCCCGAAGAGGTTGGACTCCTCGATGGGTTTGTTGATAATGGATGCCTGGGTCTCAGGTCTGAAACCCGACGTGCGCAGCCACGCGTGTCTTGAGGAGAGTACCCTGTGCAAGAGATCTGCCTGCTGTCTCTGCGGTGTCCAGGGTATTCTTTACCACATTCTGATTGGCAAGTTTGCCCTCCGAGACAATGGCGAGAAGCTTGGCTCTGGTTGGTTCTGGAACCTCTTGGAGGCCTTCCTGGAGTAGGCTCCATTGGGCGTCGGCGTAGCTTGCTAGTAACGTAGTGTTATTAGCAATCCGGATAGTATACGCCGCCGCCGACGTAACCCGTTTGCCTAAGGCATGCAACCTTTTGGACTCCTTGTCCGGGGGTGACTCTCCCAAGGGGAATCCCTGCTCTCTTGCGAGTGTTGGTCACCACCAGCGAGTCTGGGATTGCGTGTCCTTTGATATATAGCGGGTCGGTGGGGGAGGGTCGGAAAAGTTTCGACCCTCGGGTTCACAGCCCTAGTCTGAGCGGGTGCGAGTAAGGATGGAGCCAGCCGTCTCTTTACAGAGCTCAAGAGAGGGATAGACTGGCTTGCCGGAGGTTTTTCATTAATAATGTCCTCCGCAAAATCCTGTTCGGGGAAGGCTTCAAGCGTGGCAATTTTAAAGAATTCCGCTACTTTTTTCAACATAGTGTTGAAAGCCATTTGATCATTCACCGGGGAGGCTTGTCTAATCGGGGTGGATGGGGGAGAGTCAAGGGAAACTATAGAGTTCTGATCCTCCTGCTGGGCGTCTTCCCAGTTGTCCGTTGCTCCTTGATCTTCCCCATAGTTGTCAAGAAAAGAGGACTCCTCCTCTTCTGTATAGATGTCTCTATACGTGTCCATCTGGACATCTTCCTGATAGTCAACTTGGTGTTGGACATCTTGTGTTTGAGGGTTAGGGTCTACCCGAGCCTTTTTCGGCGGAGGTTGATCAGAAGCCCTAAAAAATAGCTCCAGCCGATCCATACACCCCTCGAATTGCTCTGTGGTCCATTTGGATGACCCAAATGGACCCAGCTGAGTAGGAACCGTATTCTCCGCCGTAGGGCGTTAAGAGGATCTCCTCAGGGTGCTTGAGAGGGGTACTTTACTTTCTTCGTAAGATTCCTAGGGATCGTCTTCCAAATCCGTGGAAAACTATTTTTTGGCAGATTGGCCCATAATCTTGGGCGGAACCGGCACTAGGCCCACCGCCATAGCAATCCTATTGATGCTCTTACTAATAGACACCGAATCTTCGAGAGACAACGCCTCTGATGTTTCAGCAGTGGAAATTCCTTCCGCAGGTCCAAAGGGGCCAGCGGACGACTTCTCGGGTAGAGGCCTACTCGTAGTTTTCGGGCCTGTAAGGGCCTTGGAAACCGTTGAAGTTTCTTGTTCCGAAACTTCGGCGCGTGTAGTTTGGGGAGTAGCGCCCTTGTTATGTTTGCTATGCCCAGTCACGTGCTGCTGTGGATGCGGGGAGGGCTTTGGATCTGACCGATCCGGGGGCCCCACCGAAATTTGCGGCAGACCCATTGGCGCTTTCGCCTTCTTCGAAAATGGCGTCGAGGACGGCGTATGGGTTGTGAGTTTGGTGCGGTCTGATTGTACGGCCTGTCACCGGGTGTGGTCCCTGTAGCAAAACCGGAGTCGAGCCTGGAAGGGTCGGGGACGGGCGTGGTGGACCTAGAAGCGTCCGCCTCAAGGTCTATAACGTCCGCGTTGGACGTTTGGTCATCCGACGTGCCCCCCCCGTCACTTTCGGCTGGTGTCGCGGCAGGGGAAGGAGGTTCCACGCGTGACATGCCGTACGCGGCCCACGGCTTTAACCAGCGCTCCCAAGGGGTCTTAGGTTTCAGGAGTTTACACGCCGAACACCGCCTTTCGTCGTGGTCTAGGGGGAGACAAGCATTACACGTGTGCTTGTATTTCCACGGATATCTGACCCTACACACAGGGCAGAATCTAAATGGAGTCCTTTCCATAGCAGAAGGGAAGGGTGACCAGACCAAAAAGGAAAGCAGTGGAAAAGAGGAAAGACATAACAGTATGGAAAACCCCGAGCCAACTGTCCCTACTGTGTAGGTCGGCCAGAAGGCCCGACCACGTGGAAGTCCGAACGCTGGATCTTAAGCGCCGGAACCCACAGACGTAGGCTATTCCCCCGTAGTCTTCGTCGAAGATGTTCTTGATGGCGAAGGGACTTAACGGGGAATAAAACCGACAATTCGGTAAGATAAACAATGTCTCATGAAGAGCTCTGCTATAGGGCGACCAGTTATCTGGGCGGAAGAAAACAATCTGAGGGACCTCGGCGCGTGAGGGATTTTGGGTACTACACACGTCACGATAGGGATAGTGTTTCAGACACGCCTATGCCGACGTCCCCTTTCGGTCCCTGAAAGACAAGATGCAATACTCTGTGGTTCCCATTGGATGTCGGACCATATGCACAGCATGTGATTCTAAGCAGATTAACACCAGAAACAATATATAAAATGGAGGATAAAGACGAACCTACTAGGCCTTGTGAGTATTCAGAACGTGCAAGTGCAGAGAGAGAAGAGGTCTGCAGTGTAAATCCTGGAGTGTCCATGCGCGTGGGTGAGCAACAGATGCCAGGAAAAAGTGCTAGGGAGTGTTGCGCTGCAATAAGTAGGTAAGTGCAGGCCTACAGAGGCATAGGCCAGTGTGTGCTGAGGCAAGTGATGTGTGTAAGCAGAGGTTGTGGTGATTGGGTGTGGGAGGCCAGGGCCCCAAAGGACACAGAAGGGTCCTGGTCACCAATCACAGCGACTGAGATTAGCAGAGGGAGGAAGATGGGAAGGAGAAGTGAAACGGAAAGTCTTGAGGAGCTTCTAGAATTTTAGGAGGTCCGGCTCAAGGCGAAGAGGAAGCTGATAGGAGGGAGTCAGCTAAAGCAAGAGATCGGCCTCCGTCCCTCAGTTCAACCTAACGCTTTATACACAGAGAGCTGGTACCAGAGTAACGTAAAGGTCTAGAGGAAGAGTATTTAGTAAGAGCAAGTTGCAGATAGTCTGGTCCCACGGCCCCAGATAGCCTTGTGGACGATGCACAGGGATTTTTATTTAATCTGTGTAGCAACTGGGAGCCAGTGTAGAGTTTTTAGGGCAGGAGAGATGCAGTCCCTGGGTTTGAGGCCAAGGATAGGTCTCACTGACATATTCTAGATTAGCTGGAGGGGAGGAAGAGGGTAGATTCAAGAGAAAGCTATTACAGTAAGCCTAGCAAGAACCAGGGCTTGGGTAAAATTAAGCTTCTGGGGGAAAGTGAGAAAAGGGAGCATTCCTTTGAGAAGGAGTAGTTGAAAGTGGAACTTCTCGACTATGTCCTGAATGTGAGGGAGGAAGGAGAGGAGTCGAAGAGGACTCCAAGGTTTCGTGCTTCAGATGAAGGGGAGAGCCCATAGAGGATGGCCAGAGTGAGGGCAAAGAAAGAGGGAGAAGGGGTCCCAATGGGAAGGATCTCAGTCTTGCTGGAATTGAGGCAACGATCACTGGAAGTGCACTAGGACTGAAGGACAGACAGGCAGTAAGTGGGTCAGCGGGGAGTTTGGAGAGAAGTTGTGTGTCATCTGCAAGCACTGGAAGTTGAGGAGGAAATGAGGCATGCCACAGTGGAGCAAGGTACGCGTTAGAGCCACAGGGAGAGGTCGGACCCCTAGGGGACACCACAGATGGAGAAAGATAGGTGAGAAGGTCCCCAGGATAACCTGGGATGGACGGTGATTTAGGAAGGAGGTTAGCCAGTCCAGTGCCCGCGCCGAGATTCTCCGGGTATCATGAAGCCATTATAGGAGGATGGAATGGTTGGCAATGTCAAAGGCATAAGAAAGATCAAGTAGAATGAGGACAGCTGGAGAGTTAGAGTCCAGGGATGCAAGCAGTTCTTCAGAGATGTTCAGAAGGGCAGTTTCAGTGACTCTGGATGCTCAGAATCCAGATTGATGGTCGTGGAGACTGCCAACAAGGCCAACTTCAGTATAAGAAGGGGGAAGGCGAGTTACTCCAGGGGTTTCCCCAAGGAAGGGGTGATAGAGATAGGGCGGTGGTTGGCTGGGCAGGTGGCGTCTGTTGAGGGTTTTTTCAGGGGAGGGAGCACAAGGGAGTGCTTGAGGGAGGAGGGGAAAGATCCAGCGACAAAGGAGTGGTTGCAGAAATCGGCAAGTGCAGGGGCAAGAGAGCCAATGTAGGCATTTATGGTTCTGGAGGAGCAGGGGGACGACCTTCATGTAGTCGACAACTCTGGTGACCTCATCAGGTGCCACAGGGGAGAGGGAGGCCATAGGAGGCAATGGGGTGGCAGAGGTGTTAGGGGGAGAGGTAAGCAAGGGTGCTCAGGATGTCCTGAGTTTTAGTAGTGAAGTGAGTGGCCAGTGCATTTGTTACGCTCACCTGGCTCCCACAGGGGTGTCGGACGGAACTGGACTCCCACGGTCTCCACCAGCGTGATGCGTAGTGCAGAGATGACTGACTGGACTGGCCCGCCTAGCTTAGTCTGCTTGACCCGTAGAAGTAGTTTCCTAAAGACGGGGAAAGGGAATTAGCCAACCCTGGATTCGAGTATTAGCACCTCACTGCGTCCCCACTTAGCACCACCGATATTCCCTTTCACAAAGCTCACCTTATAGTTTTGAATGATGAGCGCTCCATCCTGCGAGGAATGCAGGGGCGCGTTGATGGCCAGTTACTTCACTGGCTTGAAGATATTGGAAGAGTTCTAAAGAGTTCACAATGTCTGAATAATCACTCTGTCCAATTCTTTTGTTTTCTGTTGCAGCTTAGATCCAAAAGAAGATAGTCCTGTGGCAGCTGAAAGCGCTCAGGTAAGAGTGTGTTATCCAACACTGTCCGGTAAATGTTGCTAAGGTTTAATGTGCTGCTTTCTCTTTTCATGCAGGTGCGGCGAAAGAGGATTTGGCGTTCTGGTGAATAATACCTCCGGCGGTAAAATCAGGTAAATATATGATGGCAAGAGATTGTCCTTGTTTGTACCCTTGGCTCACCTTGTCGTTTTCTTGTTCCCCCTTAGGTGCTGGAATGCGGTAGCCAAGTGATGGAGACAGCGCCGGACTGTGGTGGCGCTGTGAGGAACGGTAAGTATGGAGCGGCGCTGCTGCTGGCGAAGCGTTTAAAATGAAGTCTTTTTCTGGTTCAAAGATGAGTTGAATCCGAAATCAAGTAAGAAATCCAGTAATGTTCTTGTTCTAACCTTTCTTCTTCTTTCTCCCCTTTCTAGGCGCTCTGGACCCGAAACGGGCGTGGCAGGATGCTGGATGCTCACTGCAGGCACGGTGAGCGTCACGCTGCAGGATGCAGAATAACGTATAGCATGTGCTGCACTTCGGAGGTGGTTTAAATAGCCTTCAAAGTAGTCCCAGGTAAGTATTCCTCCACAACCACGCCCAAGTAACAAAATAGTTCCCTAGGTAAAGTAGTCCCTTCCAAACCTCACAAGGGCTTTGATTCCTTGCAGCATGGTCTGCATCAGGTAAGTTTAAACATATGAGCCTGGCGCCTATGGCGCCAGGACTGGATTCCCATAAGAGCCTGGCGCCACAAGCGCCAAGACTGTACTCAGATGGCCCCTAACAGGGGTTGCTGGGCTTGCTCCAGATGACATGATGCCTGCTTCCTGGGTTGATGGACTTGTTCTGGATGCCCGGGGGCAGGCATCATGACAGCATTGCAGAGGGCTTTGGAGGGGTTGGCTAGTGCCCTGCAGATTTTAAAGAGTTCAGCTGAGTTGTTGGATGCACCAGAGACCCGTTCCTGGATGTGGGCCATTTTCTTGGCATGGACGGAAAGTCTAGTCTTTGGAGCAGGCAACAGGCCAGGCCAGTTTGCCAGAGGGTGAGCCAGAGGTCTTTCACTTCCGTTCCACAGCTCTGCACTGTGTTTCAGGGCTGCTACTGCAGAGTCGTACCATGTGTTACGCTAGATCATCCCATTTGTGTTATTTGTGTTAACGGGAAATAGCTAAAATCATAGTGTTGTTGGCTATGCTAGTTTGGTATGCCGCAGTGGAGGCAACTTTTCTCCCGAAAGTATAGATTGGTTTGCTTTCCTTGTCTGGCAGGGCCTCTGCCGATACCAGGGGAGTGCCTGCCCGCTTTCTGGTTGTGGTGACTAACAAATCAAGTTTAAAAAGACCTCCAAAATACAGGGGCAGTGGGCGCTGGTCTGAATAGTTTTATATTCTGGGGTTGACCGCCCTTGTGAGACTAGTGTGATGCTGGAAATGCATTGGAGGGACAGGGCCTCCCTGTCCTTGTCCAGTAGTCCTTTTTCATTTGTGTTCTGTATTGTTTTTTGCCCAGGAGTTCATGTGGGACTCCTGGCAGTACTGCTCTTCCTATTTTTGGTTTGGTGTACAGACCATGGGATGCCCTTAGGGCACCCATGGGTGGGGGGGGGGGGGTGGGGGTACGACCCTGTGCCCCTAGTGTATGTTTTTGGCCACCTGTGTGTGACCCACAGAGCAGGGTATAGGCTGGTGGCAGCACCATGCTGAATTTGACAGGTGCTCCGAGTGTCCTCCATTTCGAGACACCCAGGCCCTGCCATTGGAATCAGTTGATTCCTGATAGAAAACAAGATTGCCCCTGTGGCCTCTTGCTTTCTATTGCCTGTTACCTTGTTTTCCCAAAGTCTTGGGAAGCCCGGACTCTGTCCCTTCCCCCTGACTGGCTGTTGGGTGGAAGTTCCAATATGGAGTTGTTGTGAAGTCCAGGCCAGACTGGCTGGAGCCTTCCCAGTGACTATGTTGTGGGTACCCCTGGGGGGGGGGGGATAGGGTAGGGGACATGGGTGAATGGAGTGTGTGACCAATATGCACTTGTTGTGGTTGTCTGGTTTCTGGCATGAGAGACAAACACTGAGACAGCCCTGCCCGAAAATGGCTTGAATGCAGTGTGTAGTGTTGAACAGCTGGGTACTTGTCCCAATCCACATTCCTTGTTGTGAGTGTCTGAGCGGGAGGAGGATGGCCTGAATGCACCGTGTGCCCGATTGGCTGACTGACTGCATGAATGCCCTTCTGTATGATTGGCTGCTGTGTGTGACCCAGCAGTGTGGATGAGAGGCAGAATAGTATATCTGGGGACCTCTCACCACTGGAAATTGTTCAGAAGCTGTGTCTACACTTGAAGAGTAACTGGAACTGCTGACCCTCGACGCCCAGCTGGAAGAAGAAGACTTGCTGTTGCTTTTGCTTCGACCCGATCTGAAAGCTGCCGAGTTCGTTGAGGACTGATCCGAGAGAGGACCTGGTAAGGCGCCCTCTTCCCGTGCTCCAAGGGACCATCGAGCACCGCTACATTTTCGCCGAAGCTCCCTGGAAGTCAGACCCTCGAAAGGCTGCCGACAGGAGACGGGACCGCCGAGGAGATCGAAGTGAAGCACCCGGACTTCGCCGCCCTCGAAGTCCATTGCCGTCGACCATGGTTCGGAGTATCGCCGTAACCGCTGGAGGCCCGTCGAAGCTGTGTAGCCCCAGAAGAGGGGACCGCTTGACGGCATGCCGCCGACGACCGGAGCCGCCCGCTCCTTTGCCTAAGACATTTGAATCAAAGGACTCCCTTGTCCCCACCGTCGACCGCTTTATCCTGCCGGAGAAAGTCGTCGATGACCAACGCGCCGAGGAGAATCCGCCGGTGGGTTTCCCGCCACCCGAAGACCAAAGATTTTGACGACTCGACGCCCTTGCCGGGCCACAGTTCTTCAAACTCTTTGCAGTCCCGAACTATCGTCATCGAGGTGCCCCGTACAACTCTTCCTTGCAGGACGCCGATGCTCTGTCATCGACGAGCACCGCTAGGACGAAGCTGCCGCCTCATCGACGCCGCTCACCCCTGTTCTCAGTCGGACGTTCGACGACCCGTGACTCCTGCTTTAAAGGGAGGGCACTCAAGAAGGGGCGTCGATTCCCCGACGCCTCTCGATGATACGTGGCTCCTGCTTTAAAGGGAGTCACTCCAGAAGGATCTGTCGACGCCTCTTCGAAGAACTCTACTCCACCAGGTACATTGGGGGGTGAGGGGGAGAAGGGGGGGTAAAAACATAGAAGGAAATAAGGCTTATAGAACAATATATGGACTGGGCTTGTGCTATATCTTTATTTTACAGGTTGCCCAGGTTTTGGGGGGGGGGGTGATCTCAACTGTGTCTAGGTAGACGGGGCCAGCATTCTGCCAATTGTTCATCCAGCTTGCTTTCCTTGTTATTGATCTATGTAACATTTTGACAGTATAGTTGATGCACTTTAATGAGATCTGATAATATTGGTGGTACCACTTTAGAAGCTGTATATATTTACCATTGGTTACTTCTGAGCACAAAGTGATTTATTGTGACAGTGTACATAACCTTGAATATTAATTATATAAAGACTGTTTTAACCAATACAGTGTGTGGACATTCCTTTGTGAGGGCTTGGGGGTACACTGTACTTAAGATCCAGCCTCCATCACCTGAGAAGCTAGGCCTTGATTGCTCAACTACGTTACCAATAATAGAGAATCTTGGCTGGGGTCCTCTGTGCCTCCTCTCTACCATATAGAGAGCAGAAGCACAGACACCCCCCCTCCAGTCTTTACAACTAGGCACCAGTAGGGATGGCTGGATGCGTCTTTGTACAGATGGCAGGAGCGGAATAAACTGGATGGCAGATCTTTAGTCCCCCAGGATGTCTTCCGCAAAGTCTTTGTCCTACTGTGCTTCCGGAGCGGCAATGTTAAAATGTTGCGCAGCCTTTAGTAGCAGTTCATTGTATTGTAGTTGGTCATCAAGGGGAGAATCTGCTACTGGAGGCCGGTCCCCTTGAGACCCGGGGTCTTGTGACCCTGAGGCATAGTCATAGTACATGACCTGAGAGGGGTCTTGGTAGGTCGAGGTGCCTAGAGCAGTGGTGCTAGGCTGTGGCTCAAGACAAGCTTTTGGCAGGGGGCTGTTGTGATGGGGCCCCTGGCTGGGAGGCATCTCTAAGGGATGTTATGATTTATCTGGGTGCCCGTCCATAAAGTCCACACAACTTGACAACCTCCTTAAAATAATTGTTCAGGAGTATAAGCACATGTAGGTGGGAAGCCTGACGTGATAGTGGTGGCTTGGGAGGGAGATTGTTCTTTGTGGCGCATAGCCCCTGAGAGCGAGTCCAAATTTGGGACTTTTTCAGCGATCTTGCTTAGTTTACCATAACTGGCGAATTTCTGGGGGTGGGGAGGGTTTGGGGGGGCCGATAGGGTCTTTTTTACTTTTAACCATAACTTCCCTTTAAAAATGTTTTTTCAGGGAATTTCATGGGTTTTTACCAGTGCACCCTAACTTACGAATATCATACTTACTCCAATTTAGCAAAATGTTGTCCTATTTAGAAGGCCTTAAAACTGCCATTTCCCAGCTTCTAGCATAATTTTTAACACTTCTATACACGTTTTGCAACTTTTTCCACTCTTTTTGTGTTCGCGAATGTCCGACATCACCACCGTCTTTCGGACAATGTCATGTGACCACACGCGCAGCATGACGTGCTTGCGAATGTGTCCGTGCTTCGCGAACAGTTCGGAACTGCATTTTTCAGCTGATCTAGAACTTTGAAGCTCAAAATGTACCCTTGCACAACTCCTACACCTCTTACCCATTAAAAATCTAGCAGACAGCACATACTTCAGAATATTAGCAAAACTGCTATTTATCTTAAAAATGTCATCAGCTATTGCCATCCCTCCTCCCCAAGAGCCACCACCACCACCTGGAGGACCTACACAACGAAAGAAGCCCAATACTTCAAAAGACAATGAAGTCCAGGAAGATGAGGTAGAGGAAGTGCCTACCTCAAGCACCCAGAAAGAACCATGGGTGTGGCAGTTCTTTACCACTGTTGGCAATGTACCAAACTGCTGGGAATATATCAAAGGCTAAAGCTACCAAAGTGAAATGCACTGAGTGTACTTGGTCGCAGACTACCTGGACAGTACTCCTACAGCACCACCTCCACGCGCTGCCACACCAAATCCAACCACTGCAATGCTCTCAGAAAGGCTGTTACTTTGTTAGGAACTAGTAGGCTGTCTTCCTCTACCTCATCGCCCTAATCATGGGACAGAAACTGCCTTACTACCAGTAGGTCATCCTGGACTGCAAGCCGCAGACGGGGGAAGCAATTCAATATTGTTGATGCTTGACACGTCGGCGGCGTTTGACACAATCAACCATAAGATTATACTCCGATGGATCAGAAACATCGGCAGAGCAGTGGTGGACTGGTTCGACTCCTTTTTACAGGACAGAACTCAGCAGGTGATACTGGGAGCATGTCTCTCAGAATTAATACAACTGAGGTGCGGAGTCCCCCAGGGGTCAGCACTTTCACCTCTGATCTTTATATATTCGACCACTGTTCGACATCTTGAGGAAACAGTGTCTACGATTTCACTCATATGCCGACGATACACAGATCTATGTGGAAACAGACAATCTGCCTGAGGCATTTGAGTTGATAGACCGATGTATGCAAGATATAAAAATAAATGGATGGCCTGCAACCAATTACAGCTAAATGCAGGCAAAACAGAAGTAATATTATTTAGATCGGAGGAGTAAAATAGAGAGGAAGACACAAACATCACTCCACAGATCTTGGGAGTGAGTATTCCGTTCTCAAAGAAAGTGACAAACCTCAGATGTATCTGGCAAAAAATCTGGCCAGCGAAGCCCAGGTAGGGGCAAAAGTAAAAGCAGTATATTATTCCCTGCGCCTGCTTAGGAATGTACTCCCCTTTTTAATACCTCAAGACTATCCAGTGGTGGTGGGAGCTTTGGTAAATTCCCACCTTGACTAGTGCAATAGTCTTATGACAGGGATCGCTGGGAAACAAATGTCAAGACTACAGAGGGCCCAGAATGCGGCAGTTAGGTTAACGGCCCAGCTTGGTAAAAGAGATCATGTGTCCACAGCCAGGAAAGCACTGCACTGGCTGATGGTGGAGGAGGACCACATTAAATTTAAGGTGGCATGTCTGGTGTACAAGTGCTATCATAAACTCGCACCCCGATATCTAAATACCAGAATCCTCCACCATTACCCATCCAGAGACCTCCGATCAGGAGATAAACTCCTGCTATGTGTTCCGAGAACAAAACGCATCTTTAAAGGTGATAGGAGGTTCTCTGTGTTTGGGCCTAAGCTGTGGAACTAGCTGCTCTTGGGCATCCGCTCATGCACCACATGGCAAGATTCAGAAAAGAACTGAAAACCTTCCTATTTAAATGAACATATCCTTTTATGGCTACTTCAGGCTCCCACAGCGGTATATTCAATCTTTAGTTAACATCTGCGTCCGAATGCAGTTGTCTGGTGCGCATAAGAAATCATTCAAATTCAAAAAATAAAAAAAAGATTCTTCCTCAACCAATACTGTAACCACACAGCCTACTTCTGTGGGACACAAAATCCCACCAGCTACCTTGCAAGCAATAAAAGAGGCTGTTGATCCATACTTTTCAAAGACAACAGTATTCTGATATATACTGCAACACACCACTCTGCAGCGGGGAGCAATTTCGAAGTGCTTTTGAAGCTGTAATCAAGGAGCATGAGAAACACTGTCCCCTACCTTAGATGTAACACATGCAATATCTTCCCCTCTGCACCTGCCCCTCCCCATTTGTGGTTGCTGCCCCTTCTCTCATTTCCCTCTACACCTTACTTTCTGGCCTCTCCTGCAAAAAAATATATAAAATAAAAAAACATAAAAAAACGTTCCTTTAAGAACTACCTTTCACAGTTAAAAAAAATAGAACTAAAATAAATAAGCTCATAGAATCCATCTCTTTTACATTTTTCAGTGAAGTATAAGATTCCCCAACATACCTATTAGCATTTTCTAGTATGCTAATGGAAATAATAGACAATTGTATACTAGACAAAAAGAAAATGGCACAGAAACACTTTTCTGTCCGAAATCCATCTGTCTAGTACACAACAAACACTGAATAGTAATAAAGGGCAATGGATTAGTCTCTGCATTCCCATTTCTAGCCCGTGCCAGATTACAAAACCCAGATTGCACATGCACATCACACAAAGCAGCTTTTTACTGTTAGATTTATGATACATGTAATTTATAACGCGCCTGTACACAAATGTTTCTAGGTGCGACAAGACAATGGAGGGAAGACATAGGGAGGACAAGACAAACTATCTTACTAGGGCTTGTGTCATTCAGATTGTGCAAGTGAGCGAACGTGAAGTGCAGGGGGGAAAGAGGGGTTGGGGGGGCGGGGAGTGCAAGGGAGAGGGGAGAAAAGGCGAAAACAGGGCAGCAATGGTCTTAAGTGCAGCCTGGCCAGCACGGCTATGGGTACTGCAAGGAGAACAAGGGACTGTAGGGTTACAGTTACAGCCCCCATGTGTGTGGTAGGCCCGAAGGCAGTGCAAAGGTGACTGATCGAGAAAGAGCCTGGCACCCAGTGAGATGGAGGGTAGCCAAGTAACCGGTACAGCAGACAGGTAGGTCAGCAAGGAAGGGAGAGAGAGAAAGCAGAGAAGAGGAAACTTGAGCCACTTCCAGAACTTCAGGTGGTCCGGCTCAGGTTTGAGAGGGGCAGGGAGGCCATTCCAGAGGGTGGCACCTGCAGAGGAGAGAAATCTACCCCTACTAAATGCCTGGAAAAGAGTCTAACCCAGAGGTAGTCAAACGTTTCTATGCAGAGTCCCCCTTGAGTAGAAATATTGTTGCCAGGCCCCCCCAGAATCCATATCTGCTTCTATTGCCTATTAAAAGCAGTAGCTGTAGCCCCTTTTTGAAGAGCTTTGCGCCCCCATGGACATCCTATGGGCCCCCCTAGGGGACAAGCACCACAGTTGGAAGACTTCTGGTCTAAACCTTAGAGAGTTGAAGGTAGCTGAGCGAAGGGCTCGAGAAAGAAGGTATTTTGAAGAGAGCATTGGATGTAGTGCGGGCCACGGCCCCAGAAAGCCTTGTGGAAAATTTAATTTAGTGCTGGAGGGATAAGGTGCCTGGGTTTGAGGCCAAGGATAAGTCTGGCAGTTCTGTTTTGGATTTAGTTGCAGAGTGCGAAGAAGAGGAAGGCAGAATGAGAACAAGGCGGTTGCAGTAGTCCAGTCTAGAGAACCAGGGCTCTGGATACAGTGAGCTTCTGGGGGAAAAGTGAGGACGGGAAGAGTCCAATTGAGGAGGTGCAACTGGTAGTGGGACTTCTTTGCGACGATAGATGCGGGGAGAGAAAGAGTGGAGTCGAAGATGACACCAAGGTTTTTAGCTTGGCAGGAAGGCAGAGGGCACAAGGCGGTCGGCCAGAGAGAGGGGCAGGGGAAACCAGGGGTCCCAATGAGAAAGAGCTCCGTCTTACTGGCATTAAGGGGAGATCGTTGGAGGTGCTCCAATCCTGAATCGCTGATACAGGAATGTGCGAGAGGAGAGGAGGCTGAGGGGAGTCTGAAGGAAAGCAGAGTGTCATCCGCATTACACTGAAAGTTCGAGAAGGTTGAAATCAGGTGGGCCAAAGGGGCCAAGTAGAGGTTGAAAAACCAGGGTGAGATGATAGAGCCCTGAAGAACGCCACCGGTAGAGAGGTGGCAAGGAGAAAGGGCAGGAAGGTAAGTAAGTGGGCACCACTTGTTTAAATTCACTTTCAAACAGATCAAAAAAGGTTGAGGTTATAAATCATCTTTCAAAAAATTCACAGGAGCTGGCTACGATGAGTCTGGAGACACCCTGACTCGTGGAACACAAATATGCAGAAGACCAGGTAACAAACCTGGCCACACAGCCGCTCTCTGTATAAGCCCTACCAAGGGCAGTGCAATTTGCAAAATTAGAATCAACTAGTAAATGTTCACTGTATTTACAGAATGTAACTCATCCAAATAAATCTCTTAGTCGGATCCAAAAGTAATATGCGTTTATCAAAAAGAAAATTCCAAGTTGGTCACTAATAAAATCTTAGTGAGGCCGCGGCTAACTCATCCCATAATTGTTATAAACATAAAGTGCCAATGCATTTCGGAGCATACAGCTCCTTCATCAGGGCAGGTCTAATTTACACAAACTGTGGAACATTTATACAAAAGCATCAAATTTTGAAAAACATAAACAAAATCGTGATTGTGTTACAAAATATAACCATGCGTGAAAACAATATAAAAATAACATACCAATTTTCGATGAGTTGCAAGGTAAATGGAAAAGGTGAATGAAGCCACACAGTAGGGAAAAGAAAAGATGCCAAAATAAATAATGTGTAAATGAAATAACACAGTTAATTTGAACATCATCAGAAAACCAAGGAAAGTTACCTCAAGGGATCGAGGTAGCCCGTGGAAAAAATGTGCGGGGAGTTGACAACAACTTCACGCAAGATCAAAGGTCTGGAAACCAGACCAAATCAATTCTTCAATCTGTAGGTGCAACGACATGTGTTTTAGTGGGTTGTCTCAGAATTTGTCATAGACACTAGTTGTAGAGGTCTGCAGGCTTACCTGTACTCGTAAAGCTACGAGTGTACTGAGGCTGGGATTGCAGTCAAGCAGGGGACGCCATTCCGCATAGCCAGGGAACAGTGTTCCCAAGGTTACTCATACTAATATAAAACACGTGACCCAAATGTGTCCATTGATCGACACGATGCCGATAGGCAGTTGCACTCTATGCAATCAGGCAATCAAGGCTAAGAATCATGGAAATAAAGAATTTGCAGTAGAGCTGATGATAATTACGGAATTATAGAAGGAAAAAAATCGAAAATTAAATATGAGAAAAACGGCTGATAGACATAGAAAACATACTGACGATTGCTCTCCATGCAATCAGGCAATTCAAGCCAGGAATCCAGATAAAAAAGAATTTACAGTAAAGCTACTGATAAATGTAGAATTGTAGAAGGAAAAGAACAGAAAATTGAATGAGAAAAAAAGGCTAATAGACATAGAAAACATACTGACAATTGTGTATAAATGAGTGAAAATGTCATAGATAAAATAAACAAACATTATGATAATAATAATAATGATAATAATAAGCATATTAGACACACTGCGATATATGGAATAAATCATGCAAGGGTAGCATGTGTATCTAAACCATTACATAAACAACTAATGGGTGTAATCGTGGATATATCATGTACATTTATCATAAATACACCAGTCGCATGCGGTAACCCCCGGAAGGCGCTACCTTGGGTCCCAAACCTAAGTTCGGGAAGGGCGACAATGGTGTGTAAACGTTGGTGATTGGATCCTAATGTGATAACAATTCATATTGAATCCTAAAATAAAAGACATGAATGACCCCCTTAAAGAGAGGTCATCCAAAGTGTCACGGTATAAATGTACATTGGTAGAGGAAGGAAATCATGTACTAGTCACTCATGTATCAACATAATCCTCTTAAGTCAAGCATGGAAAACAATGATTCAAATGTAACAGTGATAGTTAATCTCTTCATTTAGGCCATTTGGGTAGAAGCTCCCAAGTTTGTCTATCCAAAAGGTTTCTCTTTGGTTGAGTCGCAGGCCCAAATCCTCATGGGGATTCGATTTCTTTAACACTTCAAGAATGACAAATCTAATTTGAGTCAGGTTGTGGTTCTCATCACGCCAGTGGCGTGCCACCGCCGAGTTGGTGTTACATGTACGTATGCACGAACGGTGCTCGTTCCAACGTGCCTTTGCTGATCTCGTGGACTGTCCTACATAATACTTACCACAGGGGCATTTTATACCATATATAATGTTCACACTATCACACGTACCAAATGTCTTCAGGAAAATCTTGTTGCCTGTTCTGGGATGGTATATCGTGTCACCCTTGATCACCAAATTACAATTGATGCAATGTAAGCACGGATATGTTCCTGTGCGTGAAGTAATGGGTTCTTTCATCGGTGGCCTCGTGTGGACCAGTTCATCTCGTAGGTTTTTGCTCCTTTGATAAGCAAAGACTGGAAGTTGTTCAAATAGATTCTGGACCCTTACATCATTCTTAAAAATGCTCCAATGTTTCTTAATGGAATTCTTTATTTTGTTACTCTGAATGGAAAATTTAGAAACATATACTGGAGTTTTGAGTTCTTTCTTGGGTTTAGTAGTACTTTTCAATAGGCTGTGCTTACATTGCATCAATTGTAATTTGGTGATCAAGGGTGACACGATATACCATCCCAGAACAGGCAACAAGATTTTCCTGAAGACATTTGGTACGTGTGATAGTGTGAACATTATATATGGTATAAAATGCCCCTGTGGTAAGTATTATGTAGGACAGTCCACGAGATCAGCAAAGGCACGTTGGAACGAGCACCGTTCGTGCATACGTACATGTAACACCAACTCGGCGGT